>NW_027423048.1:0-600000 GCF_048934315.1 Petromyzon marinus
TGGTGAAGTATGGTCAGTACACATTGACCAGGGTGGTGAAGTATGGTCAGTACACATTGACCAGGGTGGTGAAGTATGGTCAGTACACATTGACCAGCGTGGTGAAGTATGGTCAGTACACATTGACCAGGGTGGTGAAGTATGGTCAGTACACATTGACCACCGTGGTGAAGTATGGTCAGTCTACATTGACCAGCGTGGTGAAGTATGGTCAGTCCACATTGACCAGCGTGGTGAAGTATGGTCAGTCCACATTAACCAGAGTGGTGAAGTATGGTCAGGTCACATTGACCAGCGTGGTGAAGTATGGTCAGTCCACATTGACCAGCGTGGTGAAGTATGGTCAGTACACATTGACCAGCGTGGTGAAGTATGGTCAGTACACATTGACCAGCGTGGTGAAGTATGGTCAGGTCACATTGACCAGCGTGGTGAAGTATGGTCAGTACACATTGACCAGCGTGGTGAAGTATGGTCAGTACACATTGACCAGAGTGGTGAAGTGTGGTCAGTACACATTGACCAGGGTGGTGAAGTATGGTCAGTACACATTGACCAGGGTGGTGAAGTATGGTCAGTACACATTGACCAGGGTGGTGAAGTATGGTCAGTACACATTGACCAGGGTGGTGAAGTATGGTCAGTACACATTGACCAGCGTGGTGAAGTATGGTCAGTCCGCATTGACCAGAGTGATGAAGTATGGTCAGGTCACATTGACCAGCGTGGTGAAGTATGGTCAGGTCACATTGACCAGGGTGGTGAAGTATGGTCAGTCTACATTGACCAGCGTGGTGAAGTATGGTCAGTCCACATTGACCAGCGTGGTGAAGTATGGTCAGTCCACATTAACCAGAGTGGTGAAGTATGGTCAGGTCACATTGACCAGCGTGGTGAAGTATGGTCAGTCCACATTGACCAGCGTGGTGAAGTATGGTCAGTACACATTGACCAGCGTGGTGAAGTATGGTCAGTACACATTGACCAGCGTGGTGAAGTATGGTCAGGTCACATTGACCAGCGTGGTGAAGTATGGTCAGTACACATTGACCAGCGTGGTGAAGTATGGTCAGTACACATTGACCAGAGTGGTGAAGTGTGGTCAGTACACATTGACCAGGGTGGTGAAGTATGGTCAGTACACATTGACCAGGGTGGTGAAGTATGGTCAGTACACATTGACCAGGGTGGTGAAGTATGGTCAGTACACATTGACCAGGTTGGTGAAGTATGGTCAGTACACATTGACCAGCGTGGTGAAGTATGGTCAGTCCGCATTGACCAGAGTGATGAAGTATGGTCAGGTCACATTGACCAGCGTGGTGAAGTATGGTCAGGTCACATTGACCAGGGTGGTGAAGTATGGTCAGTACACATTGACCAGAGTGGTGAAGTATGGTCAGGTCACATTGACCAGGGTGGTGAAGTATGGTCAGTACACATTGACCAGCGTGGTGAAGTATGGTCAGTACACATTGACCAGGGTGGTGAAGTATGGTCAGTACACATTGACCAGGGTGGTGAAGTATGGTCAGTACACATTGACCAGAGTGGTGAAGTATGGTCAGGTCACATTGACCAGGGTGGTGAAGTATGGTCAGTACACATTGACCAGCGTGGTGAAGTATGGTCAGTAGACATTGACCAGGGTGGTGAAGTATGGTCAGTACACATTGACCAGGGTGGTGAAGTATGGTCAGTACACATTGACCAGCGTGGTGAAGTATGGTCAGTCCACATTGACCAGCGTGATGAAGTATGGTCAGTACACATTAACCAGAGTGGTGAAGTATGGTCAGTACACATTGACCAGCGTGGTGAAGTATGGTCAGTACACATTGACCAGCGTGGTGAAGTATGGTCAGGTCACATTGACCAGAGTGGTGAAGTATGGTCAGTACACATTGACCAGCGTGGTGAAGTATGGTCAGTACACATTGACCAGCGTGGTGAAATATGGTCAGTACACATTGGCCAGCGTGGTGAAGTATGGTCAGGTCACATTGACCAGCGTGGTGAAGTATGGTCAGTACACATTGACCAGCGTGGTGAAGTATGGTCAGTACACATTGACCATCGTGGTGAAGTATGGTCAGTACACATTGACCAGCGTGGTGAAGTATGGTCAGGTCACATTGACCAGCGTGGTGAAGTATGGTCAGATCACATTGACCAGAGTGGTGAAGTATGGTCAGTACACATTGACCAGCGTGGTGAAGTATGGTCAGTACACATTGACCAGCGTGGTAAAGTATGGTCAGTACACATTGACCAGCGTGGTGAAGTATGGTCAGGTCACATTGACCAGCGTGGTGAAGTATGGTCAGGTCACATTGACCAGAGTGGTGAAGTATGGTCAGTACACATTGACCAGCGTGGTGAAGTATGGTCAGTACACATTGACCAGCGTGGTGAAGTATGGTCAGTACACATTGACCAGCCTGGTGAAGTATGGTCAGTACACATTGACCAGCGTGGTGAAGTATGGTCAGTACACATTGACCAGCGTGGTGAAGTATGGTCAGTCCACATTGACCAGCGTGGTGAAGTATGGTCAGTCCACATTGACCAGCGTGGTGAAGTATGGTCAGTCCACATTAACCAGAGTGGTGAAGTATGGTCAGGTCACATTGACCAGCGTGGTGAAGTATGGTCAGTACACATTGACCAGCGTGGTGAAGTATGGTCAGTACACATTGACCAGAGTGGTGAAGTATGGTCAGTACACATTGACCAGGGTGGTGAATATGGTCAGTACACATTGACCAGGGTGGTGAAGTATGGTCAGTACACATTGACCAGGGTGGTGAAGTATGGTCAGTACACATTGACCAGGGTGGTGAAGTATGGTCAGTACACATTGACCAGAGTGGTGAAGTATGGTCAGGTCACATTGACCAGGGTGGTGAAGTATGGTCAGTACACATTAACCAGCATGGTGAAGTATGGTCAGTACACATTGACCAGGGTGGTGAAGTATGGTCAGTACACATTGACCAGGGTGGTGAAGTATGGTCAGGTCACATTGACCAGCGTGGTGAAGTATGGTCAGTCCACATTGACCAGCGTGGTGAAGTATGGTCAGTACACATTGACCAGGGTGGTGAAGTATGGTCAGGTCACATTGACCAGCGTGGTGAAGTATGATCAGTACACATTGACCAGGGTGGTGAAGTATGGTCAGTACACATTGACCAGCGTGGTGAAGTATGGTCAGTACACATTGACCAGGGTGGTGAAGTATGGTCAGTACACATTGACCAGAGTGGTGAAGTATGGTCAGGTCACATTGACCAGGGTGGTGAAGTATGGTCAGTACACATTGACCAGCGTGGTGAAGTATGGTCAGTACACATTGACCAGGGTGGTGAAGTATGGTCAGTACACATTGACCAGGGTGGTGAAGTATGGTCAGTACACATTGACCAGAGTGGTGAAGTATGGTCAGGTCATATTGACCAGGGTGGTGAAGTATGGTCAGTACACATTGACCAGCGTGGTGAAGTATGGTCAGTACACATTGACCAGGGTGGTGAAGTATGGTCAGTACACATTGACCAGGGTGGTGAAGTATGGTCAGTACACATTGACCAGGGTGGTGAAGTATGGTCAGTACACATTGACCAGCGTGGTGAAGTATGGTCAGTACACATTGACAAGCGTGGTGAAGTATGGTCAGTACACATTGACCAGTGGTGAAGTATGGTCAGTACACATTGACCAGCGTGGTGAAGTATGGTCAGTACACATTGACCAGCGTGGTGAAGTATGGTCAGGTCACATTGACCAGAGTGGTGAAGTATGGTCAGTACACATTGACCAGCGTGGTGAAGTATGGTCAGTACACATTGACCAGCGTGGTGAAGTATGGTCAGTACACATTGACCAGCGTGGTGAAGTATGGTCAGGTCACATTGACCAGCGTGGTGAAGTATGGTCAGTACACATTGACCAGCGTGGTGAAGTATGGTCAGTACACATTGACCAGCGTGGTGAAGTATGGTCAGGTCACATTGACCAGCGTGGTGAAGTATGGTCAGGTCACATTGACCAGAGTGGTGAAGTATGGTCAGTACACATTGACCAGCGTGGTGAAGTATGGTCAGTACACATTGACCAGCGTGGTGAAGTATGGTCAGTACACATTGACCAGCGTGGTGAAGTATGGTCAGGTCACATTGACCATCGTGGTGAAGTATGGTCAGTACACATTGACCAGCGTGGTGAAGTATGGTCAGTCCACATTGACCAGCGTGAAGTATGGTCAGTACACATTAACCAGAGTGGTGAAGTATGGTCAGTCCACATTAACCAGAGTGGTGAAGTATGGTCAGGTCACATTGACCAGAGTGGTGAAGTATGGTCAGGTCACATTGACCAGGGTGGTGAAGTATGGTCAGTACACATTGACCAGGGTGGTGAAGTATGGTCAGTACACATTGACCAGCGTGGTGAAGTATGGTCAGTACACATTGACCAGGGTGGTGAAGTATGGTCAGTACACATTGACCAGGGTGGTGAAGTATGGTCAGTACACATTGACCAGGGTGGTGAAGTATGGTCAGTACACATTGACCAGCGTGGTGAAGTATGGTCAGTACACATTGACCAGGGTGGTGAAGTATGGTCAGGTCACATTGACCAGCGTGGTGAATAATGGTCAGTACACATTGACCAGCGTGGTGAAGTATGGTCAGGTCACATTGACCAGCGTGGTGAAGTATGGTCAGTACACATTGACCAGCGTGGTGAAGTATGGTCAGTACACATTGACCAGCGTGGTGAAGTATGGTCAGTACACATTGACCAGCGTGGTGAAGTATGGTCAGTACACATTGACCAGAGTGGTGAAGTATGGTCAGTACACATTGACCAGGGTGGTGAAGTATGGTCAGTACACATTGACCAGGGTGGTGAAGTATGGTCAGTACACATTGACCAGGGTGGTGAAGTATGGTCAGTACACATTTACCAGCGTGGTGAAGTATGGTCAGTCCACATTGACCAGAGTGGTGAAGTATGGTCAGGTCACATTGACCAGCGTGGTGAAGTATGGTCAGTACACATTGACCAGCGTGGTGAAGTATGGTCAGTACACATTGACCAGCCTGGTGAAGTATGGTCAGTACACATTGACCAGCGTGGTGAAGTATGGTCAGTACACATTGACCAGCGTGGTGAAGTATGGTCAGTCCACATTGACCAGCGTGGTGAAGTATGGTCAGTACACATTGACCAGGGTGGTGAAGTATGGTCAGGTCACATTGACCAGCGTGGTGAAGTATGATCAGTACACATTGACCAGGGTGGTGAAGTATGGTCAGTACACATTGACCAGCGTGGTGAAGTATGGTCAGTACACATTGACCAGGGTGGTGAAGTATGGTCAGTACACATTGACCAGAGTGGTGAAGTATGGTCAGGTCACATTGACCAGGGTGGTGAAGTATGGTCAGTACACATTGACCAGCGTGGTGAAGTATGGTCAGTACACATTGACCAGGGTGGTGAAGTATGGTCAGTACACATTGACCAGGGTGGTGAAGTATGGTCAGTACACATTGACCAGAGTGGTGAAGTATGGTCAGGTCATATTGACCAGGGTGGTGAAGTATGGTCAGTACACATTGACCAGCGTGGTGAAGTATGGTCAGTACACATTGACCAGGGTGGTGAAGTATGGTCAGTACACATTGACCAGGGTGGTGAAGTATGGTCAGTACACATTGACCAGGGTGGTGAAGTATGGTCAGTACACATTGACCAGCGTGGTGAAGTATGGTCAGTACACATTGACAAGCGTGGTGAAGTATGGTCAGTACACATTGACCAGTGGTGAAGTATGGTCAGTACACATTGACCAGCGTGGTGAAGTATGGTCAGTACACATTGACCAGCGTGGTGAAGTATGGTCAGGTCACATTGACCAGAGTGGTGAAGTATGGTCAGTACACATTGACCAGCGTGGTGAAGTATGGTCAGTACACATTGACCAGCGTGGTGAAGTATGGTCAGTACACATTGACCAGCGTGGTGAAGTATGGTCAGGTCACATTGACCAGCGTGGTGAAGTATGGTCAGTACACATTGACCAGCGTGGTGAAGTATGGTCAGTACACATTGACCAGCGTGGTGAAGTATGGTCAGGTCACATTGACCAGCGTGGTGAAGTATGGTCAGGTCACATTGACCAGAGTGGTGAAGTATGGTCAGTACACATTGACCAGCGTGGTGAAGTATGGTCAGTACACATTGACCAGCGTGGTGAAGTATGGTCAGTACACATTGACCAGCGTGGTGAAGTATGGTCAGGTCACATTGACCATCGTGGTGAAGTATGGTCAGTACACATTGACCAGCGTGGTGAAGTATGGTCAGTCCACATTGACCAGCGTGAAGTATGGTCAGTACACATTAACCAGAGTGGTGAAGTATGGTCAGTCCACATTAACCAGAGTGGTGAAGTATGGTCAGGTCACATTGACCAGAGTGGTGAAGTATGGTCAGGTCACATTGACCAGGGTGGTGAAGTATGGTCAGTACACATTGACCAGGGTGGTGAAGTATGGTCAGTACACATTGACCAGCGTGGTGAAGTATGGTCAGTACACATTGACCAGGGTGGTGAAGTATGGTCAGTACACATTGACCAGGGTGGTGAAGTATGGTCAGTACACATTGACCAGGGTGGTGAAGTATGGTCAGTACACATTGACCAGCGTGGTGAAGTATGGTCAGTACACATTGACCAGGGTGGTGAAGTATGGTCAGGTCACATTGACCAGCGTGGTGAATAATGGTCAGTACACATTGACCAGCGTGGTGAAGTATGGTCAGGTCACATTGACCAGCGTGGTGAAGTATGGTCAGTACACATTGACCAGCGTGGTGAAGTATGGTCAGTACACATTGACCAGCGTGGTGAAGTATGGTCAGTACACATTGACCAGCGTGGTGAAGTATGGTCAGTACACATTGACCAGAGTGGTGAAGTATGGTCAGTACACATTGACCAGGGTGGTGAAGTATGGTCAGTACACATTGACCAGGGTGGTGAAGTATGGTCAGTACACATTGACCAGGGTGGTGAAGTATGGTCAGTACACATTTACCAGCGTGGTGAAGTATGGTCAGTCCACATTGACCAGAGTGGTGAAGTATGGTCAGGTCACATTGACCAGCGTGGTGAAGTATGGTCAGGTCACATTGACCAGGGTGGTGAAGTATGGTCAGTACACATTGACCAGAGTGGTGAAGTATGGTCAGGTCACATTGACCAGGGTGGTGAAGTATGGTCAGGTCACATTGACCAGCGTGGTGAAGTATGGTCAGTACACATTGACCAGGGTGGTGAAGTATGGTCAGTACACATTGACCAGCGTGGTGAAGTATGGTCAGTACACATTGACCAGGGTGGTGAAGTATGGTCAGTACACATTGACCAGAGTGGTGAAGTATGGTCAGGTCACATTGACCAGGGTGGTGAAGTATGGTCAGTACACATTGACCAGCGTGGTGAAGTATGGTCAGTACACATTGACCAGGGTGGTGAAGTATGGTCAGTACACATTGACCAGGGTGGTGAAGTATGGTCAGTACACATTGACCAGAGTGGTGAAGTATGGTCAGGTCACATTGACCAGGGTGGTGAAGTATGGTCAGTACACATTGACCAGCGTGGTGAAGTATGGTCAGTACACATTGACCAGGGTGGTGAAGTATGGTCAGTACACATTGACCAGGGTGGTGAAGTATGGTCAGTACACATTGACCAGGGTGGTGAAGTATGGTCAGTACACATTGACCAGCGTGGTGAAGTATGGTCAGTACACATTGACAAGCGTGGTGAAGTATGGTCAGTACACATTGACCAGTGGTGAAGTATGGTCAGTACACATTGACCAGCGTGGTGAAGTATGGTCAGTACACATTGACCAGCGTGGTGAAGTATGGTCAGGTCACATTGACCAGAGTGGTGAAGTATGGTCAGTACACATTGACCAGCGTGGTGAAGTATGGTCAGTACACATTGACCAGCGTGGTGAAGTATGGTCAGTACACATTGACCAGCGTGGTGAAGTATGGTCAGGTCACATTGACCAGCGTGGTGAAGTATGGTCAGTACACATTGACCAGCGTGGTGAAGTATGGTCAGTACACATTGACCAGCGTGGTGAAGTATGGTCAGGTCACATTGACCAGCGTGGTGAAGTATGGTCAGGTCACATTGACCAGAGTGGTGAAGTATGGTCAGTACACATTGACCAGCGTGGTGAAGTATGGTCAGTACACATTGACCAGCGTGGTGAAGTATGGTCAGTACACATTGACCAGCGTGGTGAAGTATGGTCAGGTCACATTGACCATCGTGGTGAAGTATGGTCAGTACACATTGACCAGCGTGGTGAAGTATGGTCAGTCCACATTGACCAGAGTGGTGAAGTATGGTCAGGTCACATTGACCAGCGTGGTGAAGTATGGTCAGGTCACATTGACCAGGGTGGTGAAGTATGGTCAGTACACATTGACCAGAGTGGTGAAGTATGGTCAGGTCACATTGACCAGGGTGGTGAAGTATGGTCAGTACACATTGACCAGCGTGGTGAAGTATGGTCAGTACACATTGACCAGGGTGGTGAAGTATGGTCAGTACACATTGACCAGGGTCGTGAAGTATGGTCAGGTCACATTGACCAGGGTGGTGAAGTATGGTCAGTACACATTGACCAGAGTGGTGAAGTATGGTCAGGTCACATTGACCAGGGTGGTGAAGTATGGTCAGTACACATTGACCAGCGTGGTGAAGTATGGTCAGTACACATTGACCAGGGTGGTGAAGTATGGTCAGTACACATTGACCAGGGTGGTGAAGTATGGTCAGTACACATTGACCAGGGTGGTGAAGTATGGTCAGGTCACATTGACCAGCGTGGTGAAGTATGGTCAGTACACATTGACCAGCGTGGTGAAGTATGGTCAGTACACATTGACCAGCGTGGTGAAGTATGGTCAGGTCACATTGACCAGAGTGGTGAAGTATGGTCAGTACACATTGACCAGCGTGGTGAAGTATGGTCAGTACACATTGACCAGCGTGGTGAAGTATGGTCAGTACACATTGACCAGCGTGGTGAAGTATGGTCAGGTCACATTGACCAGCGTGGTGAAGTATGGTCAGTACACATTGACCAGCTTGGTGAAGTATGGTCAGTACACATTGACCAGCGTGGTGAAGTATGGTCAGTACACATTGACCAGCGTGGTGAAGTATGGTCAGGTCACATTGACCAGCGTGGTGAAGTATGGTCAGGTCACATTGACCAGAGTGGTGAAGTATGGTCGTACACATTGACCAGCGTGGTGAATTATGGTCAGTACACATTGACCAGCGTGGTGAAGTATGGTCAGGTCACATTGACCAGCGTGGTGAAGTATGGTCAGTACACATTGACCAGGGTGGTGAAGTATGGTCAGTACACATTGACCAGGGTGGTGAAGTATGGTCAGTACACATTGACCAGGGTGGTGAAGTATGGTCAGTACACATTGACCAGCGTGGTGAAGTATGGTCAGTCCACATTGACCAGAGTGGTGAAGTATGGTCAGGTCACATTGACCAGCGTGGTGAAGTATGGTCAGGTCACATTGACCAGGGTGGTGAAGTATGGTCAGTACACATTGACCAGAGTGGTGAAGTATGGTCAGGTCACATTGACCAGGGTGGTGAAGTATGGTCAGTACACATTGACCAGCGTGGTGAAGTATGGTCAGTACACATTGACCAGGGTGGTGAAGTATGGTCAGTACACATTGACCAGGGTGGTGAAGTATGGTCAGTACACATTGACCAGGGTGGTGAAGTATGGTCAGGTCACATTGACCAGGGTGGTGAAGTATGGTCAGTACACATTGACCAGCGTGGTGAAGTATGGTCAGTACACATTCACCAGCGTGGTGAAGTATGGTCAGGTCACATTGACCAGAGTGGTGAAGTATGGTCAGTACACATTGACCAGCGTGGTGAAGTATGGTCAGTACACATTGACCAGCGTGGTGAAGTATGGTCAGTACACATTGACCAGCGTGGTGAAGTATGGTCAGGTCACATTGACCAGCGTGGTGAAGTATGGTCAGTACACATTGACCAGCTTGGTGAAGTATGGTCAGTACACATTGACCAGCGTGGTGAAGTATGGTCAGTACACATTGACCAGCGTGGTGAAGTATGGTCAGTACACATTGACCAGCGTGGTGAAGTATGGTCAGGTCACATTGACCAGCGTGGTGAAGTATGGTCAGGTCACATTGACCAGAGTGGTGAAGTATGGTCAGTACACATTGACCAGCGTGGTGAATTATGGTCAGTACACATTGACCAGCGTGGTGAAGTATGGTCAGGTCACATTGACCAGCGTGGTGAAGTATGGTCAGTACACATTGACCAGCGTGGTGAAGTATGGTCAGTACACATTGACCAGCGTGGTGAAGTATGGTCAGTACACATTGACCAGCGTGGTGAAGTATGGTCAGTCTACATTGACCAGCGTGGTGAAGTATGGTCAGTCCACATTGACCAGCGTGGTGAAGTATGGTCAGTCCACATTAACCAGAGTGGTGAAGTATGGTCAGGTCACATTGACCAGAGTGGTGAAGTATGGTCAGGTCACATTGACCAGGGTGGTGAAGTATGGTCAGTACACATTGACCAGGGTGGTGAAGTATGGTCAGTACACATTGACCAGCGTGGTGAAGTATGGTCAGTACACATTGACCAGGGTGGTGAAGTATGGTCAGTACACATTGACCAGGGTGGTGAAGTATGGTCAGTACACATTGACCAGGGTGGTGAAGTATGGTCAGTACACATTGACCAGCGTGGTGAAGTATGGTCAGTACACATTGACCAGGGTGGTGAAGTATGGTCAGGTCACATTGACCAGCGTGGTGAATAATGGTCAGTACACATTGACCAGCGTGGTGAAGTATGGTCAGGTCACATTGACCAGCGTGGTGAAGTATGGTCAGTACACATTGACCAGCGTGGTGAAGTAAGGTCAGTACACATTGACCAGCGTGGTGAAGTATGGTCAGTACACATTGACCAGAGTGGTGAAGTATGGTCAGTACACATTGACCAGGGTGGTGAAGTATGGTCAGTACACATTGACCAGGGTGGTGAAGTATGGTCAGTACACATTGACCAGGGTGGTGAAGTATGGTCAGTACAGATTTACCAGCGTGGTGAAGTATGGTCAGTCCACATTGACCAGAGTGGTGAAGTATGGTCAGGTCAAATTGACCAGCGTGGTGAAGTATGGTCAGGTCACATTGACCAGGGTGGTGAAGTATGGTCAGTACACATTGACCAGAGTGGTGAAGTATGGTCAGGTCACATTGACCAGGGTGGTGAAGTATGGTCAGTACACATTGACCAGCGTGGTGAAGTATGGTCAGTACACATTGACCAGGGTGGTGAAGTATGGTCAGTACACATTGACCAGCGTGGTGAAGTATGGTCAGGTCACATTGACCAGGGTGGTGAAGTATGGGCAGTACACATTGACCAGCGTGGTGAAGTATGGTCAGTACACATTGACCAGGGTGGTGAAGTATGGTCAGTACACATTGACCAGGGTGGTGAAGTATGGTCAGTACACATTGACCAGGGTGGTGAAGTATGGTCAGTACACATTGACCAGGGTGGTGAAGTATGGTCAGTACAGATTTACCAGCGTGGTGAAGTATGGTCAGTCCACATTGACCAGAGTGGTGAAGTATGGTCAGGTCACATTGACCAGCGTGGTGAAGTATGGTCAGGTCACATTGACCAGGGTGGTGAAGTATGGTCAGTACACATTGACCAGAGTGGTGAAGTATGGTCAGGTCACATTGACCAGGGTGGTGAAGTATGGTCAGTACACATTGACCAGCGTGGTGAAGTATGGTCAGTACACATTGACCAGGGTGGTGAAGTATGGTCAGTACACATTGACCAGCGTGGTGAAGTATGGTCAGTCCACATTGACCAGCGTGGTGAAGTATGGTCAGTACACATTGACCAGCGTGGTGAAGTATGGTCAGTACACATTGACCAGCGTGGTGAAGTATGGTCAGGTCACATTGACCAGCGTGGTGAAGTATGGTCAGTACACATTGACCAGCGTGGTGAAGTATGGTCAGTACACATTGACCAGAGTGGTGAAGTGTGGTCAGTACACATTGACCAGGGTGGTGAAGTATGGTCAGTACACATTGACCAGGGTGGTGAAGTATGGTCAGTACACATTGACCAGGTTGGTGAAGTATGGTCAGTACACATTGACCAGGGTGGTGAAGTATGGTCAGTACACATTGACCAGCGTGGTGACGTATGGTCAGTCCACATTGACCAGCGTGGTGAAGTATGGTCAGTACACATTGACCAGGGTGGTGAAGTATGGTCAGTACACATTGACCAGGGTGGTGAAGTATGGTCAGTACACATTGACCAGAGTGGTGAAGTATGGTCAGGTCACATTGACCAGGGTGGTGAAGTATGGTCAGTACACATTGACCAGCGTGGTGAAGTATGGTCAGTACACATTGACCAGGGTGGTGAAGTATGGTCAGTACACATTGACCAGGGTGGTGAAGTATGGTCAGTACACATTGACCAGCGTGGTGAAGTATGGTCAGTCCACATTGACCAGCGTGGTGAAGTATGGTCAGTACACATTGACCAGAGTGGTGAAGTATGGTCAGTACACATTGACAGCGTGGTGAAGTATGGTCAGTACACATTGACCAGCGTGGTGAAGTATGGTCAGGTCACATTGACCAGAGTGGTGAAGTATGGTCAGTACACATTGACCAGCGTGGTGAAGTATGGTCAGTACACATTGACCAGCGTGGTGAAGTATGGTCAGGTCACATTGACCAGCGTGGTGAAGTATGGTCAGTACACATTGACCAGCGTTGTGAAGTATGGTCAGTACACATTGACCATCGTGGTGAAGTATGGTCAGTACACATTGACCAGCGTGGTGAAGTATGGTCAGGTCACATTGACCAGCGTGGTGAAGTATGGTCAGGTCACATTGACCAGAGTGGTGAAGTATGGTCAGTACACATTGACCAGCGTGGTGAAGTATGGTCAGTACACATTGACCAGTGTGGTGAAGTATGGTCAGTACACATTGACCAGCGTGGTGAAGTATGGTCAGGTCACATTGACCAGCGTGGTGAAGTATGGTCAGGTCACATTGACCAGAGTGGTGAAGTATGGTCAGTACACATTGACCAGCGTGGTGAAGTATGGTCAGTACACATTGACCAGCGTGGTGAATTATGGTCAGTACACATTGACCAGCGTGGTGAAGTATGGTCAGGTCGCATTGACCAGCGTGGTGAAGTATGGTCAGTCCACATAGACCAGCGTGGTGAAGTATGGTCAGTACACATTGACCAGCGTGGTGAAGTATGGTCAGTACACATTGACCAGCGTGGTGAAGTATGGTCAGTACACATTGACCAGCCTGGTGAAGTATGGTCAGTACACATTGACCAGCGTGGTGAAGTATGGTCAGTACACATTGACCAGCGTGGTGAAGTATGGTCAGTCCACATTGACCAGCGTGGTGAAGTATGGTCAGTCCACATTGACCAGCGTGGTGAAGTATGGTCAGTCCACATTAACCAGAGTGGTGAAGTATGGTCAGGTCACATTGACCAGCGTGGTGAAGTATGGTCAGTCCACATTGACCAGCGTGGTGAAGTATGGTCAGTCCACATTGACCAGCGTGGTGAAGTATGGTCAGTCCACATTAACCAGAGTGGTGAAGTATGGTCAGGTCACATTGACCAGCGTGGTGAAGTATGGTCAGTACACATTGACCAGCGTGGTGAAGTATGGTCAGTACACATTGACCAGAGTGGTGAAGTATGGTCAGTACACATTGACCAGGGTGGTGAAGTATGGTCAGTACACATTGACCAGGGTGGTGAAGTATGGTCAGTACACATTGACCAGGGTGGTGAAGTATGGTCAGTACACATTGACCAGGGTGGTGAAGTATGGTCAGTACACATTGACCAGGGTGGTGAAGTATGGTCAGGTCACATTGACCAGCGTGGTGAAGTATGGTCAGTCCACATTGACCAGCGTGGTGAAGTATGGTCAGTACACATTGACCAGGGTGGTGAAGTATGGTCAGGTCACATTGACCAGCGTGGTGAAGTATGGTCAGTACACATTGACCAGGGTGGTGAAGTATGGTCAGTACACATTGACCAGCGTGGTGAAGTATGGTCAGTACACATTGACCAGGGTGGTGAAGTATGGTCAGTACACATTGACCAGAGTGGTGAAGTATGGTCAGGTCACATTGACCAGGGTGGTGAAGTATGGTCAGTACACATTGACCAGCGTGGTGAAGTATGGTCAGTACACATTGACCAGGGTGGTGAAGTATGGTCAGTACACATTGACCAGGGTGGTGAAGTATGGTCAGTACACATTGACCAGAGTGGTGAAGTATGGTCAGGTCACATTGACCAGGGTGGTGAAGTATGGTCAGTACACATTGACCAGCGTGGTGAAGTATGGTCAGTACACATTGACCAGGGTGTTGAAGTATGGTCAGTACACATTGACCACGGTGGTGAAGTATGGTCAGTACACATTGACCAGGGTGGTGAAGTATGGTCAGTACACATTGACCAGCGTGGTGAAGTATGGTCAGTACACATTGACAAGCGTGGTGAAGTATGGTCAGTACACATTGACCAGTGGTGAAGTATGGTCAGTACACATTGACAAGCGTGGTGAAGTATGGTCAGTACACATTGACCAGTGGTGAAGTATGGTCAGTACACATTGACCAGCGTGGTGAAGTATGGTCAGTACACATTGACCAGCGTGGTGAAGTATGGTCAGGTCACATTGACCAGAGTGGTGAAGTATGGTCAGTACACATTGACCAGCGTGGTGAAGTATGGTCAGTACACATTGACCAGCGTGGTGAAGTATGGTCAGTACACATTGACCAGCGTGGTGAAGTATGGTCAGGTCACATTGACCAGCGTGGTGAAGTATGGTCAGTACACATTGACCAGCGTGGTGAAGTATGGTCAGTACACATTGACCAGCGTGGTGAAGTATGGTCAGGTCACATTGACCAGCGTGGTGAAGTATGGTCAGTACACATTGACCAGCGTGGTGAAGTATGGTCAGTACACATTGACCAGCGTGGTGAAGTATGGTCAGTACACATTGACCAGCCTGGTGAAGTATGGTCAGTACACATTGACCAGCGTGGTGAAGTATGGTCAGTACACA
Organism: Petromyzon marinus; assembly: GCF_048934315.1. Classification (NCBI taxonomy): domain Eukaryota; kingdom Metazoa; phylum Chordata; class Hyperoartia; order Petromyzontiformes; family Petromyzontidae; genus Petromyzon; species Petromyzon marinus. The sequence goes on from NW_027423048.1 coordinate 15,317, forward strand.
TTGACCAGCGTGGTGAAGTATGGTCAGTCCACATTGACCAGCGTGGTGAAGTATGGTCAGTCCACATTGACCAGCGTGGTGAAGTATGGTCAGTCCACATTAACCAGAGTGGTGAAGTATGGTCAGGTCACATTGACCAGCGTGGTGAAGTATGGTCAGTACACATTGACCAGCGTGGTGAAGTATGGTCAGTACACATTGACCAGAGTGGTGAAGTATGGTCAGTACACATTGACCAGGGTGGTGAAGTATGGTCAGTACACATTGACCAGGGTGGTGAAGTATGGTCAGTACACATTGACCAGGGTGGTGAAGTATGGTCAGTACACATTGACCAGGGTGGTGAAGTATGGTCAGTACACATTGACCAGAGTGGTGAAGTATGGTCAGGTCACATTGACCAGGGTGGTGAAGTATGGTCAGTACACAATGACCAGCATGGTGAAGTATGGTCAGTACACATTGACCAGGGTGGTGAAGTATGGTCAGTACACATTGACCAGGGTGGTGAAGTATGGTCAGGTCACATTGACCAGCGTGGTGAAGTATGGTCAGTCCACATTGACCAGCGTGGTGAAGTATGGTCAGTACACATTGACCAGGGTGGTGAAGTAGGGTCAGGTCACATTGACCAGCGTGGTGAAGTATGGTCAGTACACATTGACCAGCCTGGTGAAGTATGGTCAGTACACATTGACCAGCGTGGTGAAGTATGGTCAGTACACATTGACCAGCGTGGTGAAGTATGGTCAGTACACATTGACCAGCGTGGTGAAGTATGGTCAGGTCACATTGACCAGCGTGGTGAAGTATGGTCAGTACACATTGACCAGCGTGGTGAAGTATGGTCAGTACACATTGACCAGCGTGGTGAAGTATGGTCAGTCCACATTGACCAGCGTGGTGAAGTATGGTCAGTACACATTGACCAGAGTGGTGAAGTATGGTCAGTACACATTGACAGCGTGGTGAAGTATGGTCAGTACACATTGACCAGCGTGGTGAAGTATGGTCAGGTCACATTGACCAGAGTGGTGAAGTATGGTCAGTACACATTGACCAGCGTGGTGAAGTATGGTCAGTACACATTGACCAGCGTGGTGAAGTATGGTCAGGTCACATTGACCAGCGTGGTGAAGTATGGTCAGTACACATTGACCAGCGTTGTGAAGTATGGTCAGTACACATTGACCATCGTGGTGAAGTATGGTCAGTACACATTGACCAGCGTGGTGAAGTATGGTCAGGTCACATTGACCAGCGTGGTGAAGTATGGTCAGGTCACATTGACCAGAGTGGTGAAGTATGGTCAGTACACATTGACCAGCGTGGTGAAGTATGGTCAGTACACATTGACCAGTGTGGTGAAGTATGGTCAGTACACATTGACCAGCGTGGTGAAGTATGGTCAGGTCACATTGACCAGCGTGGTGAAGTATGGTCAGGTCACATTGACCAGAGTGGTGAAGTATGGTCAGTACACATTGACCAGCGTGGTGGAGTATGGTCAGTACACATTGACCAGCGTGGTGAATTATGGTCAGTACACATTGACCAGCGTGGTGAAGTATGGTCAGGTCGCATTGACCAGCGTGGTGAAGTATGGTCAGTCCACATAGACCAGCGTGGTGAAGTATGGTCAGTACACATTGACCAGCGTGGTGAAGTATGGTCAGTACACATTGACCAGCGTGGTGAAGTATGGTCAGTACACATTGACCAGCCTGGTGAAGTATGGTCAGTACACATTGACCAGCGTGGTGAAGTATGGTCAGTACACATTGACCAGCGTGGTGAAGTATGGTCAGTCCACATTGACCAGCGTGGTGAAGTATGGTCAGTCCACATTGACCAGCGTGGTGAAGTATGGTCAGTCCACATTAACCAGAGTGGTGAAGTATGGTCAGGTCACATTGACCAGCGTGGTGAAGTATGGTCAGTACACATTGACCAGCGTGGTGAAGTATGGTCAGTACACATTGACCAGAGTGGTGAAGTATGGTCAGTACACATTGACCAGGGTGGTGAAGTATGGTCAGTACACATTGACCAGGGTGGTGAAGTATGGTCAGTACACATTGACCAGGGTGGTGAAGTATGGTCAGTACACATTGACCAGGGTGGTGAAGTATGGTCAGTACACATTGACCAGAGTGGTGAAGTATGGTCAGGTCACATTGACCAGGGTGGTGAAGTATGGTCAGTACACATTGACCAGCATGGTGAAGTATGGTCAGTACACATTGACCAGGGTGGTGAAGTATGGTCAGTACACATTGACCAGGGTGGTGAAGTATGGTCAGGTCACATTGACCAGCGTGGTGAAGTATGGTCAGGTCACATTGACCAGCGTGGTGAAGTATGGTCAGTACACATTGACCAGTGTGGTGAAGTATGGTCAGTACACATTGACCAGTGTGGTGAAGTATGGTCAGTACACATTGACCAGCGTGGTGAAGTATGGTCAGGTCACATTGACCAGCGTGGTGAAGTATGGTCAGGTCACATTGACCAGAGTGGTGAAGTATGGTCAGTACACATTGACCAGCGTGGTGAAGTATGGTCAGTACACATTGACCAGCGTGGTGAATTATGGTCAGTACACATTGACCAGCGTGGTGAAGTATGGTCAGGTCGCATTGACCAGCGTGGTGAAGTATGGTCAGTCCACATAGACCAGCGTGGTGAAGTATGGTCAGTACACATTGACCAGCGTGGTGAAGTATGGTCAGTACACATTGACCAGCGTGGTGAAGTATGGTCAGTACACATTGACCAGCCTGGTGAAGTATGGTCAGTACACATTGACCAGCGTGGTGAAGTATGGTCAGTACACATTGACCAGCGTGGTGAAGTATGGTCAGTCCACATTGACCAGCGTGGTGAAGTATGGTCAGTCCACATTGACCAGCGTGGTGAAGTATGGTCAGTCCACATTAACCAGAGTGGTGAAGTATGGTCAGGTCACATTGACCAGCGTGGTGAAGTATGGTCAGTCCACATTGACCAGCGTGGTGAAGTATGGTCAGTCCACATTGACCAGCGTGGTGAAGTATGGTCAGTCCACATTAACCAGAGTGGTGAAGTATGGTCAGGTCACATTGACCAGCGTGGTGAAGTATGGTCAGTACACATTGACCAGCGTGGTGAAGTATGGTCAGTACACATTGACCAGAGTGGTGAAGTATGGTCAGTACACATTGACCAGGGTGGTGAAGTATGGTCAGTACACATTGACCAGGGTGGTGAAGTATGGTCAGTACACATTGACCAGGGTGGTGAAGTATGGTCAGTACACATTGACCAGGGTGGTGAAGTATGGTCAGTACACATTGACCAGGGTGGTGAAGTATGGTCAGTACACATTGACCAGGGTGGTGAAGTATGGTCAGGTCACATTGACCAGCGTGGTGAAGTATGGTCAGTCCACATTGACCAGCGTGGTGAAGTATGGTCAGTACACATTGACCAGGGTGGTGAAGTATGGTCAGGTCACATTGACCAGCGTGGTGAAGTATGGTCAGTACACATTGACCAGGGTGGTGAAGTATGGTCAGTACACATTGACCAGCGTGGTGAAGTATGGTCAGTACACATTGACCAGGGTGGTGAAGTATGGTCAGTACACATTGACCAGAGTGGTGAAGTATGGTCAGGTCACATTGACCAGGGTGGTGAAGTATGGTCAGTACACATTGACCAGCGTGGTGAAGTATGGTCAGTACACATTGACCAGGGTGGTGAAGTATGGTCAGTACACATTGACCAGGGTGGTGAAGTATGGTCAGTACACATTGACCAGAGTGGTGAAGTATGGTCAGGTCACATTGACCAGGGTGGTGAAGTATGGTCAGTACACATTGACCAGCGTGGTGAAGTATGGTCAGTACACATTGACCAGGGTGTTGAAGTATGGTCAGTACACATTGACCACGGTGGTGAAGTATGGTCAGTACACATTGACCAGGGTGGTGAAGTATGGTCAGTACACATTGACCAGCGTGGTGAAGTATGGTCAGTACACATTGACCAGCGTGGTGAAGTATGGTCAGTACACATTGACCAGGTGGTGAAGTATGGTCAGTACACATTGACCAGCGTGGTGAAGTATGGTCAGTACACATTGACCAGGTGGTGAAGTATGGTCAGTACACATTGACCAGCGTGGTGAAGTATGGTCAGTACACATTGACCAGCGTGGTGAAGTATGGTCAGGTCACATTGACCAGAGTGGTGAAGTATGGTCAGTACACATTGACCAGCGTGGTGAAGTATGGTCAGTACACATTGACCAGCGTGGTGAAGTATGGTCAGTACACATTGACCAGCGTGGTGAAGTATGGTCAGGTCACATTGACCAGCGTGGTGAAGTATGGTCAGTACACATTGACCAGCGTGGTGAAGTATGGTCAGTACACATTGACCAGCGTGGTGAAGTATGGTCAGGTCACATTGACCAGCGTGGTGAAGTATGGTCAGTACACATTGACCAGCGTGGTGAAGTATGGTCAGTACACATTGACCAGCGTGGTGAAGTATGGTCAGTACACATTGACCAGCCTGGTGAAGTATGGTCAGTACACATTGACCAGCGTGGTGAAGTATGGTCAGTACACATTGACCAGCGTGGTGAAGTATGGTCAGTCCACATTGACCAGCGTGGTGAAGTATGGTCAGTCCACATTGACCAGCGTGGTGAAGTATGGTCAGTCCACATTAACCAGAGTGGTGAAGTATGGTCAGGTCACATTGACCAGCGTGGTGAAGTATGGTCAGTACACATTGACCAGCGTGGTGAAGTATGGTCAGTACACATTGACCAGAGTGGTGAAGTATGGTCAGTACACATTGACCAGGGTGGTGAAGTATGGTCAGTACACATTGACCAGGGTGGTGAAGTATGGTCAGTACACATTGACCAGGGTGGTGAAGTATGGTCAGTACACATTGACCAGGGTGGTGAAGTATGGTCAGTACACATTGACCAGAGTGGTGAAGTATGGTCAGGTCACATTGACCAGGGTGGTGAAGTATGGTCAGTACACAATGACCAGCATGGTGAAGTATGGTCAGTACACATTGACCAGGGTGGTGAAGTATGGTCAGTACACATTGACCAGGGTGGTGAAGTATGGTCAGGTCACATTGACCAGCGTGGTGAAGTATGGTCAGTCCACATTGACCAGCGTGGTGAAGTATGGTCAGTACACATTGACCAGGGTGGTGAAGTAGGGTCAGGTCACATTGACCAGCGTGGTGAAGTATGGTCAGTACACATTGACCCAGGGTGGTGAAGTATGGTCAGTACACATTGACCAGCGTGGTGAAGTATGGTCAGTACACATTGACCAGCGTGGTGAAGTATGGTCAGTACACATTGACCAGCGTGGTGAAGTATGGTCAGGTCACATTGACCAGCGTGGTGAAGTATGGTCAGTACACATTGACCAGCGTGGGTTATGGTCAGTACACATTGACCAGCGTGTGAAGTATGGTCAGTCCACATTGACCAGCGTGGTGAAGTATGGTCAGTACACATTGACCAGAGTGGTGAAGTATGGTCAGTACACATTGACAGCGTGGTGAAGTATGGTCAGTACACATTGACCAGCGTGGTGAAGTATGGTCAGGTCACATTGACCAGAGTGGTGAAGTATGGTCAGTACACATTGACCAGCGTGGTGAAGTATGGTCAGTACACATTGACCAGCGTGGTGAAGTATGGTCAGGTCACATTGACCAGCGTGGTGAAGTATGGTCAGTACACATTGACCAGCGTTGTGAAGTATGGTCAGTACACATTGACCATCGTGGTGAAGTATGGTCAGTACACATTGACCAGCGTGGTGAAGTATGGTCAGGTCACATTGACCAGCGTGGTGAAGTATGGTCAGGTCACATTGACCAGAGTGGTGAAGTATGGTCAGTACACATTGACCAGCGTGGTGAATTATGGTCAGTACACATTGACCAGCGTGGTGAAGTATGGTCAGGTCGCATTGACCAGCGTGGTGAAGTATGGTCAGTCCACATAGACCAGCGTGGTGAAGTATGGTCAGTACACATTGACCAGCGTGGTGAAGTATGGTCAGTACACATTGACCAGCGTGGTGAAGTATGGTCAGTACACATTGACCAGCCTGGTGAAGTATGGTCAGTACACATTGACCAGCGTGGTGAAGTATGGTCAGTACACATTGACCAGCGTGGTGAAGTATGGTCAGTCCACATTGACCAGCGTGGTGAAGTATGGTCAGTCCACATTGACCAGCGTGGTGAAGTATGGTCAGTCCACATTAACCAGAGTGGTGAAGTATGGTCAGGTCACATTGACCAGCGTGGTGAAGTATGGTCAGTCCACATTGACCAGCGTGGTGAAGTATGGTCAGTCCACATTGACCAGCGTGGTGAAGTATGGTCAGTCCACATTAACCAGAGTGGTGAAGTATGGTCAGGTCACATTGACCAGCGTGGTGAAGTATGGTCAGTACACATTGACCAGCGTGGTGAAGTATGGTCAGTACACATTGACCAGAGTGGTGAAGTATGGTCAGTACACATTGACCAGGGTGGTGAAGTATGGTCAGTACACATTGACCAGGGTGGTGAAGTATGGTCAGTACACATTGACCAGGGTGGTGAAGTATGGTCAGTACACATTGACCAGGGTGGTGAAGTATGGTCAGTACACATTGACCAGGGTGGTGAAGTATGGTCAGTACACATTGACCAGGGTGGTGAAGTATGGTCAGGTCACATTGACCAGCGTGGTGAAGTATGGTCAGTCCACATTGACCAGCGTGGTGAAGTATGGTCAGTACACATTGACCAGGGTGGTGAAGTATGGTCAGGTCACATTGACCAGCGTGGTGAAGTATGGTCAGTACACATTGACCAGGGTGGTGAAGTATGGTCAGTACACATTGACCAGCGTGGTGAAGTATGGTCAGTACACATTGACCAGGGTGGTGAAGTATGGTCAGTACACATTGACCAGAGTGGTGAAGTATGGTCAGGTCACATTGACCAGGGTGGTGAAGTATGGTCAGTACACATTGACCAGCGTGGTGAAGTATGGTCAGTACACATTGACCAGGGTGGTGAAGTATGGTCAGTACACATTGACCAGGGTGGTGAAGTATGGTCAGTACACATTGACCAGAGTGGTGAAGTATGGTCAGGTCACATTGACCAGGGTGGTGAAGTATGGTCAGTACACATTGACCAGCGTGGTGAAGTATGGTCAGTACACATTGACCAGGGTGTTGAAGTATGGTCAGTACACATTGACCACGGTGGTGAAGTATGGTCAGTACACATTGACCAGGGTGGTGAAGTATGGTCAGTACACATTGACCAGCGTGGTGAAGTATGGTCAGTACACATTGACAAGCGTGGTGAAGTATGGTCAGTACACATTGACCAGTGGTGAAGTATGGTCAGTACACATTGACAAGCGTGGTGAAGTATGGTCAGTACACATTGACCAGTGGTGAAGTATGGTCAGTACACATTGACCAGCGTGGTGAAGTATGGTCAGTACACATTGACCAGCGTGGTGAAGTATGGTCAGGTCACATTGACCAGAGTGGTGAAGTATGGTCAGTACACATTGACCAGCGTGGTGAAGTATGGTCAGTACACATTGACCAGCGTGGTGAAGTATGGTCAGTACACATTGACCAGCGTGGTGAAGTATGGTCAGGTCACATTGACCAGCGTGGTGAAGTATGGTCAGTACACATTGACCAGCGTGGTGAAGTATGGTCAGTACACATTGACCAGCGTGGTGAAGTATGGTCAGGTCACATTGACCAGCGTGGTGAAGTATGGTCAGTACACATTGACCAGCGTGGTGAAGTATGGTCAGTACACATTGACCAGCGTGGTGAAGTATGGTCAGTACACATTGACCAGCCTGGTGAAGTATGGTCAGTACACATTGACCAGCGTGGTGAAGTATGGTCAGTACACATTGACCAGCGTGGTGAAGTATGGTCAGTCCACATTGACCAGCGTGGTGAAGTATGGTCAGTCCACATTGACCAGCGTGGTGAAGTATGGTCAGTCCACATTAACCAGAGTGGTGAAGTATGGTCAGGTCACATTGACCAGCGTGGTGAAGTATGGTCAGTACACATTGACCAGCGTGGTGAAGTATGGTCAGTACACATTGACCAGAGTGGTGAAGTATGGTCAGTACACATTGACCAGGGTGGTGAAGTATGGTCAGTACACATTGACCAGGGTGGTGAAGTATGGTCAGGTACACATTGACCAGGGTGGTGAAGTATGGTCAGTACACATTGACCAGGGTGGTGAAGTATGGTCAGTACACATTGACCAGAGTGGTGAAGTATGGTCAGGTCACATTGACCAGGGTGGTGAAGTATGGTCAGTACACAATGACCAGCATGGTGAAGTATGGTCAGTACACATTGACCAGGGTGGTGAAGTATGGTCAGTACACATTGACCAGGGTGGTGAAGTATGGTCAGGTCACATTGACCAGCGTGGTGAAGTATGGTCAGTCCACATTGACCAGCGTGGTGAAGTATGGTCAGTACACATTGACCAGGGTGGTGAAGTAGGGTCAGGTCACATTGACCAGCGTGGTGAAGTATGGTCAGTACACATTGACCAGGGTGGTGAAGTATGGTCAGTACACATTGACCAGCGTGGTGAAGTATGGTCAGTACACATTGACCAGCGTGGTGAAGTATGGTCAGTACACATTGACCAGCGTGGTGAAGTATGGTCAGGTCACATTGACCAGCGTGGTGAAGTATGGTCAGTACACATTGACCAGCGTGGTGAAGTATGGTCAGTACACATTGACCAGCGTGGTGAAGTATGGTCAGTCCACATTGACCAGCGTGGTGAAGTATGGTCAGTACACATTGACCAGAGTGGTGAAGTATGGTCAGTACACATTGACAGCGTGGTGAAGTATGGTCAGTACACATTGACCAGCGTGGTGAAGTATGGTCAGGTCACATTGACCAGAGTGGTGAAGTATGGTCAGTACACATTGACCAGCGTGGTGAAGTATGGTCAGTACACATTGACCAGCGTGGTGAAGTATGGTCAGGTCACATTGACCAGCGTGGTGAAGTATGGTCAGTACACATTGACCAGCGTTGTGAAGTATGGTCAGTACACATTGACCATCGTGGTGAAGTATGGTCAGTACACATTGACCAGCGTGGTGAAGTATGGTCAGGTCACATTGACCAGCGTGGTGAAGTATGGTCAGGTCACATTGACCAGAGTGGTGAAGTATGGTCAGTACACATTGACCAGCGTGGTGAAGTATGGTCAGTACACATTGACCAGTGTGGTGAAGTATGGTCAGTACACATTGACCAGCGTGGTGAAGTATGGTCAGGTCACATTGACCAGCGTGGTGAAGTATGGTCAGGTCACATTGACCAGAGTGGTGAAGTATGGTCAGTACACATTGACCAGCGTGGTGGAGTATGGTCAGTACACATTGACCAGCGTGGTGAATTATGGTCAGTACACATTGACCAGCGTGGTGAAGTATGGTCAGGTCGCATTGACCAGCGTGGTGAAGTATGGTCAGTCCACATAGACCAGCGTGGTGAAGTATGGTCAGTACACATTGACCAGCGTGGTGAAGTATGGTCAGTACACATTGACCAGCGTGGTGAAGTATGGTCAGTACACATTGACCAGCCTGGTGAAGTATGGTCAGTACACATTGACCAGCGTGGTGAAGTATGGTCAGTACACATTGACCAGCGTGGTGAAGTATGGTCAGTCCACATTGACCAGCGTGGTGAAGTATGGTCAGTCCACATTGACCAGCGTGGTGAAGTATGGTCAGTCCACATTAACCAGAGTGGTGAAGTATGGTCAGGGCACATTGACCAGCGTGGTGAAGTATGGTCAGTACACATTGACCAGCGTGGTGAAGTATGGTCAGTACACATTGACCAGAGTGGTGAAGTATGGTCAGTACACATTGACCAGGGTGGTGAAGTATGGTCAGTACACATTGACCAGGGTGGTGAAGTATGGTCAGTACACATTGACCAGGGTGGTGAAGTATGGTCAGTACACATTGACCAGGGTGGTGAAGTATGGTCAGTACACATTGACCAGAGTGGTGAAGTATGGTCAGGTCACATTGACCAGGGTGGTGAAGTATGGTCAGTACACATTGACCAGCATGGTGAAGTATGGTCAGTACACATTGACCAGGGTGGTGAAGTATGGTCAGTACACATTGACCAGGGTGGTGAAGTATGGTCAGGTCACATTGACCAGCGTGGTGAAGTATGGTCAGTCCACATTGACCAGCGTGGTGAAGTATGGTCAGTACACATTGACCAGGTGGTGAAGTATGGTCAGGTCACATTGACCAGCGTGGTGAAGTATGGTCAGTACACATTGACCAGGGTGGTGAAGTATGGTCAGTACACATTGACCAGCGTGGTGAAGTATGGTCAGTACACATTGACCAGGGTGGTGAAGTATGGTCAGTACACATTGACCAGAGTGGTGAAGTATGGTCAGGTCACATTGACCAGGGTGGTGAAGTATGGTCAGTACACATTGACCAGCGTGGTGAAGTATGGTCAGTACACATTGACCAGGGTGGTGAAGTATGGTCAGTACACATTGACCAGGGTGGTGAAGTATGGTCAGTACACATTGACCAGGGTGGTGAAGTATGGTCAGTACACATTGACCAGAGTGGTGAAGTATGGTCAGGTCACATTGACCAGGGTGGTGAAGTATGGTCAGTACACATTGACCAGCGTGGTGAAGTATGGTCAGTACACATTGACCAGGGTTTTGAAGTATGGTCAGTACACATTGACCACGGTGGTGAAGTATGGTCAGTACACATTGACCAGGGTGGTGAAGTATGGTCAGTACACATTGACCAGCGTGGTGAAGTATGGTCAGTACACATTGACAAGCGTGGTGAAGTATGGTCAGTACACATTGACCAGTGGTGAAGTATGGTCAGTACACATTGACAAGCGTGGTGAAGTATGGTCAGTACACATTGACCAGTGGTGAAGTATGGTCAGTACACATTGACCAGCGTGGTGAAGTATGGTCAGTACACATTGACCAGCGTGGTGAAGTATGGTCAGGTCACATTGACCAGAGTGGTGAAGTATGGTCAGTACACATTGACCAGCGTGGTGAAGTATGGTCAGTACACATTGACCAGCGTGGTGAAGTATGGTCAGTACACATTGACCAGCGTGGTGAAGTATGGTCAGGTCACATTGACCAGCGTGGTGAAGTATGGTCAGTACACATTGACCAGCGTGGTGAAGTATGGTCAGTACACATTGACCAGCGTGGTGAAGTATGGTCAGGTCACATTGACCAGCGTGGTGAAGTATGGTCAGTACACATTGACCAGCGTGGTGAAGTATGGTCAGTACACATTGACCAGCGTGGTGAAGTATGGTCAGTACACATTGACCAGCCTGGTGAAGTATGGTCAGTACACATTGACCAGCGTGGTGAAGTATGGTCAGTACACATTGACCAGCGTGGTGAAGTATGGTCAGTCCACATTGACCAGCGTGGTGAAGTATGGTCAGTCCACATTGACCAGCGTGGTGAAGTATGGTCAGTCCACATTAACCAGAGTGGTGAAGTATGGTCAGGTCACATTGACCAGCGTGGTGAAGTATGGTCAGTACACATTGACCAGCGTGGTGAAGTATGGTCAGTACACATTGACCAGAGTGGTGAAGCATGGTCAGTACACATTGACCAGGGTGGTGAAGTATGGTCAGTACACATTGACCAGGGTGGTGAAGTATGGTCAGTACACATTGACCAGGGTGGTGAAGTATGGTCAGTACACATTGACCAGGGTGGTGAAGTATGGTCAGTACACATTGACCAGAGTGGTGAAGTATGGTCAGGTCACATTGACCAGGGTGGTGAAGTATGGTCAGTACACATTGACCAGCATGGTGAAGTATGGTCAGTACACATTGACCAGGGTGGTGAAGTATGGTCAGTACACATTGACCAGGGTGGTGAAGTATGGTCAGGTCACATTGACCAGCGTGGTGAAGTATGGTCAGTCCACATTGACCAGCGTGGTGAAGTATGGTCAGTACACATTGACCAGGGTGGTGAAGTATGGTCAGGTCACATTGACCAGCGTGGTGAAGTATGGTCAGTACACATTGACCAGGGTGGTGAAGTATGGTCAGTACACATTGACCAGCGTGGTGAAGTATGGTCAGTACACATTGACCAGCGTGGTGAAGTATGGTCAGTACACATTGACCAGCGTGGTGAAGTATGGTCAGGTCACATTGACCAGCGTGGTGAAGTATGGTCAGTACACATTGACCAGCGTGGTGAAGTATGGTCAGTACACATTGACCAGCGTGGTGAAGTATGGTCAGTACACATTGACCAGCCTGGTGAAGTATGGTCAGTACACATTGACCAGCGTGGTGAAGTATGGTCAGTACACATTGACCAGCGTGGTGAAGTATGGTCAGTCCACATTGACCAGCGTGGTGAAGTATGGTCAGTCCACATTGACCAGCGTGGTGAAGTATGGTCAGTCCACATTAACCAGAGTGGTGAAGTATGGTCAGGTCACATTGACCAGCGTGGTGAAGTATGGTCAGTACACATTGACCAGCGTGGTGAAGTATGGTCAGTACACATTGACCAGAGTGGTGAAGTATGGTCAGTACACATTGACCAGGGTGGTGAAGTATGGTCAGTACACATTGACCAGCGTAGTGAAGTATGGTCAGTACACATTGACCAGCGTGGTGAAGTATGGTCAGTACACATTGACCAGCCTGGTGAAGTATGGTCAGTACACATTGACCAGCGTGGTGAAGTATGGTCAGTACACATTGACCAGCGTGGTGAAGTATGGTCAGTCCACATTGACCAGCGTGGTGAAGTATGGTCAGTCCACATTGACCAGCGTGGTGAAGTATGGTCAGTCCACATTAACCAGAGTGGTGAAGTATGGTCAGGTCACATTGACCAGCGTGGTGAAGTATGGTCAGTACACATTGACCAGCGTGGTGAAGTATGGTCAGTACACATTGACCAGAGTGGTGAAGTATGGTCAGTACACATTGACCAGGGTGGTGAAGTATGGTCAGTACACATTGACCAGGGTGGTGAAGTATGGTCAGTACACATTGACCAGGGTGGTGAAGTATGGTCAGTACACATTGACCAGGGTGGTGAAGTATGGTCAGTACACTTTGACCAGAGTGGTGAAGTATGGTCAGGTCACATTGACCAGGGTGGTGAAGTATGGTCAGTACACAATGACCAGCATGGTGAAGTATGGTCAGTACACATTGACCAGGGTGGTGAAGTATGGTCAGTACACATTGACCAGGGTGGTGAAGTATGGTCAGGTCACATTGACCAGCGTGGTGAAGTATGGTCAGTCCACATTGACCAGCGTGGTGAAGTATGGTCAGTACACATTGACCAGGGTGGTGAAGTAGGGTCAGGTCACATTGACCAGCGTGGTGAAGTATGGTCAGTACACATTGACCAGGGTGGTGAAGTATGGTCAGTACACATTGACCAGCGTGGTGAAGTATGGTCAGTACACATTGACCAGCGTGGTGAAGTATGGTCAGTACACATTGACCAGCGTGGTAAAGTATGGTCAGGTCACATTGACCAGCGTGGTGAAGTATGGTCAGTACACATTGACCAGGGTGGTGAAGTATGGTCAGTACACATTGACCAGCGTGGTGAAGTATGGTCAGTACACATTGACCAGCGTGGTGAAGTATGGTCAGTACACATTGACCAGCGTGGTAAAGTATGGTCAGGTCACATTGACCAGCGTGGTGAAGTATGGTCAGTACACATTGACCAGCGTGGTGAAGTATGGTCAGTACACATTGACCAGCGTGGTGAAGTATGGTCAGTCCACATTGACCAGCGTGGTGAAGTATGGTCAGTACACATTGACCAGAGTGGTGAAGTATGGTCAGTACACATTGACAGCGTGGTGAAGTATGGTCAGTACACATTGACCAGCGTGGTGAAGTATGGTCAGGTCACATTGACCAGAGTGGTGAAGTATGGTCAGTACACATTGACCAGCGTGGTGAAGTATGGTCAGTACACATTGACCAGCGTGGTGAAGTATGGTCAGGTCACATTGACCAGCGTGGTGAAGTATGGTCAGTACACATTGACCAGCGTTGTGAAGTATGGTCAGTACACATTGACCATCGTGGTGAAGTATGGTCAGTACACATTGACCAGCGTGGTGAAGTATGGTCAGGTCACATTGACCAGCGTGGTGAAGTATGGTCAGGTCACATTGACCAGAGTGGTGAAGTATGGTCAGTACACATTGACCAGCGTGGTGAAGTATGGTCAGTACACATTGACCAGTGTGGTGAAGTATGGTCAGTACACATTGACCAGCGTGGTGAAGTATGGTCAGGTCACATTGACCAGCGTGGTGAAGTATGGTCAGGTCACATTGACCAGAGTGGTGAAGTATGGTCAGTACACATTGACCAGCGTGGTGAAGTATGGTCAGTACACATTGACCAGCGTGGTGAATTATGGTCAGTACACATTGACCAGCGTGGTGAAGTATGGTCAGGTCGCATTGACCAGCGTGGTGAAGTATGGTCAGTCCACATAGACCAGCGTGGTGAAGTATGGTCAGTACACATTGACCAGCGTGGTGAAGTATGGTCAGTACACATTGACCAGCGTGGTGAAGTATGGTCAGTACACATTGACCAGCCTGGTGAAGTATGGTCAGTACACATTGACCAGCGTGGTGAAGTATGGTCAGTACACATTGACCAGCGTGGTGAAGTATGGTCAGTCCACATTGACCAGCGTGGTGAAGTATGGTCAGTCCACATTGACCAGCGTGGTGAAGTATGGTCAGTCCACATTAACCAGAGTGGTGAAGTATGGTCAGGTCACATTGACCAGCGTGGTGAAGTATGGTCAGTACACATTGACCAGCGTGGTGAAGTATGGTCAGTACACATTGACCAGAGTGGTGAAGTATGGTCAGTACACATTGACCAGGGTGGTGAAGTATGGTCAGTACACATTGACCAGGGTGGTGAAGTATGGTCAGTACACATTGACCAGGGTGGTGAAGTATGGTCAGTACACATTGACCAGGGTGGTGAAGTATGGTCAGTACACATTGACCAGAGTGGTGAAGTATGGTCAGGTCACATTGACCAGGGTGGTGAAGTATGGTCAGTACACATTGACCAGCATGGTGAAGTATGGTCAGTACACATTGACCAGGGTGGTGAAGTATGGTCAGTACACATTGACCAGGGTGGTGAAGTATGGTCAGGTCACATTGACCAGCGTGGTGAAGTATGGTCAGTCCA
Organism: Petromyzon marinus; assembly: GCF_048934315.1. Taxonomy (NCBI): domain Eukaryota; kingdom Metazoa; phylum Chordata; class Hyperoartia; order Petromyzontiformes; family Petromyzontidae; genus Petromyzon; species Petromyzon marinus. Next base: position 30,709 of record NW_027423048.1, read on the forward strand.
CATTGACCAGCGTGGTGAAGTATGGTCAGTACACATTGACCAGGGTGGTGAAGTATGGTCAGGTCACATTGACCAGCGTGGTGAAGTATGGTCAGTACACAATGACCAGGGTGGTGAAGTATGGTCAGTACACATTGACCAGCGTGGTGAAGTATGGTCAGTACACATTGACCAGGGTGGTGAAGTATGGTCAGTACACATTGACCAGCGTGGTGAAGTATGGTCAGTACACATTGACCAGGGTGGTGAAGTATGGTCAGTACACATTGACCAGGGTGGTGAAGTATGGTCAGTACACATTGACCAGAGTGGTGAAGTATGGTCAGGTCACATTGACCAGGGTGGTGAAGTATGGTCAGTACACATTGACCAGCGTGGTGAAGTATGGTCAGTACACATTGACCAGGGTTTTGAAGTATGGTCAGTACACATTGACCACGGTGGTGAAGTATGGTCAGTACACATTGACCAGGGTGGTGAAGTATGGTCAGTACACATTGACCAGCGTGGTGAAGTATGGTCAGTACACATTGACAAGCGTGGTGAAGTATGGTCAGTACACATTGACCAGTGGTGAAGTATGGTCAGTACACATTGACAAGCGTGGTGAAGTATGGTCAGTACACATTGACCAGTGGTGAAGTATGGTCAGTACACATTGACCAGCGTGGTGAAGTATGGTCAGTACACATTGACCAGCGTGGTGAAGTATGGTCAGGTCACATTGACCAGAGTGGTGAAGTATGGTCAGTACACATTGACCAGCGTGGTGAAGTATGGTCAGTACACATTGACCAGCGTGGTGAAGTATGGTCAGTACACATTGACCAGCGTGGTGAAGTATGGTCAGGTCACATTGACCAGCGTGGTGAAGTATGGTCAGTACACATTGACCAGCGTGGTGAAGTATGGTCAGTACACATTGACCAGCGTGGTGAAGTATGGTCAGGTCACATTGACCAGCGTGGTGAAGTATGGTCAGTACACATTGACCAGCGTGGTGAAGTATGGTCAGTAAACATTGACCAGCGTGGTGAAGTATGGTCAGTACACATTGACCAGCCTGGTGAAGTATGGTCAGTACACATTGACCAGCGTGGTGAAGTATGGTCAGTACACATTGACCAGCGTGGTGAAGTATGGTCAGTCCACATTGACCAGCGTGGTGAAGTATGGTCAGTCCACATTGACCAGCGTGGTGAAGTATGGTCAGTCCACATTAACCAGAGTGGTGAAGTATGGTCAGGTCACATTGACCAGCGTGGTGAAGTATGGTCAGTCCACATTGACCAGCGTGGTGAAGTATGGTCAGTACACATTGACCAGAGTGGTGAAGTATGGTCAGTACACATTGACCAGGGTGGTGAAGTATGGTCAGTACACATTGACCAGGGTGGTGAAGTATGGTCAGTACACATTGACCAGGGTGGTGAAGTATGGTCAGTACACATTGACCAGGGTGGTGAAGTATGGTCAGTACACATTGACCAGGGTGGTGAAGTATGGTCAGTACACATTGACCAGGGTGGTGAAGTATGGTCAGTACACATTGACCAGCATGGTGAAGTATGGTCAGTACACATTGACCAGGGTGGTGAAGTATGGTCAGTACACATTGACCAGGGTGGTGAAGTATGGTCAGTACACATTGACCAGCGTGGTGAAGTATGGTCAGTCCACATTGACCAGCGTGGTGAAGTATGGTCAGTACACATTGACCAGGGTGGTGAAGTATGGTCAGGTCACATTGACCAGCGTGGTGAAGTATGGTCAGTACACATTGACCAGGGTGGTGAAGTATGGTCAGTACACATTGACCAGCGTGGTGAAGTATGGTCAGTACACATTGACCAGCGTGGTGAAGTATGGTCAGTACACATTGACCAGCGTGGTGAAGTATGGTCAGGTCACATTGACCAGCGTGGTGAAGTATGGTCAGTACACATTGACCAGCGTGGTGAAGTATGGTCAGTACACATTGACCAGCGTGGTGAAGTATGGTCAGGTCACATTGACCAGCGTGGTGAAGTATGGTCAGTACACATTGACCAGCGTGGTGAAGTATGGTCAGTACACATTGACCAGCGTGGTGAAGTATGGTCAGTCCACATTGACCAGCGTGGTGAAGTATGGTCAGTCCACATTGACCAGCGTGGTGAAGTATGGTCAGTCCACATTAACCAGAGTGGTGAAGTATGGTCAGGTCACATTGACCAGCGTGGTGAAGTATGGTCAGTACACATTGACCAGCGTGGTGAAGTATGGTCAGTACACATTGACCAGAGTGGTGAAGTATGGTCAGTACACATTGACCAGGGTGGTGAAGTATGGTCAGTACACATTGACCAGGGTGGTGAAGTATGGTCAGTACACATTGACCAGGGTGGTGAAGTATGGTCAGTACACATTGACCAGGGTGGTGAAGTATGGTCAGTACACATTGACCAGAGTGGTGAAGTATGGTCAGGTCACATTGACCAGGGTGGTGAAGTATGGTCAGTACACATTGACCAGCATGGTGAAGTATGGTCAGTACACATTGACCAGGGTGGTGAAGTATGGTCAGTACACATTGACCAGGGTGGTGAAGTATGGTCAGGTCACATTGACCAGCGTGGTGAAGTATGGTCAGTCCACATTGACCAGCGTGGTGAAGTATGGTCAGTACACATTGACCAGGGTGGTGAAGTATGGTCAGGTCACATTGACCAGCGTGGTGAAGTATGGTCAGTACACATTGACCAGGGTGGTGAAGTATGGTCAGTACACATTGACCAGCGTGGTGAAGTATGGTCAGTACACATTGACCAGGGTGGTGAAGTATGGTCAGTACACATTGACCAGAGTGGTGAAGTATGGTCAGGTCACATTGACCAGGGTGGTGAAGTATGGTCAGTACACATTGACCAGCGTGGTGAAGTATGGTCAGTACACATTGACCAGGGTGGTGAAGTATGGTCAGTACACATTGACCAGGGTGGTGAAGTATGGTCAGTACACATTGACCAGAGTGGTGAAGTATGGTCAGGTCACATTGACCAGGGTGGTGAAGTATGGTCAGTACACATTGACCAGCGTGGTGAAGTATGGTCAGTACACATTGACCAGGGTGGTGAAGTATGGTCAGTACACATTGACCACGGTGGTGAAGTATGGTCAGTACACATTGACCAGGGTGGTGAAGTATGGTCAGTACACATTGACCAGGGTGGTGAAGTATGGTCAGTACACATTGACCACGGTGGTGAAGTATGGTCAGTACACATTGACCAGGGTGGTGAAGTATGGTCAGTACACATTGACCAGCGTGGTGAAGTATGGTCAGTACACATTGACAAGCGTGGTGAAGTATGGTCAGTACACGTTGACCAGTGGTGAAGTATGGTCAGTACACATTGACCAGCGTGGTGAAGTATGGTCAGTACACATTGACCAGCGTGGTGAAGTATGGTCAGGTCACATTGACCAGAGTGGTGAAGTATGGTCAGTACACATTGACCAGCGTGGTGAAGTATGGTCAGTACACATTGACCAGCGTGGTGAAGTATGGTCAGGTCACATTGACCATCGTGGTGAAGTATGGTCAGGTCACATTGACCAGGGTGGTGAAGTATGGTCAGTACACATTGACCAGCGTGGTGAAGTATGGTCAGTACACATTGACCAGGGTGGTGAAGTATGGTCAGTACACATTGACCAGGGTGGTGAAGTATGGTCAGTACACATTGACCAGGGTGGTGAAGTATGGTCAGTACACATTGACCAGGGTGGTAAAGTATGGTCAGTACACATTGACCAGCGTGGTGAAGTATGGTCAGTCCACATTGACCAGAGTGGTGAAGTATGGTCAGGTCACATTGACCAGCGTGGTGAAGTATGGTCAGGTCACATTGACCAGGGTGGTGAAGTATGGTCAGTACACATTGATCAGAGTGGTGAAGTATGGTCAGGTCACATTGACCACGGTGGTGAAGTATGGTCAGTACACATTGACCAGCGTGGTGAAGTATGGTCAGTACACATTGACCAGCGTGGTGAAGTATGGTCAGTACACATTGACCAGCCTGGTGAAGTATGGTCAGTACACATTGACCAGCGTGGTGAAGTATGGTCAGTACACATTGACCAGCGTGGTGAAGTATGGTCAGTCCACATTGACCAGCGTGGTGAAGTATGGTCAGTCCACATTGACCAGCGTGGTGAAGTATGGTCAGTCCACATTAACCAGAGTGGTGAAGTATGGTCAGGTCACATTGACCAGCGTGGTGAAGTATGGTCAGTACACATTGACCAGCGTGGTGAAGTATGGTCAGTACACATTGACCAGAGTGGTGAAGTATGGTCAGTACACATTGACCAGGGTGGTGAAGTATGGTCAGTACACATTGACCAGGGTGGTGAAGTATGGTCAGTACACATTGACCAGGGTGGTGAAGTATGGTCAGTACACATTGACCAGGGTGGTGAAGTATGGTCAGTACACATTGACCAGAGTGGTGAAGTATGGTCAGGTCACATTGACCAGGGTGGTGAAGTATGGTCAGTACACATTGACCAGCATGGTGAAGTATGGTCAGTACACATTGACCAGGGTGGTGAAGTATGGTCAGTACACATTGACCAGGGTGGTGAAGTATGGTCAGGTCACATTGACCAGCGTGGTGAAGTATGGTCAGTCCACATTGACCAGCGTGGTGAAGTATGGTCAGTACACATTGACCAGGGTGGTGAAGTATGGTCAGGTCACATTGACCAGCGTGGTGAAGTATGGTCAGTACACATTGACCAGGGTGGTGAAGTATGGTCAGTACACATTGACCAGCGTGGTGAAGTATGGTCAGTACACATTGACCAGGGTGGTGAAGTATGGTCAGTACACATTGACCAGAGTGGTGAAGTATGGTCAGGTCACATTGACCAGGGTGGTGAAGTATGGTCAGTACACATTGACCAGCGTGGTGAAGTATGGTCAGTACACATTGACCAGGGTGGTGAAGTATGGTCAGTACACATTGACCAGGGTGGTGAAGTATGGTCAGTACACATTGACCAGAGTGGTGAAGTATGGTCAGGTCACATTGACCAGGGTGGTGAAGTATGGTCAGTACACATTGACCAGCGTGGTGAAGTATGGTCAGTACACATTGACCAGGGTGGTGAAGTATGGTCAGTACACATTGACCACGGTGGTGAAGTATGGTCAGTACACATTGACCAGGGTGGTGAAGTATGGTCAGTACACATTGACCAGCGTGGTGAAGTATGGTCAGTACACATTGACAAGCGTGGTGAAGTATGGTCAGTACACGTTGACCAGTGGTGAAGTATGGTCAGTACACATTGACCAGCGTGGTGAAGTATGGTCAGTACACATTGACCAGCGTGGTGAAGTATGGTCAGGTCACATTGACCAGAGTGGTGAAGTATGGTCAGTACACATTGACCAGCGTGGTGAAGTATGGTCAGTACACATTGACCAGCGTGGTGAAGTATGGTCAGGTCACATTGACCATCGTGGTGAAGTATGGTCAGGTCACATTGACCAGGGTGGTGAAGTATGGTCAGTACACATTGACCAGCGTGGTGAAGTATGGTCAGTACACATTGACCAGGGTGGTGAAGTATGGTCAGTACACATTGACCAGGGTGGTGAAGTATGGTCAGTACACATTGACCAGGGTGGTGAAGTATGGTCAGTACACATTGACCAGGGTGGTAAAGTATCGTCAGTACACATTGACCAGCGTGGTGAAGTATGGTCAGTCCACATTGACCAGAGTGGTGAAGTATGGTCAGGTCACATTGACCAGCGTGGTGAAGTATGGTCAGGTCACATTGACCAGGGTGGTGAAGTATGGTCAGTACACATTGATCAGAGTGGTGAAGTATGGTCAGGTCACATTGACCAGGGTGGTGAAGTATGGTCAGTACACATTGACCAGCGTGGTGAAGTATGGTCAGTACACATTGACCAGGGTGGTGAAGTATGGTCAGTACACATTGACCAGGGTGGTGAAGTATGGTCAGTACACATTGACCAGGGTGGTGAAGTATGGTCAGGTCACATTGACCAGCGTGGTGAAGTATGGTCAGTCCACATTGACCAGCGTGGTGAAGTATGGTCAGTACACATTGACCAGGGTGGTGAAGTATGGTCAGGTCACATTGACCAGCGTGGTGAAGTATGGTCAGTACACATTGACCAGGGTGGTGAAGTATGGTCAGTACACATTGACCAGCGTGGTGAAGTATGGTCAGTACACATTGACCAGCGTGGTGAAGTATGGTCAGTACACATTGACCAGTGTGGTGAAGTATGGTCAGGTCACATTGACCAGCATGGTGAAGTATGGTCAGTACACATTGACCAGCGTGGTGAAGTATGGTCAGTACACATTGACCAGCGTGGTGAAGTATGGTCAGTACACATTGACCAGCCTGGTGAAGTATGGTCAGTACACATTGACCAGCGTGGTGAAGTATGGTCAGTACACATTGACCAGCGTGGTGAAGTATGGTCAGTCCACATTGACCAGCGTGGTGAAGTATGGTCAGTCCACATTGACCAGCGTGGTGAAGTATGGTCAGTCCACATTAACCAGAGTGGTGAAGTATGGTCAGGTCACATTGACCAGCGTGGTGAAGTATGGTCAGTACACATTGACCAGCGTGGTGAAGTATGGTCAGTACACATTGACCAGAGTGGTGAAGTATGGTCAGTACACATTGACCAGGGTGGTGAAGTATGGTCAGTACACATTGACCAGGGTGGTGAAGTATGGTCAGTACACATTGACCAGGGTGGTGAAGTATGGTCAGTACACATTGACCAGGGTGGTGAAGTATGGTCAGTACACATTGACCAGAGTGGTGAAGTATGGTCAGGTCACATTGACCAGGGTGGTGAAGTATGGTCAGTACACATTGACCAGCATGGTGAAGTATGGTCAGTACACATTGACCAGGGTGGTGAAGTATGGTCAGTACACATTGACCAGGGTGGTGAAGTATGGTCAGGTCACATTGACCAGCGTGGTGAAGTATGGTCAGTCCACATTGACCAGCGTGGTGAAGTATGGTCAGTACACATTGACCAGGGTGGTGAAGTATGGTCAGGTCACATTGACCAGCGTGGTGAAGTATGGTCAGTACACATTGACCAGGGTGGTGAAGTATGGTCAGTACACATTGACCAGCGTGGTGAAGTATGGTCAGTACACATTGACCAGGGTGGTGAAGTATGGTCAGTACACATTGACCAGAGTGGTGAAGTATGGTCAGGTCACATTGACCAGGGTGGTGAAGTATGGTCAGTACACATTGACCAGCGTGGTGAAGTATGGTCAGTACACATTGACCAGGGTGGTGAAGTATGGTCAGTACACATTGACCAGGGTGGTGAAGTATGGTCAGTACACATTGACCAGAGTGGTGAAGTATGGTCAGGTCACATTGACCAGGGTGGTGAAGTATGGTCAGTACACATTGACCAGCGTGGTGAAGTATGGTCAGTACACATTGACCAGGGTGGTGAAGTATGGTCAGTACACATTGACCACGGTGGTGAAGTATGGTCAGTACACATTGACCAGGGTGGTGAAGTATGGTCAGTACACATTGACCAGCGTGGTGAAGTATGGTCAGTACACATTGACAAGCGTGGTGAAGTATGGTCAGTACACGTTGACCAGTGGTGAAGTATGGTCAGTACACATTGACCAGCGTGGTGAAGTATGGTCAGTACACATTGACCAGCGTGGTGAAGTATGGTCAGGTCACATTGACCAGAGTGGTGAAGTATGGTCAGTACACATTGACCAGCGTGGTGAAGTATGGTCAGTACACATTGACCAGCGTGGTGAAGTATGGTCAGTACACATTGACCAGCGTGGTGAAGTATGGTCAGGTCACATTGACCAGCGTGGTGAAGTATGGTCAGTACACATTGACCAGCGTGGTGAAGTATGGTCAGTACACATTGACCAGCGTGGTGAAGTATGGTCAGGTCACATTGACCAGCGTGGTGAAGTATGGTCAGGTCACATTGACCAGAGTGGTGAAGTATGGTCAGTACACATTGACCAGCGTGGTGAAGTATGGTCAGTACACATTGACCAGCGTGGTGAAGTATGGTCAGTACACATTGACCAGCGTGGTGAAGTATGGTCAGGTCACATTGACCATCGTGGTGAAGTATGGTCAGGTCACATTGACCAGGGTGGTGAAGTATGGTCAGTACACATTGACCAGCGTGGTGAAGTATGGTCAGTACACATTGACCAGGGTGGTGAAGTATGGTCAGTACACATTGACCAGGGTGGTGAAGTATGGTCAGTACACATTGACCAGGGTGGTGAAGTATGGTCAGTACACATTGACCAGGGTGGTAAAGTATGGTCAGTACACATTGACCAGCGTGGTGAAGTATGGTCAGTCCACATTGACCAGAGTGGTGAAGTATGGTCAGGTCACATTGACCAGCGTGGTGAAGTATGGTCAGGTCACATTTACCAGGGTGGTGAAGTATGGTCAGTACACATTGATCAGAGTGGTGAAGTATGGTCAGGTCACATTGACCAGGGTGGTGAAGTATGGTCAGTACACATTGACCAGCGTGGTGAAGTATGGTCAGTACACATTGACCAGGGTGGTGAAGTATGGTCAGTACACATTGACCAGGGTGGTGAAGTATGGTCAGTACACATTGACCAGGGTGGTGAAGAATGGTCAGTACACATTGACCAGCGTGGTGAAGTATGGTCAGTCCACATTGACCAGCGTGGTGAAGTATGGTCAGTACACATTGACCAGAGTGGTGAAGTATGGTCAGTACACATTGACCAGCGTGGTGAAGTATGGTCAGTACACATTGACCAGCGTGGTGAAGTATGGTCAGGTCACATTGACCAGAGTGGTGAAGTATGGTCAGTACACATTGACCAGCGTGGTGAAGTATGGTCAGTACACATTGACCAGCGTGGTGAAGTATGGTCAGTACACATTGACCAGCGTGGTGAAGTATGGTCAGGTCACATTGACCAGCGTGGTGAAGTATGGTCAGGTCACATTGACCAGAGTGGTGAAGTATGGTCAGTACACATTGACCAGCGTGGTGAAGTATGGTCAGTACACATTGACCAGCGTGGTGAATTATGGTCAGTACACATTGACCAGCGTGGTGAAGTATGGTCAGGTAACATTGACCAGCGTGGTGAAGTATGGTCAGTACACATTGACCAGCGTGGTGAAGTATGGTCAGTACACATTGACCAGCGTGGTGAAGTATGGTCAGTACACATTGACCAGCGTGGTGAAGTATGGTCAGTACACATTGACTAGCGTGGTGAAGTATGGTCAGTACACATTGACCAGCGTGGTGAAGTATGGTCAGTACACATTGACCAGCGTGGTGAAGTATGGTCAGTACACATTGACCAGGGTGGTGAAGTATGGTCAGTATACATTGACCAGGGTGGTGAAGTATGGTCAGTACACATTGACCAGGGTGGTGAGGTATGGTCAGTACACATTGACCAGGGTGGTGAAGTATGGTCAGTACACATTGACCAGCGTGGTGAAGTATGGTCAGTCCACATTGACCAGAGTGGTGAAGTATGGTCAGGTCACATTGACCAGCGTGGTGAAGTATGGTCAGGTCACATTGACCAGGGTGGTGAAGTATGGTCAGGTCACATTGACCAGCGTGGTGAAGTATGGTCAGGTCACATTGACCAGGGTGGTGAAGTATGGTCAGTACACATTGACCAGAGTGGTGAAGTATGGTCAGGTCACATTGACCAGGGTGGTGAAGTATGGTCAGTACACATTGACCAGCGTGGTGAAGTATGGTCAGTACACATTGACCAGGGTGGTGAAGTATGGTCAGTACACATTGACCAGGGTGGTGAAGTATGGTCAGTACACATTGACCAGCGTGGTGAAGTATGGTCAGTCCACATTGACCAGCGTGGTGAAGTATGGTCAGTACACATTGACCAGAGTGGTGAAGTATGGTCAGTACACATTGACCAGCGTGGTGAAGTATGGTCAGTACACATTGACCAGCGTGGTGAAGTATGGTCAGGTCACATTGACCAGCGTGGTGAAGTATGGTCAGTACACATTGACCAGCTTGGTGAAGTATGGTCAGTACACATTGACCAGGGTGGTGAGGTATGGTCAGTACACATTGACCAGAGTGGTGAAGTATGGTCAGGTCACATTGACCAGGGTGGTGAAGTATGGTCAGTACACATTGACCAGCGTGGTGAAGTATGGTCAGTACACATTGACCAGCGTGGTGAAGTATGGTCAGTACACATTGACCAGCGTGGTGAAGTATGGTCAGTACACATTGACCAGGGTGGTGAAGTATGGTCAGGTCACATTGACCAGAGTGGTGAAGTATGGTCAGTACACATTGACCAGCGTGGTGAAGTATGGTCAGTACACATTGACCAGTGGTGAAGTATGGTCAGTACACATTGACCAGCGTGGTGAAGTATGGTCAGTACACATTGACCAGCGTGGTGAAGTATGGTCAGGTCACATTGACCAGCGTGGTGAAGTATGGTCAGTACACATTGACCAGCGTGGTGAAGTATGGTCAGTACACATTGACCACGGTGGTGAAGTATGGTCAGTACACATTGACCAGGGTGGTGAAGTATGGTCAGTACACATTGACCAGCGTGGTGAAGTATGGTCAGTACACATTGACAAGCGTGGTGAAGTATGGTCAGTACACATTGACCAGTGGTGAAGTATGGTCAGTACACATTGACCAGCGTGGTGAAGTATGGTCAGTACACATTGACCAGCGTGGTGAAGTATGGTCAGGTCACATTGACCAGAGTGGTGAAGTATGGTCAGTACACATTGACCAGCGTGGTGAAGTATGGTCAGTACACATTGACCAGCGTGGTGAAGTATGGTCAGTACACATTGACCAGCGTGGTGAAGTATGGTCAGGTCACATTGACCAGCGTGGTGAAGTATGGTCAGTACACATTGACCAGCGTGGTGAAGTATGGTCAGTAAACATTGACCAGCGTGGTGAAGTATGGTCAGGTCACATTGACCAGCGTGGTGAAGTATGGTCAGGTCACATTGACCAGAGTGGTGAAGTATGGTCAGTACACATTGACCAGCATGGTGAAGTATGGTCAGTACACATTGACCAGCGTGGTGAAGTATGGTCAGTACACATTGACCAGCGTGGTGAAGTATGGTCAGGTCACATTGACCATCGTGGTGAAGTATGGTCAGGTCACATTGACCAGGGTGGTGAAGTATGGTCAGTACACATTGACCAGCGTGGTGAAGTATGGTCAGTACACATTGACCAGGGTGGTGAAGTATGGTCAGTACACATTGACCAGGGTGGTGAAGTATGGTCAGTACACATTGACCAGGGTGGTGAAGTATGGTCAGTACACATTGACCAGGGTGGTAAAGTATGGTCAGTACACATTGACCAGCGTGGTGAAGTATGGTCAGTCCACATTGACCAGAGTGGTGAAGTATGGTCAGGTCACATTGACCAGCGTGGTGAAGTATGGTCAGGTCACATTGACCAGGGTGGTGAAGTATGGTCAGTACACATTGATCAGAGTGGTGAAGTATGGTCAGGTCACATTGACCAGGGTGGTGAAGTATGGTCAGTACACATTGACCAGCGTGGTGAAGTATGGTCAGTACACATTGACCAGGGTGGTGAAGTATGGTCAGTACACATTGACCAGGGTGGTGAAGTATGGTCAGTACACATTGACCAGGGTGGTGAAGAATGGTCAGTACACATTGACCAGCGTGGTGAAGTATGGTCAGTCCACATTGACCAGCGTGGTGAAGTATGGTCAGTACACATTGACCAGAGTGGTGAAGTATGGTCAGTACACATTGACCAGCGTGGTGAAGTATGGTCAGTACACATTGACCAGCGTGGTGAAGTATGGTCAGGTCACATTGACCAGAGTGGTGAAGTATGGTCAGTACACATTGACCAGCGTGGTGAAGTATGGTCAGTACACATTGACCAGCGTGGTGAAGTATGGTCAGTACACATTGACCAGCGTGGTGAAGTATGGTCAGGTCACATTGACCAGCGTGGTGAAGTATGGTCAGGTCACATTGACCAGAGTGGTGAAGTATGGTCAGTACACATTGACCAGCGTGGTGAAGTATGGTCAGTACACATTGACCAGCGTGGTGAATTATGGTCAGTACACATTGACCAGCGTGGTGAAGTATGGTCAGGTAACATTGACCAGCGTGGTGAAGTATGGTCAGTACACATTGACCAGCGTGGTGAAGTATGGTCAGTACACATTGACCAGCGTGGTGAAGTATGGTCAGTACACATTGACCAGCGTGGTGAAGTATGGTCAGTACACATTGACTAGCGTGGTGAAGTATGGTCAGTACACATTGACCAGCGTGGTGAAGTATGGTCAGTACACATTGACCAGCGTGGTGAAGTATGGTCAGTACACATTGACCAGGGTGGTGAAGTATGGTCAGTATACATTGACCAGGGTGGTGAAGTATGGTCAGTACACATTGACCAGGGTGGTGAAGTATGGTCAGTACACATTGACCAGGGTGGTGAAGTATGGTCAGTACACATTGACCAGCGTGGTGAAGTATGGTCAGTCCACATTGACCAGAGTGGTGAAGTATGGTCAGGTCACATTGACCAGCGTGGTGAAGTATGGTCAGGTCACATTGACCAGGGTGGTGAAGTATGGTCAGTACACATTGACCAGAGTGGTGAAGTATGGTCAGGTCACATTGACCAGGGTGGTGAAGTATGGTCAGTACACATTGACCAGCGTGGTGAAGTATGGTCAGTACACATTGACCAGGGTGGTGAAGTATGGTCAGTACACATTGACCAGGGTGGTGAAGTATGGTCAGTACACATTGACCAGGGTGGTGAAGTATGGTCAGTACACATTGACCAGCGTGGTGAAGTATGGTCAGTCCACATTGACCAGCGTGGTGAAGTATGGTCAGTACACATTGACCAGAGTGGTGAAGTATGGTCAGTACACATTGACCAGCGTGGTGAAGTATGGTCAGTACACATTGACCAGCGTGGTGAAGTATGGTCAGGTCACATTGACCAGCGTGGTGAAGTATGGTCAGTACACATTGACCAGCTTGGTGAAGTATGGTCAGTACACATTGACCAGCGTGGTGAAGTATGGTCAGTACACATTGACCAGGGTGGTGAAGTATGGTCAGTACACATTGACCAGGGTGGTGAAGTATGGTCAGTACACATTGACCAGGGTGGTGAAGTATGGTCAGGTCACATTGACCAGCGTGGTGAAGTATGGTCAGTCCACATTGACCAGCGTGGTGAAGTATGGTCAGTACACATTGACCAGGGTGGTGAAGTATGGTCAGGTCACATTGACCAGCGTGGTGAAGTATGGTCAGTACACATTGACCAGGGTGGTGAAGTATGGTCAGTACACATTGACCAGCGTGGTGAAGTATGGTCAGTACACATTGACCAGGGTGGTGAAGTATGGTCAGTACACATTGACCAGAGTGGTGAAGTATGGTCAGGTCACATTGACCAGGGTGGTGAAGTATGGTCAGTACACATTGACCAGCGTGGTGAAGTATGGTCAGTACACATTGACCAGGGTGGTGAAGTATGGTCAGTACACATTGACCAGGGTGGTGAAGTATGGTCAGTACACATTGACCAGAGTGGTGAAGTATGGTCAGGTCACATTGACCAGGGTGGTGAAGTATGGTCAGTACACATTGACCAGCGTGGTGAAGTATGGTCAGTACACATTGACCAGGGTGGTGAAGTATGGTCAGTACACATTGACCACGGTGGTGAAGTATGGTCAGTACACATTGACCAGGGTGGTGAAGTATGGTCAGTACACATTGACCAGCGTGGTGAAGTATGGTCAGTACACATTGACAAGCGTGGTGAAGTATGGTCAGTACACGTTGACCAGTGGTGAAGTATGGTCAGTACACATTGACCAGCGTGGTGAAGTATGGTCAGTACACATTGACCAGCGTGGTGAAGTATGGTCAGGTCACATTGACCAGAGTGGTGAAGTATGGTCAGTACACATTGACCAGCGTGGTGAAGTATGGTCAGTACACATTGACCAGCGTGGTGAAGTATGGTCAGGTCACATTGACCATCGTGGTGAAGTATGGTCAGGTCACATTGACCAGGGTGGTGAAGTATGGTCAGTACACATTGACCAGCGTGGTGAAGTATGGTCAGTACACATTGACCAGGGTGGTGAAGTATGGTCAGTACACATTGACCAGGGTGGTGAAGTATGGTCAGTACACATTGACCAGGGTGGTGAAGTATGGTCAGTACACATTGACCAGGGTGGTAAAGTATCGTCAGTACACATTGACCAGCGTGGTGAAGTATGGTCAGTCCACATTGACCAGAGTGGTGAAGTATGGTCAGGTCACATTGACCAGCGTGGTGAAGTATGGTCAGGTCACATTGACCAGGGTGGTGAAGTATGGTCAGTACACATTGATCAGAGTGGTGAAGTATGGTCAGGTCACATTGACCAGGGTGGTGAAGTATGGTCAGTACACATTGACCAGCGTGGTGAAGTATGGTCAGTACACATTGACCAGGGTGGTGAAGTATGGTCAGTACACATTGACCAGGGTGGTGAAGTATGGTCAGTACACATTGACCAGGGTGGTGAAGTATGGTCAGGTCACATTGACCAGCGTGGTGAAGTATGGTCAGTCCACATTGACCAGCGTGGTGAAGTATGGTCAGTACACATTGACCAGGGTGGTGAAGTATGGTCAGGTCACATTGACCAGCGTGGTGAAGTATGGTCAGTACACATTGACCAGGGTGGTGAAGTATGGTCAGTACACATTGACCAGCGTGGTGAAGTATGGTCAGTACACATTGACCAGCGTGGTGAAGTATGGTCAGTACACATTGACCAGTGTGGTGAAGTATGGTCAGGTCACATTGACCAGCATGGTGAAGTATGGTCAGTACACATTGACCAGCGTGGTGAAGTATGGTCAGTACACATTGACCAGCGTGGTGAAGTATGGTCAGTACACATTGACCAGCCTGGTGAAGTATGGTCAGTACACATTGACCAGCGTGGTGAAGTATGGTCAGTACACATTGACCAGCGTGGTGAAGTATGGTCAGTCCACATTGACCAGCGTGGTGAAGTATGGTCAGTCCACATTGACCAGCGTGGTGAAGTATGGTCAGTCCACATTAACCAGAGTGGTGAAGTATGGTCAGGTCACATTGACCAGCGTGGTGAAGTATGGTCAGTACACATTGACCAGCGTGGTGAAGTATGGTCAGTACACATTGACCAGAGTGGTGAAGTATGGTCAGTACACATTGACCAGGGTGGTGAAGTATGGTCAGTACACATTGACCAGGGTGGTGAAGTATGGTCAGTACACATTGACCAGGGTGGTGAAGTATGGTCAGTACACATTGACCAGGGTGGTGAAGTATGGTCAGTACACATTGACCAGAGTGGTGAAGTATGGTCAGGTCACATTGACCAGGGTGGTGAAGTATGGTCAGTACACATTGACCAGCATGGTGAAGTATGGTCAGTACACATTGACCAGGGTGGTGAAGTATGGTCAGTACACATTGACCAGGGTGGTGAAGTATGGTCAGGTCACATTGACCAGCGTGGTGAAGTATGGTCAGTCCACATTGACCAGCGTGGTGAAGTATGGTCAGTACACATTGACCAGGGTGGTGAAGTATGGTCAGGTCACATTGACCAGCGTGGTGAAGTATGGTCAGTACACATTGACCAGGGTGGTGAAGTATGGTCAGTACACATTGACCAGCGTGGTGAAGTATGGTCAGTACACATTGACCAGGGTGGTGAAGTATGGTCAGTACACATTGACCAGAGTGGTGAAGTATGGTCAGGTCACATTGACCAGGGTGGTGAAGTATGGTCAGTACACATTGACCAGCGTGGTGAAGTATGGTCAGTACACATTGACCAGGGTGGTGAAGTATGGTCAGTACACATTGACCAGGGTGGTGAAGTATGGTCAGTACACATTGACCAGAGTGGTGAAGTATGGTCAGGTCACATTGACCAGGGTGGTGAAGTATGGTCAGTACACATTGACCAGCGTGGTGAAGTATGGTCAGTACACATTGACCAGGGTGGTGAAGTATGGTCAGTACACATTGACCACGGTGGTGAAGTATGGTCAGTACACATTGACCAGGGTGGTGAAGTATGGTCAGTACACATTGACCAGCGTGGTGAAGTATGGTCAGTACACATTGACAAGCGTGGTGAAGTATGGTCAGTACACGTTGACCAGTGGTGAAGTATGGTCAGTACACATTGACCAGCGTGGTGAAGTATGGTCAGTACACATTGACCAGCGTGGTGAAGTATGGTCAGGTCACATTGACCAGAGTGGTGAAGTATGGTCAGTACACATTGACCAGCGTGGTGAAGTATGGTCAGTACACATTGACCAGCGTGGTGAAGTATGGTCAGTACACATTGACCAGCGTGGTGAAGTATGGTCAGGTCACATTGACCAGCGTGGTGAAGTATGGTCAGTACACATTGACCAGCGTGGTGAAGTATGGTCAGTACACATTGACCAGCGTGGTGAAGTATGGTCAGGTCACATTGACCAGCGTGGTGAAGTATGGTCAGGTCACATTGACCAGAGTGGTGAAGTATGGTCAGTACACATTGACCAGCGTGGTGAAGTATGGTCAGTACACATTGACCAGCGTGGTGAAGTATGGTCAGTACACATTGACCAGCGTGGTGAAGTATGGTCAGGTCACATTGACCATCGTGGTGAAGTATGGTCAGGTCACATTGACCAGGGTGGTGAAGTATGGTCAGTACACATTGACCAGCGTGGTGAAGTATGGTCAGTACACATTGACCAGGGTGGTGAAGTATGGTCAGTACACATTGACCAGGGTGGTGAAGTATGGTCAGTACACATTGACCAGGGTGGTGAAGTATGGTCAGTACACATTGACCAGGGTGGTAAAGTATGGTCAGTACACATTGACCAGCGTGGTGAAGTATGGTCAGTCCACATTGACCAGAGTGGTGAAGTATGGTCAGGTCACATTGACCAGCGTGGTGAAGTATGGTCAGGTCACATTTACCAGGGTGGTGAAGTATGGTCAGTACACATTGATCAGAGTGGTGAAGTATGGTCAGGTCACATTGACCAGGGTGGTGAAGTATGGTCAGTACACATTGACCAGCGTGGTGAAGTATGGTCAGTACACATTGACCAGGGTGGTGAAGTATGGTCAGTACACATTGACCAGGGTGGTGAAGTATGGTCAGTACACATTGACCAGGGTGGTGAAGAATGGTCAGTACACATTGACCAGCGTGGTGAAGTATGGTCAGTCCACATTGACCAGCGTGGTGAAGTATGGTCAGTACACATTGACCAGAGTGGTGAAGTATGGTCAGTACACATTGACCAGCGTGGTGAAGTATGGTCAGTACACATTGACCAGCGTGGTGAAGTATGGTCAGGTCACATTGACCAGAGTGGTGAAGTATGGTCAGTACACATTGACCAGCGTGGTGAAGTATGGTCAGTACACATTGACCAGCGTGGTGAAGTATGGTCAGTACACATTGACCAGCGTGGTGAAGTATGGTCAGGTCACATTGACCAGCGTGGTGAAGTATGGTCAGGTCACATTGACCAGAGTGGTGAAGTATGGTCAGTACACATTGACCAGCGTGGTGAAGTATGGTCAGTACACATTGACCAGCGTGGTGAATTATGGTCAGTACACATTGACCAGCGTGGTGAAGTATGGTCAGGTAACATTGACCAGCGTGGTGAAGTATGGTCAGTACACATTGACCAGCGTGGTGAAGTATGGTCAGTACACATTGACCAGCGTGGTGAAGTATGGTCAGTACACATTGACCAGCGTGGTGAAGTATGGTCAGTACACATTGACTAGCGTGGTGAAGTATGGTCAGTACACATTGACCAGCGTGGTGAAGTATGGTCAGTACACATTGACCAGCGTGGTGAAGTATGGTCAGTACACATTGACCAGGGTGGTGAAGTATGGTCAGTATACATTGACCAGGGTGGTGAAGTATGGTCAGTACACATTGACCAGGGTGGTGAGGTATGGTCAGTACACATTGACCAGGGTGGTGAAGTATGGTCAGTACACATTGACCAGCGTGGTGAAGTATGGTCAGTCCACATTGACCAGAGTGGTGAAGTATGGTCAGGTCACATTGACCAGCGTGGTGAAGTATGGTCAGGTCACATTGACCAGGGTGGTGAAGTATGGTCAGGTCACATTGACCAGCGTGGTGAAGTATGGTCAGGTCACATTGACCAGGGTGGTGAAGTATGGTCAGTACACATTGACCAGAGTGGTGAAGTATGGTCAGGTCACATTGACCAGGGTGGTGAAGTATGGTCAGTACACATTGACCAGCGTGGTGAAGTATGGTCAGTACACATTGACCAGGGTGGTGAAGTATGGTCAGTACACATTGACCAGGGTGGTGAAGTATGGTCAGTACACATTGACCAGCGTGGTGAAGTATGGTCAGTCCACATTGACCAGCGTGGTGAAGTATGGTCAGTACACATTGACCAGAGTGGTGAAGTATGGTCAGTACACATTGACCAGCGTGGTGAAGTATGGTCAGTACACATTGACCAGCTGGTGAAGTATGGTCAGGTCACATTGACCAGCGTGGTGAAGTATGGTCAGTACACATTGACCAGCTTGGTGAAGTATGGTCAGTACACATTGACCAGGGTGGTGAGGTATGGTCAGTACACATTGACCAGAGTGGTGAAGTATGGTCAGGTCACATTGACCAGGGTGGTGAAGTATGGTCAGTACACATTGACCAGCGTGGTGAAGTATGGTCAGTACACATTGACCAGCGTGGTGAAGTATGGTCAGTACACATTGACCAGCGTGGTGAAGTATGGTCAGTACACATTGACCAGGGTGGTGAAGTATGGTCAGGTCACATTGACCAGAGTGGTGAAGTATGGTCAGTACACATTGACCAGCGTGGTGAAGTATGGTCAGTACACATTGACCAGTGGTGAAGTATGGTCAGTACACATTGACCAGCGTGGTGAAGTATGGTCAGTACACATTGACCAGCGTGGTGAAGTATGGTCAGGTCACATTGACCAGCGTGGTGAAGTATGGTCAGTACACATTGACCAGCGTGGTGAAGTATGGTCAGTACACATTGACCACGGTGGTGAAGTATGGTCAGTACACATTGACCAGGGTGGTGAAGTATGGTCAGTACACATTGACCAGCGTGGTGAAGTATGGTCAGTACACATTGACAAGCGTGGTGAAGGTAGGTCAGTACACATTGACCAGTGGTGAAGTATGGTCAGTACACATTGACCAGCGTGGTGAAGTATGGTCAGTACACATTGACCAGCGTGGTGAAGTATGGTCAGGTCACATTGACCAGAGTGGTGAAGTATGGTCAGTACACATTGACCAGCGTGGTGAAGTATGGTCAGTACACATTGACCAGCGTGGTGAAGTATGGTCAGTACACATTGACCAGCGTGGTGAAGTATGGTCAGGTCACATTGACCAGCGTGGTGAAGTATGGTCAGTACACATTGACCAGCGTGGTGAAGTATGGTCAGTAAACATTGACCAGCGTGGTGAAGTATGGTCAGGTCACATTGACCAGCGTGGTGAAGTATGGTCAGGTCACCATTGACCAGAGTGGTGAAGTATGGTCAGTACACATTGACCAGCATGGTGAAGTATGGTCAGTACACATTGACCAGCGTGGTGAAGTATGGTCAGTCACATTGACCAGCGTGGTGAAGTATGGTCAGGTCACATTGACCATCGTGGTGAAGTATGGTCAGTCACATTGACCAGGGTGTGAAGTATGGTCAGTACACATTGACCAGCGTGGTGAAGTATGGTCAGTACACATTGACCAGGGTGGTGAAGTATGGTCAGTACACATTGACCAGGGTGGTGAAGTATGGTCAGTACACATTGACCAGGGTGGTGAAGTATGGTCAGTACACATTGACCAGGGTGGTAAAGTATGGTCAGTACACATTGACCAGCGTGGTGAAGTATGGTCAGTCCACATTGACCAGAGTGGTGACAGGGTGGTGAAGTATGGTCAGTACACATTGACCAGCGTGGTGAAGTATGGTCAGTCCACATTGACCAGCGTGGTGAAGTATGGTCAGTACACATTGACCAGAGTGGTGAAGTATGGTCAGTACACATTGACCAGCGTGGTGAAGTATGGTCAGTACACATTGACCAGCGTGGTGAAGTATGGTCAGGTCACATTGACCAGCGTGGTGAAGTATGGTCAGTACACATTGACCAGCTTGGTGAAGTATGGTCAGTACACATTGACCAGCGTGGTGAAGTATGGTCAGTACACATTGACCAGGGTGGTGAAGTATGGTCAGTACACATTGACCAGGGTGGTGAAGTATGGTCAGTACACATTGACCAGCGTGGTGAAGTATGGTCAGTCCCCATTGACCAGCGTGGTGAAGTATGGTCAGTACACATTGACCAGAGTGGTGAAGTATGGTCAGTACACATTGACCAGCGTGGTGAAGTATGGTCAGTACACATTGACCAGCGTGGTGAAGTATGGTCAGGTCACATTGACCAGCGTGGTGAAGTATGGTCAGTACACATTGACCAGCTTGGTGAAGTATGGTCAGTACACATTGACCAGCGTGGTGAAGTATGGTCAGTACACATTGACCAGCGTGGTGAAGTATGGTCAGGTCACATTGACCAGAGTGGTGATGTATGGTCAGTACACATTGACCAGCGTGGTGAAGTATGGTCAGTACACATTGACCAGCATGGTGAATAATGGTCAGTACACATTGACCAGCGTGGTGAAGTATGGTCAGGTCACATTGACCAGCGTGGTGAAGTATGGTCAGTACACATTGACCAGCGTGGTGAAGTATGGTCAGTACACATTGACCAGCGTGGTGAAGTATGGTCAGTACACATTGACCAGAGTGGTGAAGTATGGTCAGTACACATTGACCAGGGTGGTGAAGTATGGTCAGTACACATTGACCAGGGTGGTGAAGTATGGTCAGTACACATTGACCAGGGTGGTGAAGTATGGTCAGTACACATTGACCAGGGTGGTGAAGTATGGTCAGTACACATTGACCAGCGTGGTGAAGTATGGTCAGTCCACATTGACCAGAGTGGTGAAGTATGGTCAGGTCACATTGACCAGCGTGGTGAAGTATGGTCAGGTCACATTGACCAGGGTGGTGAAGTATGGTCAGTACACATTGACCAGAGTGGTGAAGTATGGTCAGGTCACATTGACCAGGGTGGTGAAGTATGGTCAGTACACATTGACCAGCGTGGTGAAGTATGGTCAGTACACATTGACCAGGGTGGTGAAGTATGGTCAGGTCACATTGACCAGGGTGGTGAAGTATGGTCAGTACACATTGACCAGAGTGGTGAAGCATGGTCAGGTCACATTGACCAGGGTGGTGAAGTATGGTCAGCACACATTGACCAGCGTGGTGAAGTATGGTCAGTACACATTGACCAGGGTGGTGAAGTATGGTCAGTACACATTGACCAGGGTGGTGAAGTATGGTCAGTACACATTGACCAGGGTGGTGAAGTATGGTCAGGTCACATTGACCAGCGTGGTGAAGTATGGTCAGTACACATTGACCAGCGTGGTGAAGTATGGTCAGTACACATTGACCAGCGTGGTGAAGTATGGTCAGGTCACATTGACCAGAGTGGTGAAGTATGGTCAGTACACATTGACCAGCGTGGTGAAGTATGATCAGTACACATTGACCAGCGTTGTGAAGTATGGTCAGTACACATTGACCAGCGTGGTGAAGTATGGTCAGGTCACATTGACCAGCGTGGTGAAGTATGGTCAGTACACATTGACCAGCTTGGTGAAGTATGGTCAGTACACATTGACCAGCGTGGTGAAGTATGGTCAGTACACATTGACCAGCGTGGTGAAGTATGGTCAGGTCACATTGACCAGCGTGGTGAAGTATGGTCAGGTCACATTGACCAGGGTGGTGAAGTATGGTCAGTACACATTGACCAGCGTGGTGAATTATGGTCAGTACACATTGACCAGCGTGGTGAAGTATGGTCAGGTCACATTGACCAGCGTGGTGAAGTATGGTCAGTACACATTGACCAGCGTGGTGAAGTATGGTCAGTACACATTGACCAGCGTGGTGAAGTATGGTCAGTACACATTGACCAGGGTGGTGAAGTATGGTCAGTCCACATTGACCAGAGTGGTGAAGTATGGTCAGGTCACATTGACCAGCGTGGTGAAGTATGGTCAGGTCACATTGACCAGGGTGGTGAAGTATGGTCAGTACACATTGACCAGAGTGGTGAAGTATGGTCAGGTCACATTGACCAGGGTGGTGAAGTATGGTCAGTACACATTGACCAGCGTGGTGAAGTATGGTCAGTACACATTGACCAGGGTGGTGAAGTATGGTCAGTACACATTGACCAGGGTGGTGAAGTATGGTCAGTACACATTGACCAGGGTGGTGAAGTATGGTCAGTACACATTGACCAGCGTGGTGAAGTATGGTCAGTCCACATTGACCAGCGTGGTGAAGTATGGTCAGTACACATTGACCAGAGTGGTGAAGTATGGTCAGTACACATTGACCAGCGTGGTGAAGTATGGTCAGTACACATTGACCAGCGTGGTGAAGTATGGTCAGGTCACATTGACCAGCGTGGTGAAGTATGGTCAGTACACATTGACCAGCTTGGTGAAGTATGGTCAGTACACATTGACCAGCGTGGTGAAGTATGGTCAGTACACATTGACCAGGGTGGTGAAGTATGGTCAGTACACATTGACCAGGGTGGTGAAGTATGGTCAGTACACATTGACCAGCGTGGTGAAGTATGGTCAGTCCCCATTGACCAGCGTGGTGAAGTATGGTCAGTACACATTGACCAGAGTGGTGAAGTATGGTCAGTACACATTGACCAGCGTGGTGAAGTATGGTCAGTACACATTGACCAGCGTGGTGAAGTATGGTCAGGTCACATTGACCAGCGTGGTGAAGTATGGTCAGTACACATTGACCAGCTTGGTGAAGTATGGTCAGTACACATTGACCAGCGTGGTGAAGTATGGTCAGTACACATTGACCAGCGTGGTGAAGTATGGTCAGGTCACATTGACCAGAGTGGTGATGTATGGTCAGTACACATTGACCAGCGTGGTGAAGTATGGTCAGTACACATTGACCAGCATGGTGAATAATGGTCAGTACACATTGACCAGCGTGGTGAAGTATGGTCAGGTCACATTGACCAGCGTGGTGAAGTATGGTCAGTACACATTGACCAGCGTGGTGAAGTATGGTCAGTACACATTGACCAGCGTGGTGAAGTATGGTCAGTACACATTGACCAGAGTGGTGAAGTATGGTCAGTACACATTGACCAGGGTGGTGAAGTATGGTCAGTACACATTGACCAGGGTGGTGAAGTATGGTCAGTACACATTGACCAGGGTGGTGAAGTATGGTCAGTACACATTGACCAGGGTGGTGAAGTATGGTCAGTACACATTGACCAGCGTGGTGAAGTATGGTCAGTCCACATTGACCAGAGTGGTGAAGTATGGTCAGGTCACATTGACCAGCGTGGTGAAGTATGGTCAGGTCACATTGACCAGGGTGGTGAAGTATGGTCAGTACACATTGACCAGAGTGGTGAAGTATGGTCAGGTCACATTGACCAGGGTGGTGAAGTATGGTCAGTACACATTGACCAGCGTGGTGAAGTATGGTCAGTACACATTGACCAGGGTGGTGAAGTATGGTCAGGTCACATTGACCAGGGTGGTGAAGTATGGTCAGTACACATTGACCAGAGTGGTGAAGCATGGTCAGGTCACATTGACCAGGGTGGTGAAGTATGGTCAGCACACATTGACCAGCGTGGTGAAGTATGGTCAGTACACATTGACCAGGGTGGTGAAGTATGGTCAGTACACATTGACCAGGGTGGTGAAGTATGGTCAGTACACATTGACCAGGGTGGTGAAGTATGGTCAGGTCACATTGACCAGCGTGGTGAAGTATGGTCAGTACACATTGACCAGCGTGGTGAAGTATGGTCAGTACACATTGACCAGCGTGGTGAAGTATGGTCAGGTCACATTGACCAGAGTGGTGAAGTATGGTCAGTACACATTGACCAGCGTGGTGAAGTATGATCAGTACACATTGACCAGCGTTGTGAAGTATGGTCAGTACACATTGACCAGCGTGGTGAAGTATGGTCAGGTCACATTGACCAGCGTGGTGAAGTATGGTCAGTACACATTGACCAGCTTGGTGAAGTATGGTCAGTACACATTGACCAGCGTGGTGAAGTATGGTCAGTACACATTGACCAGCGTGGTGAAGTATGGTCAGGTCACATTGACCAGCGTGGTGAAGTATGGTCAGGTCACATTGACCAGGGTGGTGAAGTATGGTCAGTACACATTGACCAGCGTGGTGAATTATGGTCAGTACACATTGACCAGCGTGGTGAAGTATGGTCAGGTCACATTGACCAGCGTGGTGAAGTATGGTCAGTACACATTGACCAGCGTGGTGAAGTATGGTCAGTACACATTGACCAGCGTGGTGAAGTATGGTCAGTACACATTGACCAGGGTGGTGAAGTATGGTCAGTACACATTGACCAGCGTGGTGAAGTATGGTCAGTCCACATTGACCAGCGTGGTGAAGTATGGTCAGTACACATTGACCAGAGTGGTGAAGTATGGTCAGTACACATTGACCAGCGTGGTGAAATATGGTCAGTACACATTGACCAGCGTGGTGAAGTATGGTCAGGTCACATTGACCAGAGTGGTGAAGTATGGTCAGTACACATTGACCAGCGTGGTGAAGTATGGTCAGTACACATTGACCAGGGTGGTGAAGTATGGTCAGTACACATTGACCAGGGTGGTGAAGTATGGTCAGTACACGTTGACCAGCGTGGTGAAGTATGGTCAGTCCACATTGACCAGCGTGGTGAAGTATGGTCAGTACACATTGACCAGA
Organism: Petromyzon marinus; assembly: GCF_048934315.1. Classification (NCBI taxonomy): domain Eukaryota; kingdom Metazoa; phylum Chordata; class Hyperoartia; order Petromyzontiformes; family Petromyzontidae; genus Petromyzon; species Petromyzon marinus. The sequence continues at coordinate 55,885 of NW_027423048.1, forward strand.
GTGGTGAAGTATGGTCAGTACACATTGACCAGCGTGGTGAAGTATGGTCAGTACACATTGACCAGCGTGGTGAAGTATGGTCAGGTCACATTGACCAGAGTGGTGAAGTATGGTCAGTACACATTGACCAGCGTGGTGAAGTATGGTCAGTACACATTGACCAGCGTGGTGAAGTATGGTCAGTACACATTGACCAGCGTGGTGAAGTATGGTCAGGTCACATTGACCAGCGTGGTGAAGTATGGTCAGTACACATTGACCAGCGTGGTGAAGTATGGTCAGTACACATTGACCATCGTGGTGAAGTATGGTCAGTACACATTGACCAGCGTGGTGAAGTATGGTCAGGTCACATTGACCAGCGTGGTGAAGTATGGTCAGGTCACATTGACCAGAGTGGTGAAGTATGGTCAGTACACATTGACCAGCGTGGTGAAGTATGGTCAGTACACATTGACCAGCGTGGTGAAGTATGGTCAGTACACATTGACCAGCGTGGTGAAGTATGGTCAGGTCACATTGACCAGCGTGGTGAAGTATGGTCAGGTCACATTGACCAGAGTGGTGAAGTATGGTCAGTACACATTGACCAGCGTGGTGAAGTATGGTCAGTACACATTGACCAGCGTGGTGAAGTATGTTCAGTACACATTGACCAGCCTGGTGAAGTATGGTCAGTACACATTGACCAGCGTGGTGAAGTATGGTCAGTACACATTGACCAGCGTGGTGAAGTATGGTCAGTCCACATTGACCAGCGTGGTGAAGTATGGTCAGTCCACATTGACCAGCGTGGTGAAGTATGGTCAGTCCACATTAACCAGAGTGGTGAAGTATGGTCAGGTCACATTGACCAGCGTGGTGAAGTATGGTCAGTACACATTGACCAGCGTGGTAAAGTATAGTCAGTACACATTGACCAGAGTGGTGAAGTATGGTCAGGTCACATTGACCAGAGTGGTGAAGTATGGTCAGTACACATTGACCAGCGTGGTGAAGTATGGTCAGTACACATTGACCAGCATGGTGAATAATGGTCAGTACACATTGACCAGCGTGGTGAAGTATGGTCAGGTCACATTGACCAGCGTGGTGAAGTATGGTCAGTACACATTGACCAGCGTGGTGAAGTATGGTCAGTACACATTGACCAGCGTGGTGAAGTATGGTCAGTACACATTGACCAGAGTGGTGAAGTATGGTCAGTACACATTGACCAGGGTGGTGAAGTATGGTCAGTACACATTGACCAGGGTGGTGAAGTATGGTCAGTACACATTGACCAGGGTGGTGAAGTATGGTCAGTACACATTGACCAGGGTGGTGAAGTATGGTCAGTACACATTGACCAGCGTGGTGAAGTATGGTCAGTCCACATTGACCAGAGTGGTGAAGTATGGTCAGGTCACATTGACCAGGGTGGTGAAGTATGGTCAGTACACATTGACCAGAGTGGTGAAGTATGGTCAGGTCACATTGACCAGGGTGGTGAAGTATGGTCAGTACACATTGACCAGCGTGGTGAAGTATGGTCAGTACACATTGACCAGGGTGGTGAAGTATGGTCAGTACACATTGACCAGCGTGGTGAAGTATGGTCAGTACACATTGACCAGCGTGGTGAAGTATGGTCAGGTCACATTGACCAGCGTGGTGAAGTATGGTCAGGTCACATTGACCAGAGTGGTGAAGTATGGTCAGTACACATTGACCAGCGTGGTGAAGTATGGTCAGTACACATTGACCAGCGTGGTGAAGTATGGTCAGTACACATTGACCAGCCTGGTGAAGTATGGTCAGTACACATTGACCAGCCTGGTGAAGTATGGTCAGTACACATTGACCAGCGTGGTGAAGTATGGTCAGTACACATTGACCAGCGTGGTGAAGTATGGTCAGTCCACATTGACCAGCGTGGTGAAGTATGGTCAGTCCACATTGACCAGCGTGGTGAAGTATGGTCAGTCCACATTAACCAGAGTGGTGAAGTATGGTCAGGTCACATTGACCAGCGTGGTGAAGTATGGTCAGTACACATTGACCAGCGTGGTAAAGTATAGTCAGTACACATTGACCAGAGTGGTGAAGTATGGTCAGGTCACATTGACCAGAGTGGTGAAGTATGGTCAGTACACATTGACCAGCGTGGTGAAGTATGGTCAGTACACATTGACCAGCATGGTGAATAATGGTCAGTACACATTGACCAGCGTGGTGAAGTATGGTCAGGTCACATTGACCAGCGTGGTGAAGTATGGTCAGTACACATTGACCAGCGTGGTGAAGTATGGTCAGTACACATTGACCAGCGTGGTGAAGTATGGTCAGTACACATTGACCAGAGTGGTGAAGTATGGTCAGTACACATTGACCAGGGTGGTGAAGTATGGTCAGTACACATTGACCAGGGTGGTGAAGTATGGTCAGTACACATTGACCAGGGTGGTGAAGTATGGTCAGTACACATTGACCAGGGTGGTGAAGTATGGTCAGTACACATTGACCAGCGTGGTGAAGTATGGTCAGTCCACATTGGCCAGAGTGGTGAAGTATGGTCAGGTCACATTGACCAGGGTGGTGAAGTATGGTCAGTACACATTGACCAGAGTGGTGAAGTATGGTCAGGTCACATTGACCAGGGTGGTGAAGTATGGTCAGTACACATTGACCAGCGTGGTGAAGTATGGTCAGTACACATTGACCAGGGTGGTGAAGTATGGTCAGGTCACATTGACCAGGGTGGTGAAGTATGGTCAGTACACATTGACCAGAGTGGTGAAGTATGGTCAGGTCACATTGACCAGGGTGGTGAAGTATGGTCAGTACACATTGACCAGCGTGGTGAAGTATGGTCAGTACACATTGACCAGGGTGGTGAAGTATGGTCAGTACACATTGACCATTGTGGTGAAGTATGGTCAGTACACATTGACCAGGGTGGTGAAGTATGGTCAGGTCACATTGACCAGCGTGGTGAAGTATGGTCAGTACACATTGACCAGCGTGGTGAAGTATGGTCAGTACACATTGACCAGCGTGGTGAAGTATGGTCAGGTCACATTGACCAGAGTGGTGAAGTATGGTCAGTACACATTGACCAGCGTGGTGAAGTATGGTCAGTACACATTGACCAGCGTGGTGAAGTATGGTCAGTACACATTGACCAGCGTGGTGAAGTATGGTCAGGTCACATTGACCAGCGTGGTGAAGTATGGTCAGTACACATTGACCAGCTTGGTGAAGTATGGTCAGTACACATTGACCAGCGTGGTGAAGTATGGTCAGTACACATTGACCAGCGTGGTGAAGTATGGTCAGGTCACATTGACCAGCGTGGTGAAGTATGGTCAGGTCACATTGACCAGAGTGGTGAAGTATGGTCAGTACACATTGACCAGCGTGGTGAATTATGGTCAGTACACATTGACCAGCGTGGTGAAGTATGGTCAGGTCACATTGACCAGCGTGGTGAAGTATGGTCAGTACACATTGACCAGCGTGGTGAAGTATGGTCAGTACACATTGACCAGCGTGGTGAAGTATGGTCAGTCCACATTGACCAGCGTGGTGAAGTATGGTCAGTCCACATTGACCAGCGTGGTGAAGTATGGTCAGTACACATTGACCAGAGTGGTGAAGTATGGTCAGTCCACATTAACCAGAGTGGTGAAGTATGGTCAGGTCACATTGACCAGCGTGGTGAAGTATGGTCAGTCCACATTGACCAGCGTGGTGAAGTATGGTCAGTACACATTGACCAGCGTGGTGAAGTATGGTCAGTACACATTGACCAGCGTGGTGAAGTATGGTCAGGTCACATTGACCAGCGTGGTGAAGTATGGTCAGTACACATTGACCAGCGTGGTGAAGTATGGTCAGTACACATTGACCAGAGTGGTGAAGTATGGTCAGTACACATTGACCAGGGTGGTGAAGTATGGTCAGTACACATTGACCAGGGTGGTGAAGTATGGTCAGTACACATTGACCAGGGTGGTGAAGTATGGTCAGTACACATTGACCAGGGTGGAGACGTATGGTCAGTACACATTGACCAGCGTGGTGAAGTATGGTCAGTCCACATTGACCAGAGTGGTGAAGTATGGTCAGGTCACATTGACCAGCGTGGTGAAGTATGGTCAGGTCACATTGACCAGGGTGGTGAAGTATGGTCAGTACACATTGACCAGAGTGGTGAAGTATGGTCAGGTCACATTGACCAGGGTGGTGAAGTATGGTCAGTACACATTGACCAGCATGGTGAAGTATGGTCAGTACACATTGACCAGGGTGGTGAAGTATGGTCAGTACACATTGACCAGGGTGGTGAAGTATGCTCAGTACACATTGACCAGAGTGGTGAAGTATGGTCAGGTCACATTGACCAGGGTGGTGAAGTATGGTCAGTACACATTGACCAGCGTGGTGAAGTATGGTCAGTACACATTGACCAGGGTGGTGAAGTATGGTCAGTACACATTGACCAGGGTGGTGAAGTATGGTCAGTACACATTGACCAGCGTGGTGAAGTATGGTCAGTCCACATTGACCAGCGTGGTGAAGTATGGTCAGTACACATTGACCAGAGTGGTGAAGTATGGTCAGTACACATTGACCAGCGTGGTGAAATATGGTCAGTACACATTGACCAGCGTGGTGAAGTATGGTCAGGTCACATTGACCAGAGTGGTGAAGTATGGTCAGTACACATTGACCAGCGTGGTGAAGTATGGTCAGTACACATTGACCAGCGTGGTGAAGTATGGTCAGTACACATTGACCAGCGTGGTGAAGTATGGTCAGTACACATTGACCAGGGTGGTGAAGTATGGTCAGTACACATTGACCAGGGTGGTGAAGTATGGTCAGTACACATTGACCAGAGTGGTGAAGTATGGTCAGGTCACATTGACCAGGGTGGTGAAGTATGGTCAGTACACATTGACCAGCGTGGTGAAGTATGGTCAGTACACATTGACCAGGGTGGTGAAGTATGGTCAGTACACATTGACCAGGGTGGTGAAGTATGGTCAGTACACATTGACCAGCGTGGTGAAGTATGGTCAGTCCACATTGACCAGCGTGGTGAAGTATGGTCAGTACACATTGACCAGAGTGGTGAAGTATGGTCAGTACACATTGACCAGCGTGGTGAAGTATGGTCAGTACACATTGACCAGCGTGGTGAAGTATGGTCAGGTCACATTGACCAGAGTGGTGAAGTATGGTCAGTACACATTGACCAGCGTGGTGAAGTATGGTCAGTACACATTGACCAGCGTGGTGAAGTATGGTCAGTACACATTGACCAGCGTGGTGAAGTATGGTCAGGTCACATTGACCAGCGTGGTGAAGTATGGTCAGTACACATTGACCAGCGTGGTGAAGTATGGTCAGTACACATTGACCATCGTGGTGAAGTATGGTCAGTACACATTGACCAGCGTGGTGAAGTATGGTCAGGTCACATTGACCAGCGTGGTGAAGTATGGTCAGGTCACATTGACCAGAGTGGTGAAGTATGGTCAGTACACATTGACCAGCGTGGTGAAGTATGGTCAGCACACATTGACCAGCGTGGTGAAGTATGGTCAGTACACATTGACCAGCGTGGTGAAGTATGGTCAGTACACATTGACCAGGGTGGTGAAGTATGGTCAGGTCACATTGACCAGCGTGGTGAAGTATGGTCAGTACACATTGACCAGGGTGGTGAAGTATGGTCAGTACACATTGACCAGCGTGGTGAAGTATGGTCAGCACACATTGACCAGGGTGGTGAAGTATGGCCAGTACACATTGACCAGAGTGGTGAAGTATGGTCAGGTCACATTGACCAGGGTGGTGAAGTATGGTCAGTACACATTGACCAGCGTGGTGAAGTATGGTCAGTACACATTGACCAGGGTGGTGAAGTATGGTCAGTACACATTGACCAGGGTGGTGAAGTATGGTCAGTACACATTGACCAGAGTGGTGAAGTATGGTCAGGTCACATTGACCAGGGTGGTGAAGTATGGTCAGTACACATTGACCAGCGTGGTGAAGTATGGTCAGTACACATTGACCAGGGTGGTGAAGTATGGTCAGTACACATTGACCAGGGTGGTGAAGTATGGTCAGGTCACATTGACCAGCGTGGTGAAGTATGGTCAGGTCACATTGACCAGGGTGGTGAAGTATGGTCAGTACACATTGACCAGAGTGGTGAAGTATGGTCAGGTCACATTGACCAGGGTGGTGAAGTATGGTCAGTACACATTGACCAGCATGGTGAAGTATGGTCAGTACACATTGACCAGGGTGGTGAAGTATGGTCAGTACACATTGACCAGGGTGGTGAAGTATGGTCAGTACACATTGACCAGGGTGGTGAAGTATGCTCAGTACACATTGACCAGAGTGGTGAAGTATGGTCAGGTCACATTGACCAGGGTGGTGAAGTATGGTCAGTACACATTGACCAGCGTGGTGAAGTATGGTCAGTACACATTGACCAGGGTGGTGAAGTATGGTCAGTACACATTGACCAGGGTGGTGAAGTATGGTCAGTACACATTGACCAGCGTGGTGAAGTATGGTCAGTCCACATTGACCAGCGTGGTGAAGTATGGTCAGTACACATTGACCAGAGTGGTGAAGTATGGTCAGTACACATTGACCAGCGTGGTGAAATATGGTCAGTACACATTGACCAGCGTGGTGAAGTATGGTCAGGTCACATTGACCAGAGTGGTGAAGTATGGTCAGTACACATTGACCAGCGTGGTGAAGTATGGTCAGTACACATTGACCAGCGTGGTGAAGTATGGTCAGTACACATTGACCAGCGTGGTGAAGTATGGTCAGTACACATTGACCAGGGTGGTGAAGTATGGTCAGTACACATTGACCAGGGTGGTGAAGTATGGTCAGTACACATTGACCAGAGTGGTGAAGTATGGTCAGGTCACATTGACCAGGGTGGTGAAGTATGGTCAGTACACATTGACCAGCGTGGTGAAGTATGGTCAGTACACATTGACCAGGGTGGTGAAGTATGGTCAGTACACATTGACCAGGGTGGTGAAGTATGGTCAGTACACATTGACCAGCGTGGTGAAGTATGGTCAGTCCACATTGACCAGCGTGGTGAAGTATGGTCAGTACACATTGACCAGAGTGGTGAAGTATGGTCAGTACACATTGACCAGCGTGGTGAAGTATGGTCAGTACACATTGACCAGCGTGGTGAAGTATGGTCAGGTCACATTGACCAGAGTGGTGAAGTATGGTCAGTACACATTGACCAGCGTGGTGAAGTATGGTCAGTACACATTGACCAGCGTGGTGAAGTATGGTCAGTACACATTGACCAGCGTGGTGAAGTATGGTCAGGTCACATTGACCAGCGTGGTGAAGTATGGTCAGTACACATTGACCAGCGTGGTGAAGTATGGTCAGTACACATTGACCATCGTGGTGAAGTATGGTCAGTACACATTGACCAGCGTGGTGAAGTATGGTCAGGTCACATTGACCAGCGTGGTGAAGTATGGTCAGGTCACATTGACCAGAGTGGTGAAGTATGGTCAGTACACATTGACCAGCGTGGTGAAGTATGGTCAGCACACATTGACCAGCGTGGTGAAGTATGGTCAGTACACATTGACCAGCGTGGTGAAGTATGGTCAGTACACATTGACCAGGGTGGTGAAGTATGGTCAGGTCACATTGACCAGCGTGGTGAAGTATGGTCAGTACACATTGACCAGGGTGGTGAAGTATGGTCAGTACACATTGACCAGCGTGGTGAAGTATGGTCAGCACACATTGACCAGGGTGGTGAAGTATGGCCAGTACACATTGACCAGAGTGGTGAAGTATGGTCAGGTCACATTGACCAGGGTGGTGAAGTATGGTCAGTACACATTGACCAGCGTGGTGAAGTATGGTCAGTACACATTGACCAGGGTGGTGAAGTATGGTCAGTACACATTGACCAGGGTGGTGAAGTATGGTCAGTACACATTGACCAGAGTGGTGAAGTATGGTCAGGTCACATTGACCAGGGTGGTGAAGTATGGTCAGTACACATTGACCAGCGTGGTGAAGTATGGTCAGTACACATTGACCAGGGTGGTGAAGTATGGTCAGTACACATTGACCAGGGTGGTGAAGTATGGTCAGTACACATTGACCAGGGTGGTGAAGTATGGTCAGTACACATTGACCAGCGTGGTGAAGTATGGTCAGTACACATTGACAAGCGTGGTGAAGTATGGTCAGTACACATTGACCAGCGTGGTGAAGTATGGTCAGTACACATTGACCAGCGTGGTGAAGTATGGTCAGTACACATTGACCAGCGTGGTGAAGTATGGTCAGTCCACATTGACCAGCGTGGTGAAGTATGGTCAGTCCACATTGACCAGCGTGGTGAAGTATGGTCAGTCCACATTAACCAGAGTGGTGAAGTATGGTCAGGTCACATTGACCAGCGTGGTGAAGTATGGTCAGTACACATTGACCAGCGTGGTGAAGTATGGTCAGTACACATTGACCAGAGTGGTGAAGTATGGTCAGTACACATTGACCAGGGTGGTGAAGTATGGTCAGTACACATTGACCAGAGTGGTGAAGTATGGTCAGGTCACATTGACCAGGGTGGTGAAGTATGGTCAGTACACATTGACCAGCGTGGTGAAGTATGGTCAGTACACATTGACCAGGTTGGTGAAGTATGGTCAGTACACATTGACCAGGGTGGTGAAGTATGGTCAGTACACATTGACCAGAGTGGTGAAGTATGGTCAGGTCACATTGACCAGGGTGGTGAAGTATGGTCAGTACACATTGACCAGCGTGGTGAAGTATGGTCAGTACACATTGACCAGGGTGGTGAAGTATGGTCAGTACACATTGACCAGGGTGGTGAAGTATGGTCAGTACACATTGACCAGGGTGGTAAAGTATGGTCAGTACACATTGACCAGCGTGGTGAAGTATGGTCAGTACACATTGACAAGCGTGGTGAAGTATGGTCAGTACACATTGACCAGTGGTGAAGTATGGTCTGTACACATTGACCAGCGTGGTGAAGTATGGTCAGTACACATTGACCAGCGTGGTGAAGTATGGTCAGTACACATTGACCAGCGTGGTGAAGTATGGTCAGTCCACATTGACCAGCGTGGTGAAGTATGGTCAGTCCACATTGACCAGCGTGGTGAAGTATGGTCAGTCCACATTAACCAGAGTGGTGAAGTATGGTCAGGTCACATTGACCAGCGTGGTGAAGTATGGTCAGTACACATTGACCAGCGTGGTGAAGTATGGTCAGTACACATTGACCAGAGTGGTGAAGTATGGTCAGTACACATTGACCAGGGTGGTGAAGTATGGTCAGTACACATTGACCAGGGTGGTGAAGTATGGTCAGTACACATTGACCAGGGTGGTGAAGTATGGTCAGTACACATTGACCAGGGTGGTGAAGTATGGTCAGTACACATTGACCAGAGTGGTGAAGTATGGTCAGGTCACATTGACCAGGGTGGTGAAGTATGGTCAGTACACATTGACCAGCATGGTGAAGTATGGTCAGTACACATTGACCAGGGTGGTGAAGTATGGTCAGTACACATTGACCAGGGTGGTGAAGTATGGTCAGTCCACATTGACCAGCGTGGTGAAGTATGGTCAGTACACATTGACCAGGGTGGTGAAGTATGGTCAGGTCACATTGACCAGCGTGGTGAAGTATGGTCAGTACACATTGACCAGGGTGGTGAAGTATGGTCAGTACACATTGACCAGCGTGGTGAAGTATGGTCAGTACACATTGACCAGGGTGGTGAAGTATGGTCAGTACACATTGACCAGAGTGGTGAAGTATGGTCAGGTCACATTGACCAGGGTGGTGAAGTATGGTCAGTACACATTGACCAGCGTGGTGAAGTATGGTCAGTACACATTGACCAGGGTGGTGAAGTATGGTCAGTACACATTGACCAGGGTGGTGAAGTATGGTCAGTACACATTGACCAGAGTGGTGAAGTATGGTCAGGTCACATTGACCAGGGTGGTGAAGTATGGTCAGTACACATTGACCAGCGTGGTGAAGTATGGTCAGTACACATTGACCAGGGTGGTGAAGTATGGTCAGTACACATTGACCAGGGTGGTGAAGTATGGTCAGTACACATTGACCAGGGTGGTGAAGTATGGTCAGTACACATTGACCAGCGTGGTGAAGTATGGTCAGTACACATTGACAAGCGTGGTGAAGTATGGTCAGTACACATTGACCAGTGGTGAAGTATGGTCAGTACACATTGACCAGCGTGGTGAAGTATGGTCAGTACACATTGACCAGCGTGGTGAAGTATGGTCAGGTCACATTGACCAGAGTGGTGAAGTATGTCTCAGTACACATTGACCAGCGTGGTGAAGTATGGTCAGTACACATTGACCAGCGTGGTGAAGTATGGTCAGTACACATTGACCAGCGTGGTGAAGTATGGTCAGGTCACATTGACCAGCGTGGTGAAGTATGGTCAGTACACATTGACCAGCGTGGTGAAGTATGGTCAGTACACATTGACCAGCGTGGTGAAGTATGGTCAGGTCACATTGACCAGCGTGGTGAAGTATGGTCAGGTCACATTGACCAGAGTGGTGAAGTATGGTCAGTACACATTGACCAGCGTGGTGAAGTATGGTCAGTACACATTGACCAGCGTGGTGAAGTATGGTCAGTACACATTGACCAGCGTGGTGAAGTATGGTCAGGTCACATTGACCATCGTGGTGAAGTATGGTCAGTACACATTGACCAGCGTGGTGAAGTATGGTCAGTCCACATTGACCAGCGTGAAGTATGGTCAGTACACATTAACCAGAGTGGTGAAGTATGGTCAGTCCACATTAACCAGAGTGGTGAAGTATGGTCAGGTCACATTGACCAGAGTGGTGAAGTATGGTCAGGTCACATTGACCAGGGTGGTGAAGTATGGTCAGTACACATTGACCAGGGTGGTGAAGTATGGTCAGTACACATTGACCAGCGTGGTGAAGTATGGTCAGTACACATTGACCGGGGTGGTGAAGTATGGTCAGTACACATTGACCAGGGTGGTGAAGTATGGTCAGTACACATTGACCAGGGTGGTGAAGTATGGTCAGTACACATTGACCAGCTTGGTGAAGTATGGTCAGTACACATTGACCAGGGTGGTGAAGTATGGTCAGGTCACATTGGCCAGCGTGGTGAATAATGGTCAGTACACATTGACCAGCGTGGTGAAGTATGGTCAGGTCACATTGACCAGCGTGGTGAAGTATGGTCAGTACACATTGACCAGCGTGGTGAAGTATGGTCAGTACACATTGACCAGCGTGGTGAAGTATGGTCAGTACACATTGACCAGAGTGGTGAAGTATGGTCAGTACACATTGACCAGGGTGGTGAAGTATGGTCAGTACACATTGACCAGGGTGGTGAAGTATGGTCAGTACACATTGACCAGGGTGGTGAAGTATGGTCAGTACACATTGACCAGCGTGGTGAAGTATGGTCAGTCCACATTGACCAGAGTGGTGAAGTATGGTCAGGTCACATTGACCAGCGTGGTGAAGTATGGTCAGGTCACATTGACCAGGGTGGTGAAGTATGGTCAGTACACATTGACCAGAGTGTTGAAGTATGGTCAGGTCACATTGACCAGGGTGGTGAAGTATGGTCAGTACACATTGACCAGCGTGGTGAAGTATGGTCAGTACACATTGACCAGGGTGGTGAAGTATGGTCAGTACACATTGACCAGGGTGGTGAAGTATGGTCAGGTCACATTGACCAGGGTGGTGAAGTATGGTCAGTACACATTGACCAGAGTGGTGAAGTATGGTCAGGTCACATTGACCAGGGTGGTGAAGTATGGTCAGTACACATTGACCAGCGTGGTGAAGTATGGTCAGTACACATTGACCAGGGTGGTGAAGTATGGTCAGTACACATTGACCAGGGTGGTGAAGTATGGTCAGTACACATTGACCAGGGTGGTGAAGTATGGTCAGGTCACATTGACCAGCGTGGTGAAGTATGGTCAGTACACATTGACCAGCGTGGTGAAGTATGGTCAGTACACATTGACCAGCGTGGTGAAGTATGGTCAGTACACATTGACCAGCGTGGTGAAGTATGGTCAGGTCACATTGACCATCGTGGTGAAGTATGGTCAGTACACATTGACCAGCGTGGTGAAGTATGGTCAGTCCACATTGACCAGCGTGAAGTATGGTCAGTACACATTAACCAGAGTGGTGAAGTATGGTCAGTCCACATTAACCAGAGTGGTGAAGTATGGTCAGGTCACATTGACCAGAGTGGTGAAGTATGGTCAGGTCACATTGACCAGGGTGGTGAAGTATGGTCAGTACACATTGACCAGGGTGGTGAAGTATGGTCAGTACACATTGACCAGCGTGGTGAAGTATGGTCAGTACACATTGACCGGGGTGGTGAAGTATGGTCAGTACACATTGACCAGGGTGGTGAAGTATGGTCAGTACACATTGACCAGGGTGGTGAAGTATGGTCAGTACACATTGACCAGCTTGGTGAAGTATGGTCAGTACACATTGACCAGGGTGGTGAAGTATGGTCAGGTCACATTGGCCAGCGTGGTGAATAATGGTCAGTACACATTGACCAGCGTGGTGAAGTATGGTCAGGTCACATTGACCAGCGTGGTGAAGTATGGTCAGTACACATTGACCAGCGTGGTGAAGTATGGTCAGTACACATTGACCAGCGTGGTGAAGTATGGTCAGTACACATTGACCAGAGTGGTGAAGTATGGTCAGTACACATTGACCAGGGTGGTGAAGTATGGTCAGTACACATTGACCAGGGTGGTGAAGTATGGTCAGTACACATTGACCAGGGTGGTGAAGTATGGTCAGTACACATTGACCAGCGTGGTGAAGTATGGTCAGTCCACATTGACCAGAGTGGTGAAGTATGGTCAGGTCACATTGACCAGCGTGGTGAAGTATGGTCAGGTCACATTGACCAGGGTGGTGAAGTATGGTCAGTACACATTGACCAGAGTGTTGAAGTATGGTCAGGTCACATTGACCAGGGTGGTGAAGTATGGTCAGTACACATTGACCAGCGTGGTGAAGTATGGTCAGTACACATTGACCAGGGTGGTGAAGTATGGTCAGTACACATTGACCAGGGTGGTGAAGTATGGTCAGGTCACATTGACCAGGGTGGTGAAGTATGGTCAGTACACATTGACCAGAGTGGTGAAGTATGGTCAGGTCACATTGACCAGGGTGGTGAAGTATGGTCAGTACACATTGACCAGCGTGGTGAAGTATGGTCAGTACACATTGACCAGGGTGGTGAAGTATGGTCAGTACACATTGACCAGGGTGGTGAAGTATGGTCAGTACACATTGACCAGGGTGGTGAAGTATGGTCAGGTCACATTGACCAGCGTGGTGAAGTATGGTCAGTACACATTGACCAGCGTGGTGAAGTATGGTCAGTACACATTGACCAGCGTGGTGAAGTATGGTCAGTACACATTGACCAGGGTGGTGAAGTATGGTCAGTACACATTGACCAGGGTGGTGAAGTATGGTCAGGTCACATTGACCAGCGTGGTGAAGTATGGTCAGTCCACATTGACCAGCGTGGTGAAGTATGGTCAGTACACATTGACCAGGGTGGTGAAGTATGGTCAGGTCACATTGACCAGCGTGGTGAAGTATGGTCAGTACACATTGACCAGGGTGGTGAAGTATGGTCAGTACACATTGACCAGCGTGGTGAAGTATGGTCAGTACACATTGACCAGGGTGGTGAAGTATGGTCAGTACACATTGACCAGAGTGGTGAAGTATGGTCAGGTCACATTGACCAGGGTGGTGAAGTATGGTCAGTACACATTGACCAGCGTGGTGAAGTATGGTCAGTACACATTGACCAGGGTGGTGAAGTATGGTCAGTACACATTGACCAGGGTGGTGAAGTATGGTCAGTACACATTGACCAGAGTGGTGAAGTATGGTCAGGTCACATTGACCAGGGTGGTGAAGTATGGTCAGTACACATTGACCAGCGTGGTGAAGTATGGTCAGTACACATTGACCAGGGTGGTGAAGTATGGTCAGTACACATTGACCAGGGTGGTGAAGTATGGTCAGTACACATTGACCAGGGTGGTGAAGTATGGTCAGTACACATTGACCAGCGTGGTGAAGTATGGTCAGTACACATTGACAAGCGTGGTGAAGTATGGTCAGTACACATTGACCAGTGGTGAAGTATGGTCAGTACACATTGACCAGCGTGGTGAAGTATGGTCAGTACACATTGACCAGCGTGGTGAAGTATGGTCAGGTCACATTGACCAGAGTGGTGAAGTATGTCTCAGTACACATTGACCAGCGTGGTGAAGTATGGTCAGTACACATTGACCAGCGTGGTGAAGTATGGTCAGTACACATTGACCAGCGTGGTGAAGTATGGTCAGGTCACATTGACCAGCGTGGTGAAGTATGGTCAGTACACATTGACCAGCGTGGTGAAGTATGGTCAGTACACATTGACCAGCGTGGTGAAGTATGGTCAGGTCACATTGACCAGCGTGGTGAAGTATGGTCAGGTCACATTGACCAGAGTGGTGAAGTATGGTCAGTACACATTGACCAGCGTGGTGAAGTATGGTCAGTACACATTGACCAGCGTGGTGAAGTATGGTCAGTACACATTGACCAGCGTGGTGAAGTATGGTCAGGTCACATTGACCATCGTGGTGAAGTATGGTCAGTACACATTGACCAGCGTGGTGAAGAATGGTCAGTCCACATTGACCAGCGTGAAGTATGGTCAGTACACATTAACCAGAGTGGTGAAGTATGGTCAGTCCACATTAACCAGAGTGGTGAAGTATGGTCAGGTCACATTGACCAGAGTGGTGAAGTATGGTCAGGTCACATTGACCAGGGTGGTGAAGTATGGTCAGTACACATTGACCAGGGTGGTGAAGTATGGTCAGTACACATTGACCAGCGTGGTGAAGTATGGTCAGTACACATTGACCAGGGTGGTGAAGTATGGTCAGTACACATTGACCAGGGTGGTGAAGTATGGTCAGTACACATTGACCAGGGTGGTGAAGTATGGTCAGTACACATTGACCAGCGTGGTGAAGTATGGTCAGTACACATTGACCAGGGTGGTGAAGTATGGTCAGGTCACATTGGCCAGCGTGGTGAATAATGGTCAGTACACATTGACCAGCGTGGTGAAGTATGGTCAGGTCACATTGACCAGCGTGGTGAAGTATGGTCAGTACACATTGACCAGCGTGGTGAAGTATGGTCAGTACACATTGACCAGCGTGGTGAAGTATGGTCAGTACACATCGACCAGAGTGGTGAAGTATGGTCAGTACACATTGACCAGGGTGGTGAAGTATGGTCAGTACACATTGACCAGGGTGGTGAAGTATGGTCAGTACACATTGACCAGGGTGGTGAAGTATGGTCAGTACACATTGACCAGCGTGGTGAAGTATGGTCAGTCCACATTGACCAGAGTGGTGAAGTATGGTCAGGTCACATTGACCAGCGTGGTGAAGTATGGTCAGGTCACATTGACCAGGGTGGTGAAGTATGGTCAGTACACATTGACCAGAGTGGTGAAGTATGGTCAGGTCACATTGACCAGGGTGGTGAAGTATGGTCAGCACACATTGACCAGCGTGGTGAAGTATGGTCAGTACACATTGACCAGGGTGGTGAAGTATGGTCAGTACACATTGACCAGGGTGGTGAAGTATGGTCAGGTCACATTGACCAGGGTGGTGAAGTATGGTCAGTACACATTGACCAGAGTGGTGAAGTATGGTCAGGTCACATTGACCAGGGTGGTGAAGTATGGTCAGTACACATTGACCAGCGTGGTGAAGTATGGTCAGTACACATTGACCAGGGTGGTGAAGTATGGTCAGTACACATTGACCAGGGTGGTGAAGTATGGTCAGTACACATTGACCAGGGTGGTGAAGTATGGTCAGGTCACATTGACCAGCGTGGTGAAGTATGGTCAGTACACATTGACCAGCGTGGTGAAGTATGGTCAGTACACATTGACCAGCGTGGTGAAGTATGGTCAGGTCACATTGACCAGAGTGGTGAAGTATGGTCAGTACACATTGACCAGCGTGGTGAAGTATGGTCAGTACACATTGACCAGCGTGGTGAAGTATGGTCAGTACACATTGACCAGCGTGGTGAAGTATGGTCAGGTCACATTGACCAGCGTGGTGAAGTATGGTCAGTACACATTAACCAGCTTGGTGAAGTATGGTCAGTACACATTGACCAGCGTGGTGAAGTATGGTCAGTACACATTGACCAGCGTGGTGAAGTATGGTCAGGTCACATTGACCAGCGTGGTGAAGTATGGTCAGGTCACATTGACCAGAGTGGTGAAGTATGGTCAGTACACATTGACCAGCGTGGTGAATTATGGTCAGTACACATTGACCAGCGTGGTGAAGTATGGTCAGGTCACATTGACCAGCGTGGTGAAGTATGGTCAGTACACATTGACCAGGGTGGTGAAGTATGGTCAGTACACATTGACCAGGGTGGTGAAGTATGGTCAGTACACATTGACCAGGGTGGTGAAGTATGGTCAGTACACATTGACCAGCGTGGTGAAGTATGGTCAGTCCACATTGACCAGAGTGGTGAAGTATGGTCAGGTCACATTGACCAGCGTGGTGAAGTATGGTCAGGTCACATTGACCAGGGTGGTGAAGTATGGTCAGTACACATTGACCAGAGTGGTGAAGTATGGTCAGATCACATTGACCAGGGTGGTGAAATATGGTCAGTACACATTGACCAGCGTGGTGAAGTATGGTCAGTACACATTGACCAGGGTGGTGAAGTATGGTTAGTACACATTGACCAGGGTGGTGAAGTATGGTCAGGTCACATTGACCAGGGTGGTGAAGTATGGTCAGTACACATTGACCAGAGTGGTGAAGTATGGTCAGGTCACATTGACCAGGGTGGTGAAGTATGGTCAGTACACATTGACCAGCGTGGTGAAGTATGGTCAGTACACATTGACCATGGTGGTGAAGTATGGTCAGTACACATTGACCAGGGTGGTGAAGTATGGTCAGTACACATTGACCAGGGTGGTGAAGTATGGTCAGGTCACATTGACCAGGGTGGTGAAGTATGGTCAGTACACATTGACCAGCGTGGTGAAGTATGGTCAGTACACATTGACCAGCGTGGTGAAGTATGGTCAGGTCACATTGACCAGAGTAGTGAAGTATGGTCAGTACACATTGACCAGCGTGGTGAAGTATGGTCAGTACACATTGACCAGCGTGGTGAAGTATGGTCAGTACACATTGACCAGCGTGGTGAAGTATGGTCAGGTCACATTGACCAGCGTGGTGAAGTATGGTCAGTACACATTGACCAGCTTGGTGAAGTATGGTCAGTACACATTGACCAGCGTGGTGAAGTATGGTCAGTACACATTGACCAGCGTGGTGAAGTATGGTCAGGTCACATTGACCAGCGTGGTGAAGTATGGTCAGGTCACATTGACCAGAGTGGTGAAGTATGGTCAGTACACATTGACCAGCGTGGTGAATTATGGTCAGTACACATTGACCAGCGTGGTGAAGTATGGTCAGGTCACATTGACCAGCGTGGTGAAGTATGGTCAGTACACATTGACCAGCGTGGTGAAGTATGGTCAGTACACATTGACCAGCGTGGTGAAGTATGGTCAGTACACATTGACCAGCGTGGTGAAGTATGGTCAGTCTACATTGACCAGCGTGGTGAAGTATGGTCAGTCCACATTGACCAGCGTGGTGAAGTATGGTCAGTCCACATTGACCAGAGTGGTGAAGTATGGTCAGGTCACATTGACCAGCGTGGTGAAGTATGGTCAGTCCACATTGACCAGCGTGGTGAAGTATGGTCAGTACACATTGACCAGCGTGGTGAAGTATGGTCAGTACACATTGACCAGCGTGGTGAAGTATGGTCAGGTCACATTGACCAGCGTGGTGAAGTATGGTCAGTACACATTGACCAGCGTGGTGAAGTATGGTCAGTACACATTGACCAGAGTGGTGAAGTGTGGTCAGTACACATTGACCAGGGTGGTGAAGTATGGTCAGTACACATTGACCAGGGTGGTGAAGTATGGTCAGTACACATTGACCAGGGTGGTGAAGTATGGTCAGTACACATTGACCAGGGTGGTGAAGTATGGTCAGTACACATTGACCAGCGTGGTGAAGTATGGTCAGTCCACATTGACCAGAGTGATGAAGTATGGTCAGGTCACATTGACCAGCGTGGTGAAGTATGGTCAGGTCACATTGACCAGGGTGGTGAAGTATGGTCAGTACACATTGACCAGAGTGGTGAAGTATGGTCAGGTCACATTGACCAGGGTGGTGAAGTATGGTCAGTACACATTGACCAGCGTGGTGAAGTATGGTCAGTACACATTGACCAGGGTGGTGAAGTATGGTCAGTACACATTGACCAGGGTGGTGAAGTATGGTCAGTACACATTGACCAGAGTGGTGAAGTATGGTCAGGTCACATTGACCAGGGTGGTGAAGTATGGTCAGTACACATTGACCAGCGTGGTGAAGTATGGTCAGTACACATTGACCAGGGTGGTGAAGTATGGTCAGTACACATTGACCAGGGTGGTGAAGTATGGTCAGTACACATTGACCAGTGTGGTGAAGTATGGTCAGTCCACATTGACCAGCGTGGTGAAGTATGGTCAGTACACATTGACCAGAGTGGTGAAGTATGGTCAGTACATATTGACCAGCGTGGTGAAGTATGGTCAGTACACATTGACCAGCGTGGTGAAGTATGGTCAGGTCACATTGACCAGAGTGGTGAAGTATGGTCAGTACACATTGACCAGCGTGGTGAAGTATGGTCAGTACACATTGACCAGCGTGGTGAAGTATGGTCAGTACACATTGACCAGCGTGGTGAAGTATGGTCAGGTCACATTGACCAGCGTGGTGAAGTATGGTCAGTACACATTGACCAGCGTGGTGAAGTATGGTCAGTACACATTGACCATCGTGGTGAAGTATGGTCAGTACACATTGACCAGAGTGGTGAAGTGTGGTCAGTACACATTGACCAGGGTGGTGAAGTATGGTCAGTACACATTGACCAGGGTGGTGAAGTATGGTCAGTACACATTGACCAGCGTGGTGAAGTATGGTCAGTCCACATTGACCAGAGTGATGAAGTATGGTCAGGTCACATTGACCAGCGTGGTGAAGTATGGTCAGGTCACATTGACCAGGGTGGTGAAGTATGGTCAGTACACATTGACCAGAGTGGTGAAGTATGGTCAGGTCACATTGACCAGGGTGGTGAAGTATGGTCAGTACACATTGACCAGCGTGGTGAAGTATGGTCAGTACACATTGACCAGGGTGGTGAAGTATGGTCAGTACACATTGACCAGGGTGGTGAAGTATGGTCAGTACACATTGACCAGAGTGGTGAAGTATGGTCAGGTCACATTGACCAGGGTGGTGAAGTATGGTCAGTACACATTGACCAGCGTGGTGAAGTATGGTCAGTACACATTGACCAGGGTGGTGAAGTATGGTCAGTACACATTGACCAGGGTGGTGAAGTATGGTCAGTACACATTGACCAGCGTGGTGAAGTATGGTCAGTCCACATTGACCAGCGTGGTGAAGTATGGTCAGTACACGTTGACCAGAGTGGTGAAGTATGGTCAGTACATATTGACCAGCGTGGTGAAGTATGGTCAGTACACATTGACCAGCGTGGTGAAGTATGGTCAGGTCACATTGACCAGAGTGGTGAAGTATGGTCAGTACACATTGACCAGCGTGGTGAAGTATGGTCAGTACACATTGACCAGCGTGGTGAAGTATGGTCAGTACACATTGACCAGCGTGGTGAAGTATGGTCAGGTCACATTGACCAGCGTGGTGAAGTATGGTCAGTACACATTGACCAGCGTGGTGAAGTATGGTCAGTACACATTGACCATCGTGGTGAAGTATGGTCAGTACACATTGACCAGAGTGGTGAAGTGTGGTCAGTACACATTGACCAGGGTGGTGAAGTATGGTCAGTACACATTGACCAGGGTGGTGAAGTATGGTCAGTACACATTGACCAGGGTGGTGAAGTATGGTCAGTACACATTGACCAGGGTGGTGAAGTATGGTCAGTACACATTGACCAACGTGGTGAAGTATGGTCAGTCCACATTGACCAGAGTGATGAAGTATGGTCAGGTCACATTGACCAGCGTGGTGAAGTATGGTCAGGTCACATTGACCAAGGTGGTGAAGTATGGTCAGTACACATTGACCAGAGTGGTGAAGTATGGTCAGGTCACATTGACCAGGGTGGTGAAGTATGGTCAGTACACATTGACCAGCGTGGTGAAGTATGGTCAGTACACATTGACCAGGGTGGTGAAGTATGGTCAGTACACATTGACCAGGGTGGTGAAGTATGGTCAGTACACATTGACCAGAGTGGTGAAGTATGGTCAGGTCACATTGACCAGGGTGGTGAAGTATGGTCAGTACACATTGACCAGCGTGGTGAAGTATGGTCAGTACACATTGACCAGGGTGGTGAAGTATGGTCAGTACACATTGACCAGGGTGGTGAAGTATGGTCAGTACACATTGACCAGCGTGGTGAAGTATGGTCAGTCCACATTGACCAGCGTGGTGAAGTATGGTCAGTACACATTGACCAGAGTGGTGAAGTATGGTCAGTACACATTGACCAGCGTGGTGAAGTATGGTCAGTACACATTGACCAGCGTGGTGAAGTATGGTCAGTACACATTGACCAGCGTGGTGAAGTATGGTCAGTACACATTGACCAGCGTGGTGAAGTATGGTCAGGTCACATTGACCAGCGTGGTGAAGTATGGTCAGTACACATTGACCAGCGTGGTGAAGTATGGTCAGTACACATTGACCATCGTGGTGAAGTATGGTCAGTACACATTGACCAGCGTGGTGAAGTATGGTCAGGTCACATTGACCAGCGTGGTGAAGTATGGTCAGGTCACATTGACCAGCGTGGTGAAGTATGGTCAGGTCACATTGACCAGAGTGGTGAAGTATGGTCAGTACACATTGACCAGCGTGGTGAAGTATGGTCAGTACACATTGACCAGCGTGGTGAAGTATGGTCAGTACACATTGACCAGCGTGGTGAAGTATGGTCAGGTCACATTGACCAGCGTGGTGAAGTATGGTCAGGTCACATTGACCAGAGTGGTGAAGTATGGTCAGTCCACATTGACCAGCGTGGTGAAGTATGGTCAGTACACATTGACCAGCGTGGTGAATTATGGTCAGTACACATTGACCAGCGTGGTGAAGTATGGTCAGGTCGCATTGACCAGCGTGGTGAAGTATGGTCAGTCCACATTGACCAGCGTGGTGAAGTATGGTCAGTACACATTGACCAGCGTGGTGAAGTATGGTCAGTCCACATTGACCAGAGTGGTGAAGTATGGTCAGGTCACATTGACCAGCGTGGTGAAGTATGATCAGGTCACATTGACCAGGGTGGTGAAGTATGGTCAGTACACATTGACCAGAGTGGTGAAGTATGGTCAGGTCACATTGACCAGGGTGGTGAAGTATGGTCAGTACACATTGACCAGCGTGGTGAAGTATGGTCAGTCCACATTGACCAGCGTGGTGAAGTATGGTCAGTCCACATTAACCAGAGTGGTGAAGTATGGTCAGGTCACATTGACCAGCGTGGTGAAGTATGGTCAGTACACATTGACCAGCGTGGTGAAGTATGGTCAGTACACATTGACCAGCGTGGTGAAGTATGGTCAGTACACATTGACCAGCGTGGTGAAGTATGGTCAGTACACATTGACCAGCGTGGTGAAGTATGGTCAGTACACATTGACCAGCGTGGTGAAGTATGGTCAGTACACATTGACCAGCGTGGTGAAGTATGGTCAGTACACATTGACCATCGTGGTGAAGTATGGTCAGTACACATTGACCAGCGTGGTGAAGTATGGTCAGGTCACATTGACCAGCGTGGTGAAGTATGGTCAGGTCACATTGACCAGAGTGGTGAAGTATGGTCAGTACACATTGACCAGCGTGGTGAAGTATGGTCAGTACACATTGACCAGCGTGGTGAAGTATGGTCAGTACACATTGACCAGCGTGGTGAAGTATGGTCAGGTCACATTGACCAGCGTGGTGAAGTATGGTCAGGTCACATTGACCAGAGTGGTGAAGTATGGTCAGTACACATTGACCAGCGTGGTGAAGTATGGTCAGTACACATTGACCAGCATGGTGAATTATGGTCAGTACACATTGACCAGCGTGGTGAAGTATGGTCAGGTCGCATTGACCAGCGTGGTGAAGTATGGTCAGTCCACATAGACCAGCGTGGTGAAGTATGGTCAGTACACATTGACCAGCGCGGTGAAGTATGGTCAGTACACATTGACCAGCGTGGTGAAGTATGGTCAGTACACATTGACCAGCCTGGTGAAGTATGGTCAGTACACATTGACCAGCGTGGTGAAGTATGGTCAGTACACATTGACCAGCGTGGTGAAGTATGGTCAGTCCACATTGACCAGCGTGGTGAAGTATGGTCAGTCCACATTGACCAGCGTGGTGAAGTATGGTCAGTCCACATTAACCAGAGTGGTGAAGTATGGTCAGGTCACATTGACCAGCGTGGTGAAGTATGGTCAGTACACATTGACCAGCGTGGTGAAGTATGGTCAGTACACATTGACCAGAGTGGTGAAGTATGGTCAGTACACATTGACCAAGGTGGTGAAGTATGGTCAGTACACATTGACCAGGGTGGTGAAGTATGGTCAGTACACATTGACCAGGGTGGTGAAGTATGGTCAGTACACATTGACCAGGGTGGTGAAGTATGGTCAGTACACATTGACCAGAGTGGTGAAGTATGGTCAGGTCACATTGACCAGGGTGGTGAAGTATGGTCAGTACACATTGACCAGCATGGTGAAGTATGGTCAGTACACATTGACCAGGGTGGTGAAGTATGGTCAGTACACATTGACCAGGGTGGTGAAGTATGGTCAGGTCACATTGACCAGCGTGGTGAAGTATGGTCAGTCCACATTGACCAGCGTGGTGAAGTATGGTCAGTACACATTGACCAGGGTGGTGAAGTATGGTCAGGTCACATTGACCAGCGTGGTGAAGTATGGTCAGTACACATTGACCAGCTTGGTGAAGTATGGTCAGTACACATTGACCAGGGTGGTGAAGTATGGTCAGTACACATTGACCAGAGTGGTGAAGTATGGTCAGGTCACATTGACCAGGGTGGTGAAGTATGGTCAGTACACATTGACCAGCGTGGTGAAGTATGGTCAGTACACATTGACCAGGGTGGTGAAGTATGGTCAGTACACATTGACCAGGGTGGTGAAGTATGGTCAGTACACATTGACCAGAGTGGTGAAGTATGGTCAGGTCACATTGACCAGGGTGGTGAAGTATGGTCAGTACACATTGACCAGCGTGGTGAAGTATGGTCAGTACACATTGACCAGGGTGGGGAAGTATGGTCAGTACACATTGACCAGGGTGGTGAAGTATGGTCAGTACACATTGACCAGGGTGGTGAAGTATGGTCAGTACACATTGACCAGCGTGGTGAAGTATGGTCAGTACACATTGACAAGCGTGGTGAAGTATGGTCAGTACACATTGACCAGTGGTGAAGTATGGTCAGTACACATTGACCAGCGTGGTGAAGTATGGTCAGTACACATTGACCAGCGTGGTGAAGTATGGTCAGGTCACATTGACCAGAGTGGTGAAGTATGGTCAGTACACATTGACCAGCGTGGTGAAGTATGGTCAGTACACATTGACCAGCGTGGTGAAGTATGGTCAGTACACATTGACCAGCGTGGTGAAGTATGGTCAGGTCACATTGACCAGCGTGGTGAAGTATGGTCAGTACACATTGACCAGCGTGGTGAAGTATGGTCAGTACACATTGACCAGCGTGGTGAAGTATGGTCAGGTCACATTGACCAGCGTGGTGAAGTATGGTCAGGTCACATTGACCAGAGTGGTGAAGTATGGTCAGTACACATTGACCAGCGTGGTGAAGTATGGTCAGTACACATTGACCAGCGTGGTGAAGTATGGTCAGTACACATTGACCAGCGTGGTGAAGTATGGTCAGGTCACATTGACCATCGTGGTGAAGTATGGTCAGTACACATTGACCAGCGTGGTGAAGTATGGTCAGTCCACATTGACCAGCGTGAAGTATGGTCAGTACACATTAACCAGAGTGGTGAAGTATGGTCAGTCCACATTAACCAGAGTGGTGAAGTATGGTCAGGTCACATTGACCAGCGTGGTGAAGTATGGTCAGTCCACATTGACCAGCGTGGTGAAGTATGGTCAGTACACATTGACCAGCGTGGTGAAGTATGGTCAGTCCACATTGACCAGAGTGGTGAAGTATGGTCAGGTCACATTGACCAGCGTGGTGAAGTATGGTCAGGTCACATTGACCAGGGTGGTGAAGTATGGTCAGTACACATTGACCAGAGTGGTGAAGTATGGTCAGGTCACATTGACCAGGGTGGTGAAGTATGGTCAGTACACATTGACCAGCGTGGTGAAGTATGGTCAGTACACATTGACCAGGGTGGTGAAGTATGGTCAGTACACATTGACCAGGGTGGTGAAGTATGGTCAGTACACATTGACCAGGGTGGTGAAGTATGGTCAGTACACATTGACCAGGGTGGTAAAGTATGGTCAGTACACATTGACCAGCGTGGTGAAGTATGGTCAGTCCACATTGACCAGAGTGGTGAAGTATGGTCAGGTCACATTGACCAGCGTGGTGAAGTATGGTCAGGTCACATTGACCAGGGTGGTGAAGTATGGTCAGTACACATTGACCAGAGTGGTGAAGTATGGTCAGGTCACATTGACCAGGGTGGTGAAGTATGGTCAGTACACATTGACCAGCGTGGTGAAGTATGGTCAGTACACATTGACCAGGGTGGTGAAGTATGGTCAGTACACATTGACCAGGGTGGTTAAGTATGGTCAGTACACATTGACCAGGGTGGTGAAGAATGGTCAGTACACATTGACCAGCGTGGTGAAGTATGGTCAGTCCACATTGACCAGCGTGGTGAAGTATGGTCAGTACACATTGACCAGAGTGGTGAAGTATGGTCAGTACACATTGACCAGCGTGGTGAAGTATGGTCAGTACACATTGACCAGCGTGGTGAAGTATGGTCAGGTCACATTGACCAGAGTGGTGAAGTATGGTCAGTACACAATGACCAGCGTGGTGAAGTATGGTCAGTACACATTGACCAGCGTGGTGAAGTATGGTCAGTACACATTGACCAGCGTGGTGAAGTATGGTCAGGTCACATTGACCAGCGTGGTGAAGTATGGTCAGGTCACATTGACCAGAGTGGTGAAGTATGGTCAGTACACATTGACCAGCGTGGTGAAGTATGGTCAGTACACATTGACCAGCGTGGTGAATTATGGTCAGTACACATTGACCAGCGTGGTGAAGTATGGTCAGGTAACATTGACCAGCGTGGTGAAGTATGGTCAGTAGACATTGACCAGCGTGGTGAAGTATGGTCAGTACACATTGACCAGCGTGGTGAAGTATGGTCAGTACACATTGACCAGCGTGGTGAAGTATGGTCAGTACACATTGACCAGCGTGGTGAAGTATGGTCAGTACACATTGACCAGCGTGGTGAAGTATGGTCAGTACACATTGACCAGGGTGGTGAAGTATGGTCAGTATACATTGACCAGGGTGGTGAAGTATGGTCAGTACACATTGACCAGGGTGGTGAAGTATGGTCAGTACACATTGACCAGGGTGGTGAAGTATGGTCAGTACACATTGACCAGCGTGGTGAAGTATGGTCAGTCCACATTGACCAGCGTGGTGAAGTATGGTCAGGTCACATTGACCAGGGTGGTGAAGTATGGTCAGTACACATTGACCAGCGTGGTGAAGTATGGTCAGGTCACATTGACCAGCGTGGTGAAGTATGGTCAGGTCACATTGACCAGAGTGGTGAAGTATGGTCAGTACACATTGACCAGCGTGGTGAAGTATGGTCAGTACACATTGACCAGCGTGGTGAAGTATGGTCAGTACACATTGACCAGCGTGGTGAAGTATGGTCAGGTCACATTGACCATCGTGGTGAAATATGGTCAGTACACATTGACCAGCGTGGTGAAGTATGGTCAGTCCACATTGACCAGCGTGAAGTATGGTCAGTACACATTAACCAGAGTGGTGAAGTATGGTCAGTCCACATTAACCAGAGTGGTGAAGTATGGTCAGGTCACATTGACCAGAGTGGTGAAGTATGGTCAGGTCACATTGACCAGGGTGGTGAAGTATGGTCAGTACACATTGACCAGGGTGGTGAAGTATGGTCAGTACACATTAACCAGCGTGGTGAAGTATGGTCAGTACACATTGACCAGGGTGGTGAAGTATGGTCAGTACACATTGACCAGGGTGGTGAAGTATGGTCAGTACACATTGACCAGGGTGGTGAAGTATGGTCAGTACACATTGACCAGCGTGGTGAAGTATGGTCAGTACACATTGACCAGGGTGGTGAAGTATGGTCAGGTCACATTGACCAGCGTGGTGAATAATGGTCAGTACACATTGACCAGCGTGGTGAAGTATGGTCAGGTCACATTGACCAGCGTGGTGAAGTATGGTCAGTACACATTGACCAGCGTGGTGAAGTATGGTCAGTACACATTGACCAGCGTGGTGAAGTATGGTCAGTACACATTGACCAGAGTGGTGAAGTATGGTCAGTACACATTGACCAGGGTGGTGAAGTATGGTCAGTACACATTGACCAGGGTGGTGAAGTATGGTCAGTACACATTGACCAGGGTGGTGAAGTATGGTCAGTACACATTGACCAGCGTGGTGACGTATGGTCAGTCCACATTGACCAGAGTGGTGAAGTATGGTCAGGTCACATTGACCAGCGTGGTGAAGTATGGTCAGGTCACATTGACCAGGGTGGTGAAGTATGGTCAGTACACATTGACCAGAGTGGTGAAGTATGGTCAGGTCACATTGACCAGCGTGGTGAAGTATGGTCAGTACACATTGACCAGCGTGGTGAAGTATGGTCAGTACACATTGACCAGGGTGGTGAAGTATGGTCAGTACACATTGACCAGGGTGGTGAAGTATGGTCAGGTCACATTGACCAGGGTGGTGAAGTATGGTCAGTACACATTGACCAGAGTGGTGAAGTATGGTCAGGTCACATTGACCAGGGTGGTGAAGTATGGTCAGTACACATTGACCAGCTTGGTGAAGTATGGTCAGTACACATTGACCAGGGTGGTGAAGTATGGTCAGTACACATTGACCAGGGTGGTGAAGTATGGTCAGTACACATTGACAAGGGTGGTGAAGTATGGTCAGGTCACATTGACCAGCGTGGTGAAGTATGGTCAGTACACATTGACCAGCGTGGTGAAGTATGGTCAGTACACATTGACCAGCGTGGTGAAGTATGGTCAGGTCACATTGACCAGAGTGGTGAAGTATGGTCAGTACACATTGACCAGCGTGGTGAAGTATGGTCAGTACACATTGACCAGCGTGGTGAAGTATGGTCAGTACACATTGACCAGGGTGGTGAAGTATGGTCAGGTCACATTGACCAGGGTGGTGAAGTATGGTCAGTACACATTGACCAGGGTGGTGAAGAATGGTCAGTACACATTGACCAGCGTGGTGAAGTATGGTCAGTCCACATTGACCAGCGTGGTGAAGTATGGTCAGTACACATTGACCAGAGTGGTGAAGTATGGTCAGTACACATTGACCAGCGTGGTGAAGTATGGTCAGTACACATTGACCAGCGTGGTGAAGTATGGTCAGGTCACATTGACCAGAGTGGTGAAGTATGGTCAGTACACAATGACCAGCGTGGTGAAGTATGGTCAGTACACATTGACCAGCGTGGTGAAGTATGGTCAGTACACATTGACCAGCGTGGTGAAGTATGGTCAGGTCACATTGACCAGCGTGGTGAAGTATGGTCAGGTCACATTGACCAGAGTGGTGAAGTATGGTCAGTACACATTGACCAGCGTGGTGAAGTATGGTCAGTACACATTGACCAGCGTGGTGAATTATGGTCAGTACACATTGACCAGCGTGGTGAAGTATGGTCAGGTAACATTGACCAGCGTGGTGAAGTATGGTCAGTAGACATTGACCAGCGTGGTGAAGTATGGTCAGTACACATTGACCAGCGTGGTGAAGTATGGTCAGTACACATTGACCAGCGTGGTGAAGTATGGTCAGTACACATTGACCAGCGTGGTGAAGTATGGTCAGTACACATTGACCAGCGTGGTGAAGTATGGTCAGTACACATTGACCAGGGTGGTGAAGTATGGTCAGTATACATTGACCAGGGTGGTGAAGTATGGTCAGTACACATTGACCAGGGTGGTGAAGTATGGTCAGTACACATTGACCAGGGTGGTGAAGTATGGTCAGTACACATTGACCAGCGTGGTGAAGTATGGTCAGTCCACATTGACCAGCGTGGTGAAGTATGGTCAGGTCACATTGACCAGGGTGGTGAAGTATGGTCAGTACACATTGACCAGCATGGTGAAGTATGGTCAGGTCACATTGACCAGCGTGGTGAAGTATGGTCAGGTCACATTGACCAGAGTGGTGAAGTATGGTCAGTACACATTGACCAGCGTGGTGATGTATGGTCAGTACACATTGACCAGCGTGGTGAAGTATGGTCAGTACACATTGACCAGCGTGGTGAAGTATGGTCAGGTCACATTGACCATCGTGGTGAAGTATGGTCAGTACACATTGACCAGCGTGGTGAAGTATGGTCAGTCCACATTGACCAGCGTGAAGTATGGTCAGTACACATTAACCAGAGTGGTGAAGTATGGTCAGTCCACATTAACCAGAGTGGTGAAGTATGGTCAGGTCACATTGACCAGAGTGGTGAAGTATGGTCAGGTCACATTGACCAGGGTGGTGAAGTATGGTCAGTACACATTGACCAGGGTGGTGAAGTATGGTCAGTACACATTAACCAGCGTGGTGAAGTATGGTCAGTACACATTGACCAGGGTGGTGAAGTATGGTCAGTACACATTGACCAGGGTGGTGAAGTATGGTCAGTACACATTGACCAGGGTGGTGAAGTATGGTCAGTACACATTGACCAGCGTGGTGAAGTATGGTCAGTACACATTGACCAGGGTGGTGAAGTATGGTCAGGTCACATTGACCAGCGTGGTGAATAATGGTCAGTACACATTGACCAGCGTGGTGAAGTATGGTCAGGTCACATTGACCAGCGTGGTGAAGTATGGTCAGTACACATTGACCAGCGTGGTGAAGTATGGTCAGTACACATTGACCAGCGTGGTGAAGTATGGTCAGTACACATTGACCAGAGTGGTGAAGTATGGTCAGTACACATTGACCAGGGTGGTGAAGTATGGTCAGTAGACATTGACCAGGGTGGTGAAGTATGGTCAGTACACATTGACCAGGGTGGTGAAGTATGGTCAGTACACATTGACCAGCGTGGTGACGTATGGTCAGTCCACATTGACCAGAGTGGTGAAGTATGGTCAGGTCACATTGACCAGCGTGGTGAAGTATGGTCAGGTCACATTGACCAGGGTGGTGAAGTATGGTAAGTACACATTGACCAGAGTGGTGAAGTATGGTCAGGTCACATTGACCAGCGTGGTGAAGTATGGTCAGTACACATTGACCAGCGTGGTGAAGTATGGTCAGTACACATTGACCAGGGTGGTGAAGTATGGTCAGTACACATTGACCAGGGTGGTGAAGTATGGTCAGGTCACATTGACCAGGGTGGTGAAGTATGGTCAGTACACATTGACCAAAGTGGTGAAGTATGGTCAGGTCACATTGACCAGGGTGGTGAAGTATGGTCAGTACACATTGACCAGCGTGGTGAAGTATGGTCAGTACACATTGACCAGGGTGGTGAAGTATGGTCAGTACACATTGACCAGGGTGGTGAAGTATGGTCAGTACACATTGACAAGGGTGGTGAAGTATGGTCAGGTCACATTGACCAGCGTGGTGAAGTATGGTCAGTACACATTGACCAGCGTGGTGAAGTATGGTCAGTACACATTGACCAGCGTGGTGAAGTATGGTCAGGTCACATTGACCAGAGTGGTGAAGTATGGTCAGTACACATTGACCAGCGTGGTGAAGTATGGTCAGTACACATTGACCAGCGTGGTGAAGTATGGTCAGTACACATTGACCAGCGTGGTGAAGTATGGTCAGGTCACATTGACCAGCGTGGTGAAGTATGGTCAGTACACATTGACCAGCTTGGTGAAGTATGGTCAGTACACATTGACCAGCGTGGTGAAGTATGGTCAGTACACATTGACCAGCGTGGTGAAGTATGGTCAGGTCACATTGACCAGCGTGGTGAAGTATGGTCAGGTCACATTGACCAGAGTGGTGAAGTATGGTCAGTACACATTGACCAGCGTGGTGAATTATCGTCAGTACACATTGACCAGCGTGGTGAAGTATGGTCAGGTCACATTGACCAGCGTGGTGAAGTATGGTCAGTACACATTGACCAGGGTGGTGAAGTATGGTCAGGTCACATTGACCAGGGTGGTGAAGTATGGTCAGTACACATGGACCAGCGTGGTGAAGTATGGTCAGTACACATTGACCAGCGTGGTGAAGTATGGTCAGTCCACATTGACCAGAGTGGTGAAGTATGGTCAGGTCACATTGACCAGCGTGGTGAAGTATGGTCAGGTCACATTGACCAGGGTGGTGAAGTATGGTCAGTACACATTGACCAGAGTGGTGAAGTATGGTCAGGTCACATTGACCAGGGTGGTGAAGTATGGTCAGTACACATTGACCAGCGTGGTGAAGTATGGTCAGTACACATTGACCAGGGTGGTGAAGTATGGTCAGTACACATTGACCAGGGTGGTGAAGTATGGTCAGTACACATTGACCAGGGTGGTGAAGAATGGTCAGTACACATTGACCAGCGTGGTGAAGTATGGTCAGTCCACA
This sequence comes from Petromyzon marinus, assembly GCF_048934315.1. Taxonomy (NCBI): domain Eukaryota; kingdom Metazoa; phylum Chordata; class Hyperoartia; order Petromyzontiformes; family Petromyzontidae; genus Petromyzon; species Petromyzon marinus. The sequence continues at coordinate 87,169 of NW_027423048.1, forward strand.
TTGACCAGCGTGGTGAAGTATGGTCAGTACACATTGACCAAAGTGGTGAAGTATGGTCAGTACACATTGACCAGCGTGGTGAAGTATGGTCAGTACACATTGACCAGCGTGGTGAAGTATGGTCAGGTCACATTGACCAGAGTGGTGAAGTATGGTCAGTACACATTGACCAGCGTGGTGAAGTATGGTCAGTACACATTGACCAGCGTGGTGAAGTATGGTCAGTACACATTGACCAGCGTGGTGAGGTATGGTCAGGTCACATTGACCAGCGTGGTGAAGTATGGTCAGGTCACATTGACCAGAGTGGTGAAGTATGGTCAGTACACATTGACCAGCGTGGTGAAGTATGGTCAGTACACATTGACCAGCGTGGTGAATTATGGTCAGTACACATTGACCAGCGTGGTGAAGTATGGTCAGGTAACATTGACCAGCGTGGTGAAGTATGGTCAGTACACATTGACCAGCGTGGTGAAGTATGGTCAGTACACATTGACCAGCGTGGTGAAGTATGGTCAGTACACATTGACCAGCGTGGTGAAGTATGGTCAGTACACATTGACCAGCGTGGTGAAGTATGGTCAGTACACATTGACCAGCGTGGTGAAGTATGGTCAGTACACATTGACCAGCGTGGTGAAGTATGGTCAGTACACATTGACCAGGGTGGTGAAGTATGGTCAGTATACATTGACCAGGGTGGTGAAGTATGGTCAGTACACATTGACCAGGGTGGTGAAGTATGGTCAGTACACATTGACCAGGGTGGTGAAGTATGGTCAGTACACATTGACCAGCGTGGTGAAGTATGGTCAGTCCACATTGACGAGAGTGGTGAAGTATGGTCAGGTCACATTGACCAGCGTGGTGAAGTATGGTCAGGTCACATTGACCAGGGTGGTGAAGTATGGTCAGTACACATTGACCAGCGTGGTGAAGTATGGTCAGGTCACATTGACCAGCGTGGTGAAGTATGGTCAGGTCACATTGACCAGAGTGGTGAAGTATGGTCAGTACACATTGACCAGCGTGGTGAAGTATGGTCAGTACACATTGACCAGCGTGGTGAAGTATGGTCAGTACACATTGACCAGCGTGGTGAAGTATGGTCAGGTCACATTGACCATCGTGGTGAAGTATGGTCAGTACACATTGACCAGCGTGGTGAAGTATGGTCAGTCCACATTGACCAGCGTGAAGTATGGTCAGTACACATTAACCAGAGTGGTGAAGTATGGTCAGTCCACATTAACCAGAGTGGTGAAGTATGGTCAGGTCACATTGACCAGAGTGGTGAAGTATGGTCAGGTCACATTGACCAGGGTGGTGAAGTATGGTCAGTACACATTGACCAGGGTGGTGAAGTATGGTCAGTACACATTGACCAGCGTGGTGAAGTATGGTCAGTACACATTGACCAGGGTGGTGAAGTATGGTCAGTACACATTGACCAGGGTGGTGAAGTATGGTCAGTACACATTGACCAGGGTGGTGAAGTATGGTCAGTACACATTGACCAGCGTGGTGAAGTATGGTCAGTACACATTGACCAGGGTGGTGAAGTATGGTCAGGTCACATTGACCAGCGTGGTGAATAATGGTCAGTACACATTGACCAGCGTGGTGAAGTATGGTCAGGTCACATTGACCAGCGTGGTGAAGTATGGTCAGTACACATTGACCAGCGTGGTGAAGTATGGTCAGTACACATTGACCAGCGTGGTGAAGTATGGTCAGTACACATTGACCAGAGTGGTGAAGTATGGTCAGGTCACATTGACCAGCGTGGTGAAGTATGGTCAGTACACATTGACCAGCGTGGTGAAGTATGGTCAGGTCACATTGACCAGGGTGGTGAAGTATGGTCAGTACACATTGACCAGCGTGGTGAAGTATGGTCAGTACACATTGACCAGGGTGGTGAAGTATGGTCAGTACACATTGACCAGGGTGGTGAAGTATGGTCAGGTCACATTGACCAGGGTGGTGAAGTATGGTCAGTACACATTGACCAGAGTGGTGAAGTATGGTCAGGTCACATTGACCAGGGTGGTGAAGTATGGTCAGTACACATTGACCAGCGTGGTGAAGTATGGTCAGTACACATTGACCAGGGTGGTGAAGTATGGTCAGTACACATTGACCAGGGTGGTGAAGTATGGTCAGTACACATTGACCAGGGTGGTGAAGTATGGTCAGTACACATTGACCAGGGTGGTGAAGTATGGTCAGGTCACATTGACCAGGGTGGTGAAGTATGGTCAGTACACATTGACCAGCGTGGTGAAGTATGGTCAGTACACATTGACCAGCGTGGTGAAGTATGGTCAGGTCACATTGACCAGAGTGGTGAAGTATGGTCAGTACACATTGACCAGCGTGGTGAAGTATGGTCAGTACACATTGACCAGCGTGGTGAAGTATGGTCAGTACACATTGACCAGCGTGGTGAAGTATGGTCAGGTCACATTGACCAGCGTGGTGAAGTATGGTCAGTACACATTGACCAGCTTGGTGAAGTATGGTCAGTACACATTGACCAGCGTGGTGAAGTATGGTCAGTACACATTGACCAGCGTGGTGAAGTATGGTCAGGTCACATTGACCAGCGTGGTGAAGTATGGTCAGGTCACATTGACCAGAGTGGTGAAGTATGGTCAGTACACATTGACCAGCGTGGTGAATTATGGTCAGTACACATTGACCAGCGTGGTGAAGTATGGTCAGGTCACATTGACCAGCGTGGTGAAGTATGGTCAGTACACATTGACCAGCGTGGTGAAGTATGGTCAGTACACATTGACCAGCGTGGTGAAGTATGGTCAGTACACATTGACCAGCGTGGTGAAGTATGGTCAGTCTACATTGACCAGCGTGGTGAAGTATGGTCAGTCCACATTGACCAGCGTGGTGAAGTATGGTCAGTCCACATTAACCAGAGTGGTGAAGTATGGTCAGGTCACATTGACCAGCGTGGTGAAGTATGTTCAGTCCACATTGACCAGCGTGGTGAAGTATGGTCAGTACACATTGACCAGCGTGGTGAAGTATGGTCAGTACACATTGACCAGCGTAGTGAAGTATGGTCAGGTCACATTGACCAGCGTGGTGAAGTATGGTCAGTACACATTGACCAGCGTGGTGAAGTATGGTCAGTACACATTGACCAGAGTGGTGAAGTGTGGTCAGTACACATTGACCAGGGTGGTGAAGTATGGTCAGTACACATTGACCAGGGTGGTGAAGTATGGTCAGTACACATTGACCAGGGTGGTGAAGTATGGTCAGTACACATTGACCAGGGTGGTGAAGTATGGTCAGTACACATTGACCAGCGTGGTGAAGTATGGTCAGTCCACATTGACCAGAGTGATGAAGTATGGTCAGGTCACATTGACCAGCGTGGTGAAGTATGGTCAGGTCACATTGACCAGGGTGGTGAAGTATGGTCAGTACACATTGACCAAAGTGGTGAAGTATGGTCAGGTCACATTGACCAGGGTGGTGAAGTATGGTCAGTACACATTGACCAGCGCGGTGAAGTTTGGTCAGTACACATTGACCAGGGTGGTGAAGTATGGTCAGTACACATTGACCAGGGTGGTGAAGTATGGTCAGTACACATTGACCAGAGTGGTGAAGTATGGTTAGGTCACATTGACCAGGGTGGTGAAGTATGGTCAGTACACATTGACCAGCGTGGTGAAGTATGGTCAGTACACATTGACCAGGGTGGTGAAGTATGGTCAGTACACATTGACCAGGGTGGTGAAGTATGGTCAGTACACATTGACCAGCGTGGTGAAGTATGGTCAGTACACATTGACCAGGGTGGTGAAGTATGGTCAGTACACATTGACCAGCGTGGTGAAGTATGGTCAGTCCACATTGACCAGCGTGGTGAAGTATGGTCAGTACACATTGACCAGAGTGGTGAAGTATGGTCAGTACACATTGACCAGCGTGGTGAAGTATGGTCAGTACACATTGACCAGCGTGGTGAAGTATGGTCAGGTCACATTGACCAGAGTGGTGAAGTATGGTCAGTACACATTGACCAGCGTGGTGAAGTATGGTCAGTACACATTGACCAGCGTGGTGAAGTATGGTCAGTACACATTGACCAGCGTGGTGAAGTATGGTCAGGCCACATTGACCAGCGTGGTGAAGTATGGTCAGTACACATTGACCAGCGTGGTGAAGTATGGTCAGTACACATTGACCAGCGTGGTGAAGTATGGTCAGTACACATTGACCAGCGTGGTGAAGTATGGTCAGGTCACATTGACCAGAGTGGTGAAGTATGGTCAGTACACATTGACCAGCGTGGTGAAGTATGGTCAGTACACATTGACCAGCGTGGTGAAGTATGGTCAGTACACATTGACCAGCGTGGTGAAGTATGGTCAGGCCACATTGACCAGCGTGGTGAAGTATGGTCAGTACACATTGACCAGCGTGGTGAAGTATGGTCAGTACACATTGACCATCGTGGTGAAGTATGGTCAGTACACATTGACCAGCGTGGTGAAGTATGGTCAGGTCACATTGACCAGCGTGGTGAAGTATGGTCAGGTCACATTGACCAGAGTGGTGAAGTATGGTCAGTACACATTGACCAGCGTGGTGAAGTATGGTCAGTACACATTGACCAGCGTGGTGAAGTATGGTCAGTACACATTGACCAGCGTGGTGAAGTATGGTCAGGTCACATTGACCAGCGTGGTGAAGTATGGTCAGGTCACATTGACCAGAGTGGTGAAGTATGGTCAGTACACATTGACCAGCGTGGTGAAGTATGGTCAGTACACATTGACCAGCGTGGTGAATTATGGTCAGTACACATTGACCAGCGTGGTGAAGTATGGTCAGGTCGCATTGACCAGCGTGGTGAAGTATGGTCAGTCCACATAGACCAGCGTGGTGAAGTATGGTCAGTACACATTGACCAGCGTGGTGAAGTATGGTCAGTACACATTGACCAGCGTGGTGAAGTATGGTCAGTACACATTGACCAGCCTGGTGAAGTATGGTCAGTACACATTGACCAGCGTGGTGAAGTATGGTCAGTACACATTGACCAGCGTGGTGAAGTATGGTCAGTCCACATTGACCAGCGTGGTGAAGTATGGTCAGTCCACATTGACCAGCGTGGTGAAGTATGGTCAGTCCACATTAACCAGAGTGGTGAAGTATGGTCAGGTCACATTGACCAGCGTGGTGAAGTATGGTCAGTACACATTGACCAGCGTGGTGAAGTATGGTTAGTACACATTGACCAGAGTAGTGAAGTATGGTCAGTACACATTGACCAGGGTGGTGAAGTATGGTCAGTACACATTGACCAGGGTGGTGAAGTATGGTCAGTACACATTGACCAGGGTGGTGAAGTATGGTCAGTACACATTGACCAGGGTGGTGAAGTATGGTCAGTACACATTGACCAGAGTGGTGAAGTATGGTCAGGTCACATTGACCAGGGTGGTGAAGTATGGTCAGTACACATTGACCAGCATGGTGAAGTATGGTCAGTACACATTGACCAGGGTGGTGAAGTATGGTCAGTACACATTGACCAGGGTGGTGAAGTATGGTCAGGTCACATTGACCAGCGTGGTGAAGTATGGTCAGTCCACATTGACCAGCGTGGTGAAGTATGGTCAGTACACATTGACCAGGGTGGTGAAGTATGGTCAGGTCACATTGACCAGCGTGGTGAAGTATGGTCAGTACACATTGACCAGGGTGGTGAAGTATGGTCAGTACACATTGACCAGCGTGGTGAAGTATGGTCAGTACACATTGACCAGGGTGGTGAAGTATGGTCAGTACACATTGACCAGCGTGGTGAAGTATGGTCAGGTCACATTGACCAGCGTGGTGAAGTATGGTCAGGTCACATTGACCAGAGTGGTGAAGTATGGTCAGTACACATTGACCAGCGTGGTGAAGTATGGTCAGTCCACATTGACCAGCGTGGTGAAGTATGGTCAGTACACATTGACCAGCGTGGTGAAGTATGGTCAGTACACATTGACCAGCGTAGTGAAGTATGGTCAGGTCACATTGACCAGCGTGGTGAAGTATGGTCAGTACACATTGACCAGCGTGGTGAATATGGTCAGTATACATTGACCAGAGTGGTGAAGTGTGGTCAGTACACATTGACCAGGGTGGTGAAGTATGGTCAGTACACATTGACCAGGGTGGTGAAGTATGGTCAGTACACATTGACCAGGGTGGTGAAGTATGGTCAGTACACATTGACCAGGGTGGTGAAGTATGGTCAGTACACATTGACCAGCGTGGTGAAGTATGGTCAGTCCACATTGACCAGAGTGATGAAGTATGGTCAGGTCACATTGACCAGCGTGGTGAAGTATGGTCAGGTCACATTGACCAGGGTGGTGAAGTATGGTCAGTACACATTGACCAGAGTGGTGAAGTATGGTCAGGTCACATTGACCAGGGTGGTGAAGTATGGTCAGAACACATTGACCAGCGCGGTGAAGTATGGTCAGTACACATTGACCAGGGTGGTGAAGTATGGTCAGTACACATTGACCAGGGTGGTGAAGTATGGTCAGTACACATTGACCAGAGTGGTGAAGTATGGTCAGGTCACATTGACCAGGGTGGTGAAGTATGGTCAGTACACATTGACCAGCGTGGTGAAGTATGGTCAGTACACATTGACCAGGGTGGTGAAGTATGGTCAGTACACATTGACCAGGGTGGTGAAGTATGGTCAGTACACATTGACCAGCGTGGTGAAGTATGGTCAGTACACATTGACCAGGGTGGTGAAGTATGGTCAGTACACATTGACCAGCGTGGTGAAGTATGGTCAGTCCACATTGACCAGCGTGGTGAAGTATGGTCAGTACACATTGACCAGAGTGGTGAAGTATGGTCAGTACACATTGACCAGCGTGGTGAAGTATGGTCAGTACACATTGACCAGCGTGGTGAAGTATGGTCAGGTCACATTGACCAGAGTGGTGAAGTATGGTCAGTACACATTGACCAGCGTGGTGAAGTATGGTCAGTACACATTGACCAGCGTGGTGAAGTATGGTCAGTACACATTGACCAGCGTGGTGAAGTATGGTCAGGTCACATTGACCAGCGTGGTGAAGTATGGTCAGTACACATTGACCAGCGTGGTGAAGTATGGTCAGTACACATTGACCATCGTGGTGAAGTATGGTCAGTACACATTGACCAGCGTGGTGAAGTATGGTCAGGTCACATTGACCAGCGTGGTGAAGTATGGTCAGGTCACATTGACCAGAGTGGTGAAGTATGGTCAGTACACATTGACCAGCGTGGTGAAGTATGGTCAGTACACATTGACCAGCGTGGTGAAGTATGGTCAGTACACATTGACCAGCGTGGTGAAGTATGGTCAGGTCACATTGACCAGCGTGGTGAAGTATGGTCAGGTCACATTGACCAGAGTGGTGAAGTATGGTCAGTACACATTGACCAGCGTGGTGAAGTATGGTCAGTACACATTGACCAGCGTGGTGAATTATGGTCAGTACACATTGACCAGCGTGGTGAAGTATGGTCAGGTCGCATTGACCAGCGTGGTGAAGTATGGTCAGTCCACATAGACCAGCGTGGTGAAGTATGGTCAGTACACATTGACCAGCGTGGTGAAGTATGGTCAGTACACATTGACCAGCGTGGTGAAGTATGGTCAGTACACATTGACCAGCCTGGTGAAGTATGGTCAGTACACATTGACCAGCGTGGTGAAGTATGGTCAGTACACATTGACCAGCGTGGTGAAGTATGGTCAGTCCACATTGACCAGCGTGGTGAAGTATGGTCAGTCCACATTGACCAGCGTGGTGAAGTATGGTCAGTCCACATTAACCAGAGTGGTGAAGTATGGTCAGGTCACATTGACCAGCGTGGTGAAGTATGGTCAGTACACATTGACCAGCGTGGTGAAGTATGGTTAGTACACATTGACCAGAGTGGTGAAGTATGGTCAGTACACATTGACCAGGGTGGTGAAGTATGGTCAGTACACATTGACCAGGGTGGTGAAGTATGGTCAGTACACATTGACCAGGGTGGTGAAGTATGGTCAGTACACATTGACCAGGGTGGTGAAGTATGGTCAGTACACATTGACCAGAGTGGTGAAGTATGGTCAGGTCACATTGACCAGGGTGGTGAAGTATGGTCAGTACACATTGACCAGCATGGTGAAGTATGGTCAGTACACATTGACCAGGGTGGTGAAGTATGGTCAGTACACATTGACCAGGGTGGTGAAGTATGGTCAGGTCACATTGACCAGCGTGGTGAAGTATGGTCAGTCCACATTGACCAGCGTGGTGAAGTATGGTCAGTACACATTGACCAGGGTGGTGAAGTATGGTCAGGTCACATTGACCAGCGTGGTGAAGTATGGTCAGTACACATTGACCAGGGTGGTGAAGTATGGTCAGTACACATTGACCAGCGTGGTGAAGTATGGTCAGTACACATTGACCAGGGTGGTGAAGTATGGTCAGTACACATTGACCAGAGTGGTGAAGTATGGTCAGGTCACATTGACCAGGGTGGTGAAGTATGGTCAGTACACATTGACCAGCGTGCTGAAGTATGGTCAGGTCACATTGACCAGGGTGGTGAAGTATGGTCAGTACACATTGACCAGCGTGGTGAAGTATGGTCAGTACACATTGACCAGGGTGGTGAAGTATGGTCAGTACACATTGACTAGAGTGGTGAAGTATGGTCAGGTCACATTGACCAGGGTGGTGAAGTATGGTCAGTACACATTGCCCAGCGTGGTGAAGTATGGTCAGTACACATTGACCAGGGTGGTGAAGTATGGTCAGTACACATTGACCAGGGTGGTGAAGTATGGTCAGTACACATTGACCAGGGTGGTGAAGTATGGTCAGTACACATTGACCAGCGTGGTGAAGTATGGTCAGTACACATTGACAAGCGTGGTGAAGTATGGTCAGTACACATTGACCAGTGGTGAAGTATGGTCAGTACACATTGACCAGCGTGGTGAAGTATGGTCAGTACACATTGACCAGCGTGGTGAAGTATGGTCAGGTCACATTGACCAGAGTGGTGAAGTATGGTCAGTACACATTGACCAGCGTGGTGAAGTATGGTCAGTACACATTGACCAGCGTGGTGAAGTATGGTCAGTACACATTGACCAGCGTGGTGAAGTATGGTCAGGTCACATTGACCAGCATGGTGAAGTATGGTCAGTACACATTGACCAGCGTGGTGAAGTATGGTCAGTACACATTGACCAGCGTGGTGAAGTATGGTCAGGTCACATTGACCAGCGTGGTGAAGTATGGTCAGGTCACATTGACCAGAGTGGTGAAGTATGGTCAGTACACATTGACCAGCGTGGTGAAGTATGGTCAGTACACATTGACCAGCGTGGTGAAGTATGGTCAGTACACATTGACCAGCGTGGTGAAGTATGGTCAGGTCACATTGACCATCGTGGTGAAGTATGGTCAGTACAGATTGACCAGCGTGGTGAAGTATGGTCAGGTCACATTGACCAGCGTGGTGAAGTATGGTCAGGTCACATTGACCAGAGTGGTGAAGTATGGTCAGTACACATTGACCAGCGTGGTGAAGTATGGTCAGTACACATTGACCAGCGTGGTGAAGTATGGTCAGTCCACATTGACCAGCGTGAAGTATGGTCAGTACACATTAACCAGAGTGGTGAAGTATGGTCAGTCCACATTAACCAGAGTGGTGAAGTATGGTCAGGTCACATTGACCAGCGTGGTGAAGTATGGTCAGTCCACATTGACCAGCGTGGTGAAGTATGGTCAGTACACATTGACCAGCGTGGTGAAGTATGGTCAGTCCACATTGACCAGAGTGGTGAAGTATGGTCAGGTCACATTGACCAGCGTGGTGAAGTATGGTCAGGTCACATTGACCAGGGTGGTGAAGTATGGTCAGTACACATTGACCAGAGTGGTGAAGTATGGTCAGGTCACATTGACCAGGGTGGTGAAGTATGGTCAGTACACATTGACCAGCGTGGTGAAGTATGGTCAGTACACATTGACCAGGGTGGTGAAGTATGGTCAGTACACATTGACCAGGGTGGTGAAGTATGGTCAGTACACATTGACCAGGGTGGTGAAGTATGGTCAGTACACATTGACCAGGGTGGTAAAGTATGGTCAGTACACATTGACCAGCGTGGTGAAGTATGGTCAGTCCACATTGACCAGAGTGGTGAAGTATGGTCAGGTCACATTGACCAGCGTGGTGAAGTATGGTCAGGTCACATTGACCAGGGTGGTGAAGTATGGTCAGTACACATTGACCAGAGTGGTGAAGTATGGTCAGGTCACATTGACCAGGGTGGTGAAGTATGGTCAGTACACATTGACCAGCGTGGTGAAGTATGGTCAGTACACATTGACCAGGGTGGTGAAGTATGGTCAGTACACATTGACCAGGGTGGTGAAGTATGGTCAGTACACATTGACCAGGGTGGTGAAGAATGGTCAGTACACATTGACCAGCGTGGTGAAGTATGGTCAGTCCACATTGACCAGCGTGGTGAAGTATGGTCAGGTCGCATTGACCAGCGTGGTGAAGTATGGTCAGTCCACATAGACCAGCGTGGTGAAGTATGGTCAGTACACATTGACCAGCGTGGTGAAGTATGGTCAGTACACATTGACCAGCGTGGTGAAGTATGGTCAGTACACATTGACCAGCCTGGTGAAGTATGGTCAGTACACATTGACCAGCGTGGTGAAGTATGGTCAGTACACATTGACCAGCGTGGTGAAGTATGGTCAGTCCACATTGACCAGCGTGGTGAAGTATGGTCAGTCCACATTGACCAGCGTGGTGAAGTATGGTCAGTCCACATTAACCAGAGTGGTGAAGTATGGTCAGGTCACATTGACCAGCGTGGTGAAGTATGGTCAGTACACATTGACCAGCGTGGTGAAGTATGGTTAGTACACATTGACCAGAGTAGTGAAGTATGGTCAGTACACATTGACCAGGGTGGTGAAGTATGGTCAGTACACATTGACCAGGGTGGTGAAGTATGGTCAGTACACATTGACCAGGGTGGTGAAGTATGGTCAGTACACATTGACCAGGGTGGTGAAGTATGGTCAGTACACATTGACCAGAGTGGTGAAGTATGGTCAGGTCACATTGACCAGGGTGGTGAAGTATGGTCAGTACACATTGACCAGCATGGTGAAGTATGGTCAGTACACATTGACCAGGGTGGTGAAGTATGGTCAGTACACATTGACCAGGGTGGTGAAGTATGGTCAGGTCACATTGACCAGCGTGGTGAAGTATGGTCAGTCCACATTGACCAGCGTGGTGAAGTATGGTCAGTACACATTGACCAGGGTGGTGAAGTATGGTCAGGTCACATTGACCAGCGTGGTGAAGTATGGTCAGTACACATTGACCAGGGTGGTGAAGTATGGTCAGTACACATTGACCAGCGTGGTGAAGTATGGTCAGTACACATTGACCAGGGTGGTGAAGTATGGTCAGTACACATTGACCAGCGTGGTGAAGTATGGTCAGGTCACATTGACCAGCGTGGTGAAGTATGGTCAGGTCACATTGACCAGAGTGGTGAAGTATGGTCAGTACACATTGACCAGCGTGGTGAATTATGGTCAGTACACATTGACCAGCGTGGTGAAGTATGGTCAGGTCACATTGACCAGCGTGGTGAAGTATGGTCAGTACACATTGACTAGCGTGGTGAAGTATGGTCAGTACACATTGACCAGCGTGGTGAAGTATGGTCAGTACACATTGACCAGCGTGGTGAAGTATGGTCAGTCTACATTGACCAGCGTGGTGAAGTATGGTCAGTCCACATTGACCAGCGTGGTGAAGTATGGTCAGTCCACATTAACCAGAGTGGTGAAGTATGGTCAGGTCACATTGACCAGCGTGGTGAAGTATGGTCAGTCCACATTGACCAGCGTGGTGAAGTATGGTCAGTACACATTGACCAGCGTGGTGAAGTATGGTCAGTACACATTGACCAGCGTAGTGAAGTATGGTCAGGTCACATTGACCAGCGTGGTGAAGTATGGTCAGTACACATTGACCAGCGTGGTGAATATGGTCAGTATACATTGACCAGAGTGGTGAAGTGTGGTCAGTACACATTGACCAGGGTGGTGAAGTATGGTCAGTACACATTGACCAGGGTGGTGAAGTATGGTCAGTACACATTGACCAGGGTGGTGAAGTATGGTCAGTACACATTGACCAGGGTGGTGAAGTATGGTCAGTACACATTGACCAGCGTGGTGAAGTATGGTCAGTCCACATTGACCAGAGTGATGAAGTATGGTCAGGTCACATTGACCAGCGTGGTGAAGTATGGTCAGGTCACATTGACCAGGGTGGTGAAGTATGGTCAGTACACATTGACCAGAGTGGTGAAGTATGGTCAGGTCACATTGACCAGGGTGGTGAAGTATGGTCAGAACACATTGACCAGCGCGGTGAAGTATGGTCAGTACACATTGACCAGGGTGGTGAAGTATGGTCAGTACACATTGACCAGGGTGGTGAAGTATGGTCAGTACACATTGACCAGAGTGGTGAAGTATGGTCAGGTCACATTGACCAGGGTGGTGAAGTATGGTCAGTACACATTGACCAGCGTGGTGAAGTATGGTCAGTACACATTGACCAGGGTGGTGAAGTATGGTCAGTACACATTGACCAGGGTGGTGAAGTATGGTCAGTACACATTGACCAGCGTGGTGAAGTATGGTCAGTACACATTGACCAGGGTGGTGAAGTATGGTCAGTACACATTGACCAGCGTGGTGAAGTATGGTCAGTCCACATTGACCAGCGTGGTGAAGTATGGTCAGTACACATTGACCAGAGTGGTGAAGTATGGTCAGTACACATTGACCAGCGTGGTGAAGTATGGTCAGTACACATTGACCAGCGTGGTGAAGTATGGTCAGGTCACATTGACCAGAGTGGTGAAGTATGGTCAGTACACATTGACCAGCGTGGTGAAGTATGGTCAGTACACATTGACCAGCGTGGTGAAGTATGGTCAGTACACATTGACCAGCGTGGTGAAGTATGGTCAGGTCACATTGACCAGCGTGGTGAAGTATGGTCAGTACACATTGACCAGCGTGGTGAAGTATGGTCAGTACACATTGACCATCGTGGTGAAGTATGGTCAGTACACATTGACCAGCGTGGTGAAGTATGGTCAGGTCACATTGACCAGCGTGGTGAAGTATGGTCAGGTCACATTGACCAGAGTGGTGAAGTATGGTCAGTACACATTGACCAGCGTGGTGAAGTATGGTCAGTACACATTGACCAGCGTGGTGAAGTATGGTCAGTACACATTGACCAGCGTGGTGAAGTATGGTCAGGTCACATTGACCAGCGTGGTGAAGTATGGTCAGGTCACATTGACCAGAGTGGTGAAGTATGGTCAGTACACATTGACCAGCGTGGTGAAGTATGGTCAGTACACATTGACCAGCGTGGTGAATTATGGTCAGTACACATTGACCAGCGTGGTGAAGTATGGTCAGGTCGCATTGACCAGCGTGGTGAAGTATGGTCAGTCCACATAGACCAGCGTGGTGAAGTATGGTCAGTACACATTGACCAGCGTGGTGAAGTATGGTCAGTACACATTGACCAGCGTGGTGAAGTATGGTCAGTACACATTGACCAGCCTGGTGAAGTATGGTCAGTACACATTGACCAGCGTGGTGAAGTATGGTCAGTACACATTGACCAGCGTGGTGAAGTATGGTCAGTCCACATTGACCAGCGTGGTGAAGTATGGTCAGTCCACATTGACCAGCGTGGTGAAGTATGGTCAGTCCACATTAACCAGAGTGGTGAAGTATGGTCAGGTCACATTGACCAGCGTGGTGAAGTATGGTCAGTACACATTGACCAGCGTGGTGAAGTATGGTTAGTACACATTGACCAGAGGGGTGAAGTATGGTCAGTACACATTGACCAGGGTGGTGAAGTATGGTCAGTACACATTGACCAGGGTGGTGAAGTATGGTCAGTACACATTGACCAGGGTGGTGAAGTATGGTCAGTACACATTGACCAGGGTGGTGAAGTATGGTCAGTACACATTGACCAGAGTGGTGAAGTATGGTCAGGTCACATTGACCAGGGTGGTGAAGTATGGTCAGTACACATTGACCAGCATGGTGAAGTATGGTCAGTACACATTGACCAGGGTGGTGAAGTATGGTCAGTACACATTGACCAGGGTGGTGAAGTATGGTCAGGTCACATTGACCAGCGTGGTGAAGTATGGTCAGTCCACATTGACCAGCGTGGTGAAGTATGGTCAGTACACATTGACCAGGGTGGTGAAGTATGGTCAGGTCACATTGACCAGCGTGGTGAAGTATGGTCAGTACACATTGACCAGGGTGGTGAAGTATGGTCAGTACACATTGACCAGCGTGGTGAAGTATGGTCAGTACACATTGACCAGGGTGGTGAAGTATGGTCAGTACACATTGACCAGAGTGGTGAAGTATGGTCAGGTCACATTGACCAGGGTGGTGAAGTATGGTCAGTACACATTGACCAGCGTGCTGAAGTATGGTCAGGTCACATTGACCAGGGTGGTGAAGTATGGTCAGTACACATTGACCAGCGTGGTGAAGTATGGTCAGTACACATTGACCAGGGTGGTGAAGTATGGTCAGTACACATTGACTAGAGTGGTGAAGTATGGTCAGGTCACATTGACCAGGGTGGTGAAGTATGGTCAGTACACATTGACCAGCGTGGTGAAGTATGGTCAGTACACATTGACCAGGGTGGTGAAGTATGGTCAGTACACATTGACCAGGGTGGTGAAGTATGGTCAGTACACATTGACCAGGGTGGTGAAGTATGGTCAGTACACATTGACCAGCGTGGTGAAGTATGGTCAGTACACATTGACAAGCGTGGTGAAGTATGGTCAGTACACATTGACCAGTGGTGAAGTATGGTCAGTACACATTGACCAGCGTGGTGAAGTATGGTCAGTACACATTGACCAGCGTGGTGAAGTATGGTCAGGTCACATTGACCAGAGTGGTGAAGTATGGTCAGTACACATTGACCAGCGTGGTGAAGTATGGTCAGTACACATTGACCAGCGTGGTGAAGTATGGTCAGTACACATTGACCAGCGTGGTGAAGTATGGTCAGGTCACATTGACCAGCATGGTGAAGTATGGTCAGTACACATTGACCAGCGTGGTGAAGTATGGTCAGTACACATTGACCAGCGTGGTGAAGTATGGTCAGGTCACATTGACCAGCGTGGTGAAGTATGGTCAGGTCACATTGACCAGAGTGGTGAAGTATGGTCAGTACACATTGACCAGCGTGGTGAAGTATGGTCAGTACACATTGACCAGCGTGGTGAAGTATGGTCAGTACACATTGACCAGCGTGGTGAAGTATGGTCAGGTCACATTGACCATCGTGGTGAAGTATGGTCAGTACAGATTGACCAGCGTGGTGAAGTATGGTCAGGTCACATTGACCAGCGTGGTGAAGTATGGTCAGGTCACATTGACCAGAGTGGTGAAGTATGGTCAGTACACATTGACCAGCGTGGTGAAGTATGGTCAGTACACATTGACCAGCGTGGTGAAGTATGGTCAGTCCACATTGACCAGCGTGAAGTATGGTCAGTACACATTAACCAGAGTGGTGAAGTATGGTCAGTCCACATTAACCAGAGTGGTGAAGTATGGTCAGGTCACATTGACCAGCGTGGTGAAGTATGGTCAGTCCACATTGACCAGCGTGGTGAAGTATGGTCAGTACACATTGACCAGCGTGGTGAAGTATGGTCAGTCCACATTGACCAGAGTGGTGAAGTATGGTCAGGTCACATTGACCAGCGTGGTGAAGTATGGTCAGGTCACATTGACCAGGGTGGTGAAGTATGGTCAGTACACATTGACCAGAGTGGTGAAGTATGGTCAGGTCACATTGACCAGGGTGGTGAAGTATGGTCAGTACACATTGACCAGCGTGGTGAAGTATGGTCAGTACACATTGACCAGGGTGGTGAAGTATGGTCAGTACACATTGACCAGGGTGGTGAAGTATGGTCAGTACACATTGACCAGGGTGGTGAAGTATGGTCAGTACACATTGACCAGGGTGGTAAAGTATGGTCAGTACACATTGACCAGCGTGGTGAAGTATGGTCAGTCCACATTGACCAGAGTGGTGAAGTATGGTCAGGTCACATTGACCAGCGTGGTGAAGTATGGTCAGGTCACATTGACCAGGGTGGTGAAGTATGGTCAGTACACATTGACCAGAGTGGTGAAGTATGGTCAGGTCACATTGACCAGGGTGGTGAAGTATGGTCAGTACACATTGACCAGCGTGGTGAAGTATGGTCAGTACACATTGACCAGGGTGGTGAAGTATGGTCAGTACACATTGACCAGGGTGGTGAAGTATGGTCAGTACACATTGACCAGGGTGGTGAAGAATGGTCAGTACACATTGACCAGCGTGGTGAAGTATGGTCAGTCCACATTGACCAGCGTGGTGAAGTATGGTCAGTACACATTGACCAGAGTGGTGAAGTATGGTCAGTACACATTGACCAGCGTGGTGAAGTATGGTCAGTACACATTGACCAGCGTGGTGAAGTATGGTCAGGTCACATTGACCAGAGTGGTGAAGTATGGTCAGTACACATTGACCAGCGTGGTGAAGTATGGTCAGTACACATTGACCAGCGTGGTGAAGTATGGTCAGTACACATTGACCAGCGTGGTGAAGTATGGTCAGGTCACATTGACCAGCGTGGTGAAGTATGGTCAGGTCACATTGACCAGAGTGGTGAAGTATGGTCAGTCCACTTTAACCAGAGTGGTGAAGTATGGTCAGGTCACATTGACCAGCGTGGTGAAGTATGGTCAGTACACATTGACCAGGGTGGTGAAGTATGGTCAGGTCACATTGACCAGCGTGGTGAAGTATGGTCAGTACACATTGACCAGGGTGGTGAAGTATGGTCAGTACACATTGACCAGCGTGGTGAAGTATGGTCAGTACACATTGACCAGGGTGGTGAAGTATGGTCAGGTCACATTGACCAGCGTGGTGAAGTATGGTCAGTACACATTGACCAGGGTGGTGAAGTATGGTCAGTACACATTGACCAGCGTGGTGAAGTATGGTCAGTACACATTGACCAGGGTGGTGAAGTATGGTCAGTACACATTGACCAGAGTGGTGAAGTATGGTCAGGTCACATTGACCAGGGTGGTGAAGTATGGTCAGTACACATTGACCAGCGTGCTGAAGTATGGTCAGGTCACATTGACCAGGGTGGTGAAGTATGGTCAGTACACATTGACCAGCGTGGTGAAGTATGGTCAGTACACATTGACCAGGGTGGTGAAGTATGGTCAGTACACATTGACTAGAGTGGTGAAGTATGGTCAGGTCACATTGACCAGGGTGGTGAAGTATGGTCAGTACACATTGACCAGCGTGGTGAAGTATGGTCAGTACACATTGACCAGGGTGGTGAAGTATGGTCAGTACACATTGACCAGGGTGGTGAAGTATGGTCAGTACACATTGACCAGGGTGGTGAAGTATGGTCAGTACACATTGACCAGCGTGGTGAAGTATGGTCAGTACACATTGACAAGCGTGGTGAAGTATGGTCAGTACACATTGACCAGTGGTGAAGTATGGTCAGTACACATTGACCAGCGTGGTGAAGTATGGTCAGTACACATTGACCAGCGTGGTGAAGTATGGTCAGGTCACATTGACCAGAGTGGTGAAGTATGGTCAGTACACATTGACCAGCGTGGTGAAGTATGGTCAGTACACATTGACCAGCGTGGTGAAGTATGGTCAGTACACATTGACCAGCGTGGTGAAGTATGGTCAGGTCACATTGACCAGCATGGTGAAGTATGGTCAGTACACATTGACCAGCGTGGTGAAGTATGGTCAGTACACATTGACCAGCGTGGTGAAGTATGGTCAGGTCACATTGACCAGCGTGGTGAAGTATGGTCAGGTCACATTGACCAGAGTGGTGAAGTATGGTCAGTACACATTGACCAGCGTGGTGAAGTATGGTCAGTACACATTGACCAGCGTGGTGAAGTATGGTCAGTACACATTGACCAGCGTGGTGAAGTATGGTCAGGTCACATTGACCATCGTGGTGAAGTATGGTCAGTACAGATTGACCAGCGTGGTGAAGTATGGTCAGGTCACATTGACCAGCGTGGTGAAGTATGGTCAGGTCACATTGACCAGAGTGGTGAAGTATGGTCAGTACACATTGACCAGCGTGGTGAAGTATGGTCAGTACACATTGACCAGCGTGGTGAAGTATGGTCAGTCCACATTGACCAGCGTGAAGTATGGTCAGTACACATTAACCAGAGTGGTGAAGTATGGTCAGTCCACATTAACCAGAGTGGTGAAGTATGGTCAGGTCACATTGACCAGCGTGGTGAAGTATGGTCAGTCCACATTGACCAGCGTGGTGAAGTATGGTCAGTACACATTGACCAGCGTGGTGAAGTATGGTCAGTCCACATTGACCAGAGTGGTGAAGTATGGTCAGGTCACATTGACCAGCGTGGTGAAGTATGGTCAGGTCACATTGACCAGGGTGGTGAAGTATGGTCAGTACACATTGACCAGAGTGGTGAAGTATGGTCAGGTCACATTGACCAGGGTGGTGAAGTATGGTCAGTACACATTGACCAGCGTGGTGAAGTATGGTCAGTACACATTGACCAGGGTGGTGAAGTATGGTCAGTACACATTGACCAGGGTGGTGAAGTATGGTCAGTACACATTGACCAGGGTGGTGAAGTATGGTCAGTACACATTGACCAGGGTGGTAAAGTATGGTCAGTACACATTGACCAGCGTGGTGAAGTATGGTCAGTCCACATTGACCAGAGTGGTGAAGTATGGTCAGGTCACATTGACCAGCGTGGTGAAGTATGGTCAGGTCACATTGACCAGGGTGGTGAAGTATGGTCAGTACACATTGACCAGAGTGGTGAAGTATGGTCAGGTCACATTGACCAGGGTGGTGAAGTATGGTCAGTACACATTGACCAGCGTGGTGAAGTATGGTCAGTACACATTGACCAGGGTGGTGAAGTATGGTCAGTACACATTGACCAGGGTGGTGAAGTATGGTCAGTACACATTGACCAGGGTGGTGAAGAATGGTCAGTACACATTGACCAGCGTGGTGAAGTATGGTCAGTCCACATTGACCAGCGTGGTGAAGTATGGTCAGTACACATTGACCAGAGTGGTGAAGTATGGTCAGTACACATTGACCAGCGTGGTGAAGTATGGTCAGTACACATTGACCAGCGTGGTGAAGTATGGTCAGGTCACATTGACCAGAGTGGTGAAGTATGGTCAGTACACATTGACCAGCGTGGTGAAGTATGGTCAGTACACATTGACCAGCGTGGTGAAGTATGGTCAGTACACATTGACCAGCGTGGTGAAGTATGGTCAGGTCACATTGACCAGCGTGGTGAAGTATGGTCAGGTCACATTGACCAGAGTGGTGAAGTATGGTCAGTCCACTTTAACCAGAGTGGTGAAGTATGGTCAGGTCACATTGACCAGCGTGGTGAAGTATGGTCAGTACACATTGACCAGGGTGGTGAAGTATGGTCAGGTCACATTGACCAGCGTGGTGAAGTATGGTCAGTACACATTGACCAGGGTGGTGAAGTATGGTCAGTACACATTGACCAGCGTGGTGAAGTATGGTCAGTACACATTGACCAGGGTGGTGAAGTATGGTCAGTACACATTGACCAGCGTGGTGAAGTATGGTCAGGTCACATTGACCAGAGTGGTGAAGTATGGTCAGTACACATTGACCAGCGTGGTGAAGTATGGTCAGTACACATTGACCAGCGTGGTGAAGTATGGTCAGTACACATTGACCAGCGTGGTGAAGTATGGTCAGGTCACATTGACCAGCGTGGTGAAGTATGGTCAGGTCACATTGACCAGAGTGGTGAAGTATGGTCAGTCCACATTAACCAGAGTGGTGAAGTATGGTCAGGTCACATTGACCAGCGTGGTGAAGTATGGTCAGTACACATTGACCAGCGTGGTGAAGTATGGTCAGTACACATTGACCAGAGTGGTGAAGTATGGTCAGTACACATTGACCAAGGTGGTGAAGTATGGTCAGTACACATTGACCAGGGTGGTGAAGTATGGTCAGTACACATTGACCAGGGTGGTGAAGTATGGTCAGTACACATTGACCAGGGTGGTGAAGTATGGTCAGTACACATTGACCAGAGTGGTGAAGTATGGTCAGGTCACATTGACCAGGGTGGTGAAGTATGGTCAGTACACATTGACCAGCATGGTGAAGTATGGTCAGTACACATTGACCAGGGTGGTGAAGTATGGTCAGTACACATTGACCAGGGTGGTGAAGTATGGTCAGGTCACATTGACCAGCGTGGTGAAGTATGGTCAGTCCACATTGACCAGCGTGGTGAAGTATGGTCAGTACACATTGACCAGCGTGGTGAAGTATGGTCAGTACACATTGACCAGCGTGGTGAAGTATGGTCAGGTCACATTGACCAGAGTGGTGAAGTATGGTCAGTACACATTGACCAGCGTGGTGAAGTATGGTCAGTACACATTGACCAGCGTGGTGAAGTATGGTCAGTACACATTGACCAGCGTGGTGAAGTATGGTCAGGTCACATTGACCAGCGTGGTGAAGTATGGTCAGGTCACATTGACCAGAGTGGTGAAGTATGGTCAGTCCACATTAACCAGAGTGGTGAAGTATGGTCAGGTCACATTGACCAGCGTGGTGAAGTATGGTCAGTACACATTGACCAGCGTGGTGAAGTATGGTCAGTACACATTGACCAGAGTGGTGAAGTATGGTCAGTACACATTGACCAGGGTGGTGAAGTATGGTCAGTACACATTGACCAGGGTGGTGAAGTATGGTCAGTACACATTGACCAGGGTGGTGAAGTATGGTCAGTACACATTGACCAGGGTGGTGAAGTATGGTCAGTACACATTGACCAGGGTGGTGAAGTATGGTCAGGTCACATTGACCAGCGTGGTGAAGTATGGTCAGTCCACATTGACCAGCGTGGTGAAGTATGGTCAGTACACATTGACCAGGGTGGTGAAGTATGGTCAGGTCACATTGACCAGCGTGGTGAAGTATGGTCAGTACACATTGACCAGCGTGGTGAAGTATGGTCAGTACACATTGACCAGGGTGGTGAAGTATGGTCAGTACACATTGACCAGAGTGGTGAAGTATGGTCAGGTCACATTGACCAGGGTGGTGAAGTATGGTCAGTACACATTGACCAGCGTGGTGAAGTATGGTCAGGTCACATTGACCAGGGTGGTGAAGTATGGTCAGTACACATTGACCAGCGTGGTGAAGTATGGTCAGTACACATTGACCAGGGTGGTGAAGTATGGTCAGTACACATTGAATAGAGTGGTGAAGTATGGTCAGGTCACATTGACCAGGGTGGTGAAGTATGGTCAGTACACATTGACCAGCGTGGTGAAGTATGGTCAGTACACATTGACCAGGGTGGTGAAGTATGGTCAGTACACATTGACCAGGGTGGTGAAGTATGGTCAGTACACATTGACCAGGGTGGTGAAGTATGGTCAGTACACATTGACCAGGGTGGTGAAGTATGGTCAGTACACATTGACCAGGGTGGTGAAGTATGGTCAGGTCACATTGACCAGCGTGGTGAAGTATGGTCAGTCCACATTGACCAGCGTGGTGAAGTATGGTCAGTACACATTGACCAGGGTGGTGAAGTATGGTCAGGTCACATTGACCAGCGTGGTGAAGTATGGTCAGTACACATTGACCAGGGTGGTGAAGTATGGTCAGTACACATTGACCAGCGTGGTGAAGTATGGTCAGTACACATTGACCAGGGTGGTGAAGTATGGTCAGTACACATTGACCAGAGTGGTGAAGTATGGTCAGGTCACATTGACCAGGGTGGTGAAGTATGGTCAGTACACATTGACCAGCGTGGTGAAGTATGGTCAGGTCACATTGACCAGGGTGGTGAAGTATGGTCAGTACACATTGACCAGCGTGGTGAAGTATGGTCAGTACACATTGACCAGGGTGGTGAAGTATGGTCAGTACACATTGACTAGAGTGGTGAAGTATGGTCAGGTCACATTGACCAGGGTGGTGAAGTATGGTCAGTACACATTGACCAGCGTGGTGAAGTATGGTCAGTACACATTGACCAGGGTGGTGAAGTATGGTCAGTACACATTGACCAGGGTGGTGAAGTATGGTCAGTACACATTGACCAGGGTGGTGAAGTATGGTCAGTACACATTGACCAGCGTGGTGAAGTATGGTCAGTACACATTGACAAGCGTGGTGAAGTATGGTCAGTACACATTGACCAGTGGTGAAGTATGGTCAGTACACATTGACCAGCGTGGTGAAGTATGGTCAGTACACATTGACCAGCGTGGTGAAGTATGGTCAGGTCACATTGACCAGAGTGGTGAAGTATGGTCAGTACACATTGACCAGCGTGGTGAAGTATGGTCAGTACACATTGACCAGCGTGGTGAAGTATGGTCAGTACACATTGACCAGCGTGGTGAAGTATGGTCAGGTCACATTGACCAGCGTGGTGAAGTATGGTCAGTACACATTGACCAGCGTGGTGAAGTATGGTCAGTACACATTGACCAGCGTGGTGAAGTATGGTCAGGTCACATTGACCAGCGTGGTGAAGTATGGTCAGGTCACATTGACCAGAGTGGTGAAGTATGGTCAGTACACATTGACCAGCGTGGTGAAGTATGGTCAGTACACATTGACCAGCGTGGTGAAGTATGGTCAGTACACATTGACCAGCGTGGTGAAGTATGGTCAGGTCACATTGACCATCGTGGTGAAGTATGGTCAGTACAGATTGACCAGCGTGGTGAAGTATGGTCAGGTCACATTGACCAGCGTGGTGAAGTATGGTCAGGTCACATTGACCAGAGTGGTGAAGTATGGTCAGTACACATTGACCAGCGTGGTGAAGTATGGTCAGTACACATTGACCAGCGTGGTGAAGTATGGTCAGTCCACATTGACCAGCGTGAAGTATGGTCAGTACACATTAACCAGAGTGGTGAAGTATGGTCAGTCCACATTAACCAGAGTGGTGAAGTATGGTCAGGTCACATTGACCAGCGTGGTGAAGTATGGTCAGTCCACATTAACCAGAGTGGTGAAGTATGGTCAGTACACATTGACCAGCGTGGTGAAGTATGGTCAGTCCACATTGACCAGAGTGGTGAAGTATGGTCAGGTCACATTGACCAGCGTGGTGAAGTATGGTCAGGTCACATTGACCAGGGTGGTGAAGTATGGTCAGTACACATTGACCAGAGTGGTGAAGTATGGTCAGGTCACATTGACTAGGGTGGTGAAGTATGGTCAGTACACATTGACCAGCGTGGTGAAGTATGGTCAGTACACATTGACCAGGGTGGTGAAGTATGGTCAGTACACATTGACCAGGGTGGTGAAGTATGGTCAGGTCACATTGACCAGAGTGGTGAAGTATGGTCAGTACACATTGACCAGAGTGGTGAAGTATGGTCAGTACACATTGACCAGCGTGGTGAAGTATGGTCAGTACACATTGACCAGCGTGGTGAATAATGGTCAGTACACATTGACCAGCGTGGTGAAGTATGGTCAGGTCACATTGACCAGGGTGGTGAAGTATGGTCAGTACACATTGACCAGAGTGGTGAAGTATGGTCAGGTCACATTGACCAGGGTGGTGAAGTATTGTCAGTACACATTGACCAGCGTGGTGAAGTATGGTCAGTACACATTGACCAGGGTGGTGAAGTATGGTCAGTACACATTGACCAGGGTGGTGAAGTATGGTCAGTACACATTGACCAGGGTGGTGAAGAATGGTCAGTACACATTGACCAGCGTGGTGAAGTATGGTCAGTCCACATTGACCAGCGTGGTGAAGTATGGTCAGTACACATTGACCAGAGTGGTGAAGTATGGTCAGTACACATTGACCAGCGTGGTGAAGTATGGTCAGTACACATTGACCAGCGTGGTGAAGTATGGTCAGGTCACATTGACCAGAGTGGTGAAGTATGGTCAGTACACATTGACCAGCGTGGTGAAGTATGGTCAGTACACATTGACCAGCGTGGTGAAGTATGGTCAGTACACATTGACCAGCGTGGTGAAGTATGGTCAGGTCACATTGACCAGCGTGGTGAAGTATGGTCAGGTCACATTGACCAGAGTGGTGAAGTATGGTCAGTACACATTGACCAGCGTGGTGAAGTATGGTCAGTACACATTGACCAGCGTGGTGAATTATGGTCAGTACACATTGACCAGCGTGGTGAAGTATGGTCAGGTAACATTGACCAGCGTGGTGAAGTATGGTCAGTACACATTGACCAGCGTGGTGAAGTATGGTCAGTACACATTGACCAGCGTGGTGAAGTATGGTCAGTACACATTGACCAGCGTGGTGAAGTATGGTCAGTACACATTGACCAGCGTGGTGAAGTATGGTCAGTACACATTGACCAGCGTGGTGAAGTATGGTCAGTACACATTGACCAGCGTGGTGAAGTATGGTCAGTACACATTGACCAGGGTGGTGAAGTATGGTCAGTATACATTGACCAGGGTGGTGAAGTATGGTCAGGTCACATTGACCAGCGTGGTGAAGTATGGTCAGTACACATTGACCAGCTTGGTGAAGTATGGTCAGTACACATTGACCAGCGTGGTGAAGTATGGTCAGTACACATTGACCAGCGTGGTGAAGTATGGTCAGGTAACATTGACCAGCGTGGTGAAGTATGGTCAGGTCACATTGACCAGAGTGGTGAAGTATGGTCAGTACACATTGACCAGCGTGGTGAATTATGGTCAGTACACATTGACCAGCGTGGTGAAGTATGGTCAGTACACATTGACCAGCGTGGTGAAGTATGGTCAGTACACATTGACCAGGGTGGTGAAGTATGGTCAGTACACATTGACCAGGGTGGTGAAGTATGGTCAGTCCACATTGACCAGTGTGGTGAAGTATGGTCAGTCCACATTGACCAGCGTGGTGAAGTATGGTCAGTCCACATTGACCAGCGTGGTGAAGTATGGTCAGTCCACATTAACCAGAGTGGTGAAGTATGGTCAGGTCACATTGACCAGCGTGGTGAAGTATGGTCAGGTCACATTGACCAGCGTGGTGAAGTATGGTCAGTACACATTGACCAGCGTGGTGAAGTATGGTCAGTACACATTGACCATCGTGGTGAAGTATGGTCAGTACACATTGACCAGCGTGGTGAAGTATGGTCAGGTCACATTGACCAGCGTGGTGAAGTATGGTCAGGTCACATTGACCAGAGTGGTGAAGTATGGTCAGTACACATTGACCAGCGTGGTGAAGTATGGTCAGTACACATTGACCAGCGTGGTGAAGTATGGTCAGTACACATTGACCAGCGTGGTGAAGTATGGTCAGGTCACATTGACCAGCGTGGTGAAGTATGGTCAGGTCACATTGACCAGAGTGGTGAAGTATGGTCAGTACACATTGACCAGCGTGGTGAAGTATGGTCAGTACACATTGACCAGCGTGGTGAATTATGGTCAGTACACATTGACCAGCGTGGTGAAGTATGGTCAGGTCGCATTGACCAGCGTGGTGAAGTATGGTCAGTCCACATAGACCAGCGTGGTGAAGTATGGTCAGTACACATTGACCAGCGTGGTGAAGTATGGTCAGTACACATTGACCAGCGTGGTGAAGTATGGTCAGTACACATTGACCAGCCTGGTGAAGTATGGTCAGTACACATTGACCAGCGTGGTGAAGTATGGTCAGTACACATTGACCAGCGTGGTGAAGTATGGTCAGTCCACATTGACCAGCGTGGTGAAGTATGGTCAGTCCACATTGACCAGCGTGGTGAAGTATGGTCAGTCCACATTAACCAGAGTGGTGAAGTATGGTCAGGTCACATTGACCAGCGTGGTGAAGTATGGTCAGTACACATTGACCAGCGTGGTGAAGTATGGTTAGTACACATTGACCAGAGTGGTGAAGTATGGTCAGTACACATTGACCAGGGTGGTGAAGTATGGTCAGTACACATTGACCAGGGTGGTGAAGTATGGTCAGTACACATTGACCAGGGTGGTGAAGTATGGTCAGTACACATTGACCAGGGTGGTGAAGTATGGTCAGTACACATTGACCAGAGTGGTGAAGTATGGTCAGGTCACATTGACCAGGGTGGTGAAGTATGGTCAGTACACATTGACCAGCATGGTGAAGTATGGTCAGTACACATTGACCAGGGTGGTGAAGTATGGTCAGTACACATTGACCAGGGTGGTGAAGTATGGTCAGGTCACATTGACCAGCGTGGTGAAGTATGGTCAGTCCACATTGACCAGCGTGGTGA
Source organism: Petromyzon marinus (assembly GCF_048934315.1). Taxonomy (NCBI): domain Eukaryota; kingdom Metazoa; phylum Chordata; class Hyperoartia; order Petromyzontiformes; family Petromyzontidae; genus Petromyzon; species Petromyzon marinus. The sequence continues at coordinate 113,791 of NW_027423048.1, forward strand.
AGTATGGTCAGTACACATTGACCAGGGTGGTGAAGTATGGTCAGGTCACATTGACCAGCGTGGTGAAGTATGGTCAGTACACATTGACCAGGGTGGTGAAGTATGGTCAGTACACATTGACCAGCGTGGTGAAGTATGGTCAGTACACATTGACCAGGGTGGTGAAGTATGGTCAGTACACATTGACCAGAGTGGTGAAGTATGGTCAGGTCACATTGACCAGGGTGGTGAAGTATGGTCAGTACACATTGACCAGCGTGGTGAAGTATGGTCAGGTCACATTGACCAGGGTGGTGAAGTATGGTCAGTACACATTGACCAGGGTGGTGAAGTATGGTCAGTACACATTGACTAGAGTGGTGAAGTATGGTCAGGTCACATTGACCAGGGTGGTGAAGTATGGTCAGTACACATTGACCAGCGTGGTGAAGTATGGTCAGTACACATTGACCAGGGTGGTGAAGTATGGTCAGTACACATTGACCAGGGTGGTGAAGTATGGTCAGTACACATTGACCAGGGTGGTGAAGTATGGTCAGTACACATTGACCAGCGTGGTGAAGTATGGTCAGTACACATTGACAAGCGTGGTGAAGTATGGTCAGTACACATTGACCAGTGGTGAAGTATGGTCAGTACACATTGACCAGCGTGGTGAAGTATGGTCAGTACACATTGACCAGCGTGGTGAAGTATGGTCAGGTCACATTGACCAGAGTGGTGAAGTATGGTCAGTACACATTGACCAGCGTGGTGAAGTATGGTCAGTACACATTGACCAGCGTGGTGAAGTATGGTCAGTACACATTGACCAGCGTGGTGAAGTATGGTCAGGTCACATTGACCAGCATGGTGAAGTATGGTCAGTACACATTGACCAGCGTGGTGAAGTATGGTCAGTACACATTGACCAGCGTGGTGAAGTATGGTCAGGTCACATTGACCAGCGTGGTGAAGTATGGTCAGGTCACATTGACCAGAGTGGTGAAGTATGGTCAGTACACATTGACCAGCGTGGTGAAGTATGGTCAGTACACATTGACCAGCGTGGTGAAGTATGGTCAGTACACATTGACCAGCGTGGTGAAGTATGGTCAGGTCACATTGACCATCGTGGTGAAGTATGGTCAGTACAGATTGACCAGCGTGGTGAAGTATGGTCAGGTCACATTGACCAGCGTGGTGAAGTATGGTCAGGTCACATTGACCAGAGTGGTGAAGTATGGTCAGTACACATTGACCAGCGTGGTGAAGTATGGTCAGTACACATTGACCAGCGTGGTGAAGTATGGTCAGTCCACATTGACCAGCGTGAAGTATGGTCAGTACACATTAACCAGAGTGGTGAAGTATGGTCAGTCCACATTAACCAGAGTGGTGAAGTATGGTCAGGTCACATTGACCAGCGTGGTGAAGTATGGTCAGTCCACATTGACCAGCGTGGTGAAGTATGGTCAGTACACATTGACCAGCGTGGTGAAGTATGGTCAGTCCACATTGACCAGAGTGGTGAAGTATGGTCAGGTCACATTGACCAGCGTGGTGAAGTATGGTCAGGTCACATTGACCAGGGTGGTGAAGTATGGTCAGTACACATTGACCAGAGTGGTGAAGTATGGTCAGGTCACATTGACCAGGGTGGTGAAGTATGGTCAGTACACATTGACCAGCGTGGTGAAGTATGGTCAGTACACATTGACCAGGGTGGTGAAGTATGGTCAGTACACATTGACCAGGGTGGTGAAGTATGGTCAGTACACATTGACCAGGGTGGTAAAGTATGGTCAGTACACATTGACCAGCGTGGTGAAGTATGGTCAGTCCACATTGACCAGAGTGGTGAAGTATGGTCAGGTCACATTGACCAGCGTGGTGAAGTATGGTCAGGTCACATTGACCAGGGTGGTGAAGTATGGTCAGTACACATTGACCAGAGTGGTGAAGTATGGTCAGGTCACATTGACCAGGGTGGTGAAGTATGGTCAGTACACATTGACCAGCGTGGTGAAGTATGGTCAGTACACATTGACCAGGGTGGTGAAGTATGGTCAGTACACATTGACCAGGGTGGTGAAGTATGGTCAGTACACATTGACCAGGGTGGTGAAGAATGGTCAGTACACATTGACCAGCGTGGTGAAGTATGGTCAGTCCACATTGACCAGCGTGGTGAAGTATGGTCAGTACACATTGACCAGAGTGGTGAAGTATGGTCAGTACACATTGACCAGCGTGGTGAAGTATGGTCAGTACACATTGACCAGCGTGGTGAAGTATGGTCAGGTCACATTGACCAGAGTGGTGAAGTATGGTCAGTACACATTGACCAGCGTGGTGAAGTATGGTCAGTACACATTGACCAGCGTGGTGAAGTATGGTCAGTACACATTGACCAGCGTGGTGAAGTATGGTCAGGTCACATTGACCAGCGTGGTGAAGTATGGTCAGGTCACATTGACCAGAGTGGTGAAGTATGGTCAGTCCACTTTAACCAGAGTGGTGAAGTATGGTCAGGTCACATTGACCAGCGTGGTGAAGTATGGTCAGTACACATTGACCAGGGTGGTGAAGTATGGTCAGGTCACATTGACCAGCGTGGTGAAGTATGGTCAGTACACATTGACCAGGGTGGTGAAGTATGGTCAGTACACATTGACCAGCGTGGTGAAGTATGGTCAGTACACATTGACCAGGGTGGTGAAGTATGGTCAGTACACATTGACCAGCGTGGTGAAGTATGGTCAGGTCACATTGACCAGAGTGGTGAAGTATGGTCAGTACACATTGACCAGCGTGGTGAAGTATGGTCAGTACACATTGACCAGCGTGGTGAAGTATGGTCAGTACACATTGACCAGCGTGGTGAAGTATGGTCAGGTCACATTGACCAGCGTGGTGAAGTATGGTCAGGTCACATTGACCAGAGTGGTGAAGTATGGTCAGTCCACATTAACCAGAGTGGTGAAGTATGGTCAGGTCACATTGACCAGCGTGGTGAAGTATGGTCAGTACACATTGACCAGCGTGGTGAAGTATGGTCAGTACACATTGACCAGAGTGGTGAAGTATGGTCAGTACACATTGACCAAGGTGGTGAAGTATGGTCAGTACACATTGACCAGGGTGGTGAAGTATGGTCAGTACACATTGACCAGGGTGGTGAAGTATGGTCAGTACACATTGACCAGGGTGGTGAAGTATGGTCAGTACACATTGACCAGAGTGGTGAAGTATGGTCAGGTCACATTGACCAGGGTGGTGAAGTATGGTCAGTACACATTGACCAGCATGGTGAAGTATGGTCAGTACACATTGACCAGGGTGGTGAAGTATGGTCAGTACACATTGACCAGGGTGGTGAAGTATGGTCAGGTCACATTGACCAGCGTGGTGAAGTATGGTCAGTCCACATTGACCAGCGTGGTGAAGTATGGTCAGTACACATTGACCAGCGTGGTGAAGTATGGTCAGTACACATTGACCAGCGTGGTGAAGTATGGTCAGGTCACATTGACCAGAGTGGTGAAGTATGGTCAGTACACATTGACCAGCGTGGTGAAGTATGGTCAGTACACATTGACCAGCGTGGTGAAGTATGGTCAGTACACATTGACCAGCGTGGTGAAGTATGGTCAGGTCACATTGACCAGCGTGGTGAAGTATGGTCAGGTCACATTGACCAGAGTGGTGAAGTATGGTCAGTCCACATTAACCAGAGTGGTGAAGTATGGTCAGGTCACATTGACCAGCGTGGTGAAGTATGGTCAGTACACATTGACCAGCGTGGTGAAGTATGGTCAGTACACATTGACCAGAGTGGTGAAGTATGGTCAGTACACATTGACCAGGGTGGTGAAGTATGGTCAGTACACATTGACCAGGGTGGTGAAGTATGGTCAGTACACATTGACCAGGGTGGTGAAGTATGGTCAGTACACATTGACCAGGGTGGTGAAGTATGGTCAGTACACATTGACCAGGGTGGTGAAGTATGGTCAGGTCACATTGACCAGCGTGGTGAAGTATGGTCAGTCCACATTGACCAGCGTGGTGAAGTATGGTCAGTACACATTGACCAGGGTGGTGAAGTATGGTCAGGTCACATTGACCAGCGTGGTGAAGTATGGTCAGTACACATTGACCAGCGTGGTGAAGTATGGTCAGTACACATTGACCAGGGTGGTGAAGTATGGTCAGTACACATTGACCAGAGTGGTGAAGTATGGTCAGGTCACATTGACCAGGGTGGTGAAGTATGGTCAGTACACATTGACCAGCGTGGTGAAGTATGGTCAGGTCACATTGACCAGGGTGGTGAAGTATGGTCAGTACACATTGACCAGCGTGGTGAAGTATGGTCAGTACACATTGACCAGGGTGGTGAAGTATGGTCAGTACACATTGACTAGAGTGGTGAAGTATGGTCAGGTCACATTGACCAGGGTGGTGAAGTATGGTCAGTACACATTGACCAGCGTGGTGAAGTATGGTCAGTACACATTGACCAGGGTGGTGAAGTATGGTCAGTACACATTGACCAGGGTGGTGAAGTATGGTCAGTACACATTGACCAGGGTGGTGAAGTATGGTCAGTACACATTGACCAGGGTGGTGAAGTATGGTCAGTACACATTGACCAGGGTGGTGAAGTATGGTCAGGTCACATTGACCAGCGTGGTGAAGTATGGTCAGTCCACATTGACCAGCGTGGTGAAGTATGGTCAGTACACATTGACCAGGGTGGTGAAGTATGGTCAGGTCACATTGACCAGCGTGGTGAAGTATGGTCAGTACACATTGACCAGGGTGGTGAAGTATGGTCAGTACACATTGACCAGCGTGGTGAAGTATGGTCAGTACACATTGACCAGGGTGGTGAAGTATGGTCAGTACACATTGACCAGAGTGGTGAAGTATGGTCAGGTCACATTGACCAGGGTGGTGAAGTATGGTCAGTACACATTGACCAGCGTGGTGAAGTATGGTCAGGTCACATTGACCAGGGTGGTGAAGTATGGTCAGTACACATTGACCAGCGTGGTGAAGTATGGTCAGTACACATTGACCAGGGTGGTGAAGTATGGTCAGTACACATTGACTAGAGTGGTGAAGTATGGTCAGGTCACATTGACCAGGGTGGTGAAGTATGGTCAGTACACATTGACCAGCGTGGTGAAGTATGGTCAGTACACATTGACCAGGGTGGTGAAGTATGGTCAGTACACATTGACCAGGGTGGTGAAGTATGGTCAGTACACATTGACCAGGGTGGTGAAGTATGGTCAGTACACATTGACCAGCGTGGTGAAGTATGGTCAGTACACATTGACAAGCGTGGTGAAGTATGGTCAGTACACATTGACCAGTGGTGAAGTATGGTCAGTACACATTGACCAGCGTGGTGAAGTATGGTCAGTACACATTGACCAGCGTGGTGAAGTATGGTCAGGTCACATTGACCAGAGTGGTGAAGTATGGTCAGTACACATTGACCAGCGTGGTGAAGTATGGTCAGTACACATTGACCAGCGTGGTGAAGTATGGTCAGTACACATTGACCAGCGTGGTGAAGTATGGTCAGGTCACATTGACCAGCGTGGTGAAGTATGGTCAGTACACATTGACCAGCGTGGTGAAGTATGGTCAGTACACATTGACCAGCGTGGTGAAGTATGGTCAGGTCACATTGACCAGCGTGGTGAAGTATGGTCAGGTCACATTGACCAGAGTGGTGAAGTATGGTCGGTACACATTGACCAGCGTGGTGAAGTATGGTCAGTACACATTGACCAGCGTGGTGAAGTATGGTCAGTACACATTGACCAGCGTGGTGAAGTATGGTCAGGTCACATTGACCATCGTGGTGAAGTATGGTCAGTACAGATTGACCAGCGTGGTGAAGTATGGTCAGGTCACATTGACCAGCGTGGTGAAGTATGGTCAGGTCACATTGACCAGAGTGGTGAAGTATGGTCAGTACACATTGACCAGCGTGGTGAAGTATGGTCAGTACACATTGACCAGCGTGGTGAAGTATGGTCAGTCCACATTGACCAGCGTGAAGTATGGTCAGTACACATTAACCAGAGTGGTGAAGTATGGTCAGTCCACATTAACCAGAGTGGTGAAGTATGGTCAGGTCACATTGACCAGCGTGGTGAAGTATGGTCAGTCCACATTAACCAGAGTGGTGAAGTATGGTCAGTACACATTGACCAGCGTGGTGAAGTATGGTCAGTCCACATTGACCAGAGTGGTGAAGTATGGTCAGGTCACATTGACCAGCGTGGTGAAGTATGGTCAGGTCACATTGACCAGGGTGGTGAAGTATGGTCAGTACACATTGACCAGCGTGGTGAAGTATGGTCAGTACACATTGACCAGGGTGGTGAAGTATGGTCAGTACACATTGACCAGGGTGGTGAAGTATGGTCAGTACACATTGACCAGGGTGGTGAAGTATGGTCAGTACACATTGACCAGCGTGGTGAAGTATGGTCAGTACACATTGACAAGCGTGGTGAAGTATGGTCAGTACACATTGACCAGTGGTGAAGTATGGTCAGTACACATTGACCAGCGTGGTGAAGTATGGTCAGTACACATTGACCAGCGTGGTGAAGTATGGTCAGGTCACATTGACCAGAGTGGTGAAGTATGGTCAGTACACATTGACCAGCGTGGTGAAGTATGGTCAGTACACATTGACCAGCGTGGTGAAGTATGGTCAGTACACATTGACCAGCGTGGTGAAGTATGGTCAGGTCACATTGACCAGCGTGGTGAAGTATGGTCAGTACACATTGACCAGCGTGGTGAAGTATGGTCAGTACACATTGACCAGCGTGGTGAAGTATGGTCAGGTCACATTGACCAGCGTGGTGAAGTATGGTCAGGTCACATTGACCAGAGTGGTGAAGTATGGTCAGTACACATTGACCAGCGTGGTGAAGTATGGTCAGTACACATTGACCAGCGTGGTGAAGTATGGTCAGTACACATTGACCAGCGTGGTGAAGTATGGTCAGGTCACATTGACCATCGTGGTGAAGTATGGTCAGTACAGATTGACCAGCGTGGTGAAGTATGGTCAGGTCACATTGACCAGCGTGGTGAAGTATGGTCAGGTCACATTGACCAGAGTGGTGAAGTATGGTCAGTACACATTGACCAGCGTGGTGAAGTATGGTCAGTACACATTGACCAGCGTGGTGAAGTATGGTCAGTCCACATTGACCAGCGTGAAGTATGGTCAGTACACATTAACCAGAGTGGTGAAGTATGGTCAGTCCACATTAACCAGAGTGGTGAAGTATGGTCAGGTCACATTGACCAGCGTGGTGAAGTATGGTCAGTCCACATTAACCAGAGTGGTGAAGTATGGTCAGTACACATTGACCAGCGTGGTGAAGTATGGTCAGTCCACATTGACCAGAGTGGTGAAGTATGGTCAGGTCACATTGACCAGCGTGGTGAAGTATGGTCAGGTCACATTGACCAGGGTGGTGAAGTATGGTCAGTACACATTGACCAGAGTGGTGAAGTATGGTCAGGTCACATTGACTAGGGTGGTGAAGTATGGTCAGTACACATTGACCAGCGTGGTGAAGTATGGTCAGTACACATTGACCAGGGTGGTGAAGTATGGTCAGTACACATTGACCAGGGTGGTGAAGTATGGTCAGGTCACATTGACCAGAGTGGTGAAGTATGGTCAGTACACATTGACCAGAGTGGTGAAGTATGGTCAGTACACATTGACCAGCGTGGTGAAGTATGGTCAGTACACATTGACCAGCGTGGTGAATAATGGTCAGTACACATTGACCAGCGTGGTGAAGTATGGTCAGGTCACATTGACCAGGGTGGTGAAGTATGGTCAGTACACATTGACCAGAGTGGTGAAGTATGGTCAGGTCACATTGACCAGGGTGGTGAAGTATTGTCAGTACACATTGACCAGCGTGGTGAAGTATGGTCAGTACACATTGACCAGGGTGGTGAAGTATGGTCAGTACACATTGACCAGGGTGGTGAAGTATGGTCAGTACACATTGACCAGGGTGGTGAAGAATGGTCAGTACACATTGACCAGCGTGGTGAAGTATGGTCAGTCCACATTGACCAGCGTGGTGAAGTATGGTCAGTACACATTGACCAGAGTGGTGAAGTATGGTCAGTACACATTGACCAGCGTGGTGAAGTATGGTCAGTACACATTGACCAGCGTGGTGAAGTATGGTCAGGTCACATTGACCAGAGTGGTGAAGTATGGTCAGTACACATTGACCAGCGTGGTGAAGTATGGTCAGTACACATTGACCAGCGTGGTGAAGTATGGTCAGTACACATTGACCAGCGTGGTGAAGTATGGTCAGGTCACATTGACCAGCGTGGTGAAGTATGGTCAGGTCACATTGACCAGAGTGGTGAAGTATGGTCAGTACACATTGACCAGCGTGGTGAAGTATGGTCAGTACACATTGACCAGCGTGGTGAATTATGGTCAGTACACATTGACCAGCGTGGTGAAGTATGGTCAGGTAACATTGACCAGCGTGGTGAAGTATGGTCAGTACACATTGACCAGCGTGGTGAAGTATGGTCAGTACACATTGACCAGCGTGGTGAAGTATGGTCAGTACACATTGACCAGCGTGGTGAAGTATGGTCAGTACACATTGACCAGCGTGGTGAAGTATGGTCAGTACACATTGACCAGCGTGGTGAAGTATGGTCAGTACACATTGACCAGCGTGGTGAAGTATGGTCAGTACACATTGACCAGGGTGGTGAAGTATGGTCAGTATACATTGACCAGGGTGGTGAAGTATGGTCAGGTCACATTGACCAGCGTGGTGAAGTATGGTCAGTACACATTGACCAGCTTGGTGAAGTATGGTCAGTACACATTGACCAGCGTGGTGAAGTATGGTCAGTACACATTAACCAGCGTGGTGAAGTATGGTCAGGTCACATTGACCAGCGTGGTGAAGTATGGTCAGGTCACATTGACCAGAGTGGTGAAGTATGGTCAGTACACATTGACCAGCGTGGTGAATTATGGTCAGTACACATTGACCAGCGTGGTGAAGTATGGTCAGTACACATTGACCAGCGTGGTGAAGTATGGTCAGTACACATTGACCAGGGTGGTGAAGTATGGTCAGTACACATTGACCAGGGTGGTGAAGTATGGTCAGTCCACATTGACCAGTGTGGTGAAGTATGGTCAGTCCACATTGACCAGCGTGGTGAAGTATGGTCAGTCCACATTGACCAGCGTGGTGAAGTATGGTCAGTCCACATTAACCAGAGTGGTGAAGTATGGTCAGGTCACATTGACCAGCGTGGTGAAGTATGGTCAGTCCACATTGACCAGCGTGGTGAAGTATGGTCAGTACACATTGACCAGCGTGGTGAAGTATGGTCAGTACACATTGACCAGCGTGGTGAAGTATGGTCAGGTCACATTGACCAGCGTGGTGAAGTATGGTCAGTACACATTGACCAGCGTGGTGAAGTATGGTCAGTACACATTGACCAGAGTGGTGAAGTATGGTCAGTACACATTGACCAGGGTGGTGAAGTATGGTCAGTACACATTGACCAGGGTGGTGAAGTATGGTCAGTACACATTGACCAGGGTGGTGAAGTATGGTCAGTACACATTGACCAGGGTGGTGAAGTATGGTCAGTACACATTGACCAGCGTGGTGAAGTATGGTCAGTCCACATTGACCAGAGTGGTGAAGTATGGTCAGGTCACATTGACCAGCGTGGTGAAGTATGGTCAGGTCACATTGACCAGGGTGGTGAAGTATGGTCAGTACACATTGACCAGAGTGGTGAAGTATGGTCAGGTCACATTGACCAGGGTGGTGAAGTATGGTCAGTACACATTGACCAGCGTGGTGAAGTATGGTCAGTACATATTGACCAGGGTGGTGAAGTATGGTCAGTACACATTGACCAGGGTGGTGAAGTATGGTCAGTACACATTGACCAGAGTGGTGAAGTATGGTCAGGTCACATTGACCAGGGTGGTGAAGTATGGTCAGTACACATTGACCAGCGTGGTGAAGTATGGTCAGTACACATTGACCAGGGTGGTGAAGTATGGTCAGTACACATTGACCAGGGTGGTGAAGTATGGTCAGTACACATTGACCAGCGTGGTGAAGTATGGTCAGTCCACATTGATCAGCGTGGTGAAGTATGGTCAGTACACATTGACCAGAGTGGTGAAGTATGGTCAGTACACATTGACCAGCGTGGTGAAATATGGTCAGTACACATTGACCAGCGTGGTGAAGTATGGTCAGGTCACATTGACCAGAGTGGTGAAGTATGGTCAGTACACATTGACCAGCGTGGTGAAGTATGGTCAGTACACATTGACCAGCGTGGTGAAGTATGGTCAGTACACATTGACCAGCGTGGTGAAGTATGGTCAGGTCACTTTGACCAGCGTGGTGAAGTATGGTCAGTACACATTGACCAGCGTGGTGAAGTATGGTCAGTACACATTGACCATCGTGGTGAAGTATGGTCAGTACACATTGACCAGCGTGGTGAAGTATGGTCAGGTCACATTGACCAGCGTGGTGAAGTATGGTCAGGTCACATTGACCAGAGTGGTGAAGTATGGTCAGTACACATTGACCAGCGTGGTGAAGTATGGTCAGTACACATTGACCAGCGTGGTGAAGTATGGTCAGTACACATTGACCAGCGTGGTGAAGTATGGTCAGGTCACATTGACCAGCGTGGTGAAGTATGGTCAGTACACATTGACCAGCGTGGTGAAGTATGGTCAGTACACATTGACCAGCGTGGTGAAGTATGGTCAGTACACATTGACCAGCGTGGTGAATTATGGTCAGGTCACATTGACCAGCGTGGTGAAGTATGGTCAGGTCACATTGACCAGCGTGGTGAAGTATGGTCAGTACACATTGACCAGCGTGGTGAAGTATGGTCAGTACACATTGACCAGCGTGGTGAAGTATGGTCAGTACACATTGACCAGCGTGGTGAAGTATGGTCAGTACACATTGACCAGCGTGGTGAAGTATGGTCAGTACACATTGACCAGCGTGGTGAAGTATGGTCAGTACACATTGACCAGCGTGGTGAAGTATGGTCAGTACACATTGACCAGCGTGGTGAAGTATGGTCAGTCCACATTGACCAGCGTGGTGAAGTATGGTCAGTCCACATTGACCAGCGTGGTGAAGTATGGTCAGTCCACATTAACCAGAGTGGTGAAGTATGGTCAGGTCACATTGACCAGCGTGGTGAAGTATGGTCAGTACACATTGACCAGCGTGGTGAAGTATGGTCAGTACACATTGACCAGAGTGGTGAAGTATGGTCAGTACACATTGACCAGGGTGGTGAAGTATGGTCAGTACACATTGACCAGGGTGGTGAAGTATGGTCAGTACACATTGACCAGGGAGGTGAAGTATGGTCAGTACACATTGACCAGCGTGGTGAAGTATGGTCAGTCCACATTGACCAGAGTGGTGAAGTATGGTCAGGTCACATTGACCAGCGTGGTGAAATATGGTCAGGTCACATTGACCAGGGTGGTGAAGTATGGTCAGTACACATTGACCAGAGTGGTGAAGTATGGTCAGGTCACATTGACCAGGGTGGTGAAGTATGGTCAGTACACATTGACCAGCGTGGTGAAGTATGGTCAGTACACATTGACCAGGGTGGTGAAGTATGGTCAGTACACATTGACCAGGGTGGTGAAGTATGGTCAGTACACATTGACCAGAGTGGTGAAGTATGGTCAGGTCACATTGACCAGGGTGGTGAAGTATGGTCAGTACACATTGACCAGCGTGGTGAAGTATGGTCAGTACACATTGACCAGGGTGGTGAAGTATGGTCAGTACACATTGACCAGGGTGGTGAAGTATGGTCAGTACACATTGACCAGGGTGGTGAAGTATGGTCAGTACACATTGACCAGAGTGGTGAAGTATGGTCAGTACACATTGACCAGCGTGGTGAAGTATGGTCAGTACACATTGACCAGCGTAGTGAAGTATGGTCAGGTCACATTGACCAGAGTGGTGAAGTATGGTCAGTACACATTGACCAGCGTGGTGAAGTATGGTCAGTACACATTGACCAGCGTGGTGAAGTATGGTCAGTACACATTGACCAGCGTGGTGAAGTATGGTCAGTACACATTGACCAGCGTGGTGAAGTATGGTCAGGTCACATTGACCAGCGTGGTGAAGTATGGTCAGGTCACATTGACCAGTGTGGTGAAGTATGGTCAGTACACATTGACCAGAGTGGTGAAGTATGGTCAGTACACATTGACCAGCGTGGTGAATTATGGTCAGTACACATTGACCAGCGTGGTGAAGTATGGTCAGTCCACATTGACCAGCGTGGTGAAGTATGGTCAGTACACATTGACCAGAGTGGTGAAGTATGGTCAGTACACATTGACCAGCGTGGTGAAGTATGGTCAGTACACATTGACCAGCGTGGTGAAGTATGGTCAGGTCACATTGACTAGAGTGGTGAAGTATGGTCAGTACACATTGACCAGAGTGGTGAAGTATGGTCAGTACACATTGACCAGGGTGGTGAAGTATGGTCAGTCCACATTGACCAGCGTGGTGAAGTATGGTCAGTCCACATTGACCAGCGTGGTGAAGTATGGTCAGTCCACATTGACCAGCGTGGTGAAGTATGGTCAGGTCACATTGACCAGCGTGGTGAAGTATGGTCAGTACACATTGACCAGCGTGGTGAAGTATGGTCAGTACACATTGACCAGCGTGGTGAAGTATGGTCAGGTCACATTGACCAGCGTGGTGAAGTATGGTCAGTACACATTGACCAGCGTGGTGAAGTATGGTCAGTACACATTGACCAGAGTGGTGAAGTATGGTCAGTACACATTGACCAGAGTGGTGAAGTATGGTCAGGTCACATTGACCAGGGTGGTGAAGTATGGTCATTACACATTGACCAGCGTGGTGAAGTATGGTCAGTACACATTGACCAGGGTGGTGAAGTATGGTCAGTACACATTGACCAGAGTGGTGAAGTATGGTCAGGTCACATTGACCAGGGTGGTGAAGTATGGTCAGTACACATTGACCAGCGTGGTGAAGTATGGTCAGTACACATTGACCAGCGTGGTGAAGTATGGTCAGTACACATTGACCAGCGTGGTGAAGTATGGTCAGTACACATTGACCAGGGTGGTGAAGTATGGTCAGTACACATTGACCAGGGTGGTGAAGTATGGTCAGTACACATTGACCAGAGTGGTGAAGTATGGTCAGTACACATTGACCAGCGTGGTGAAGTATGGTCAGTACACATTGACCAGCGTGGTGAAGTATGGTCAGTCCACATTGACCAGCGTGGTGAAGTATGGTCAGTCCACAATGACCAGCGTGGTGAAGTATGGTCAGTACACATTGACCAGAGTGGTGAAGTATGGTCAGGTCACATTGACCAGGGAGGTGAAGTATGGTCAGTACACATTGACCAGCGTGGTGAAGTATGGTCAGTCCACATTGACCAGAGTGGTGAAGTATGGTCAGGTCACATTGACCAGCGTGGTAAAATATGGTCAGGTCACATTGACCAGGGTGGTGAAGTATGGTCAGTACACATTGACCAGAGTGGTGAAGTATGGTCAGGTCACATTGACCAGGGTGGTGAAGTATGGTCAGTACACATTGACCAGCGTGGTGAAGTATGGTCAGTACACATTGACCAGGGTGGTGAAGTATGGTCAGTACACATTTACCAGGGTGGTGAAGTATGGTCAGTACACATTGACCAGAGTGGTGAAGTATGGTCAGGTCACATTGACCAGGGTGGTGAAGTATGGTCAGTACACATTGACCAGCGTGGTGAAGTATGGTCAGTACACATTGACCAGGGTGGTGAAGTATGGTCAGTACACATTGACCAGGGTGGTGAAGTATGGTCAGTACACATTGACCAGGGTGGTGAAGTATGGTCAGTACACATTGACCAGAGTGGTGAAGTATGGTCAGTACACATTGACCAGCGTGGTGAAGTATGGTCAGTACACATTGACCAGCGTGGTGAAGTATGGTCAGGTCACATTGACCAGAGTGGTGAAGTATGGTCAGTACACATTGACCAGCGTGGTGAAGTATGGTCAGTACACATTGACCAGCGTGGTGAAGTATGGTCAGTACACATTGACCAGCGTGGTGAAGTATGGTCAGTACACATTGACCAGCGTGGTGAAGTATGGTCAGGTCACATTGACCAGCGTGGTGAAGTATGGTCAGGTCACATTGACCAGTGTGGTGAAGTATGGTCAGTACACATTGACCAGAGTGGTGAAGTATGGTCAGTACACATTGACCAGCGTGGTGAATTATGGTCAGTACACATTGACCAGCGTGGTGAAGTATGGTCAGTCCACATTGACCAGCGTGGTGAAGTATGGTCAGTACACATTGACCAGAGTGGTGAAGTATGGTCAGTACACATTGACCAGCGTGGTGAAGTATGGTCAGTACACATTGACCAGCGTGGTGAAGTATGGTCAGGTCACATTGACCAGAGTGGTGAAGTATGGTCAGTACACATTGACCAGAGTGGTGAAGTATGGTCAGTACACATTGACCAGGGTGGTGAAGTATGGTCAGTCCACATTGACCAGCGTGGTGAAGTATGGTCAGTCCACATTGACCAGCGTGGTGAAGTATGGTCAGTCCACATTGACCAGCGTGGTGAAGTATGGTCAGGTCACATTGACCAGCGTGGTGAAGTATGGTCAGTACACATTGACCAGCGTGGTGAAGTATGGTCAGTACACATTGACCAGCGTGGTGAAGTATGGTCAGGTCACATTGACCAGCGTGGTGAAGTATGGTCAGTACACATTGACCAGCGTGGTGAAGTATGGTCAGTACACATTGACCAGAGTGGTGAAGTATGGTCAGTACACATTGACCAGAGTGGTGAAGTATGGTCAGGTCACATTGACCAGGGTGGTGAAGTATGGTCATTACACATTGACCAGCGTGGTGAAGTATGGTCAGTACACATTGACCAGGGTGGTGAAGTATGGTCAGTACACATTGACCAGAGTGGTGAAGTATGGTCAGGTCACATTGACCAGGGTGGTGAAGTATGGTCAGTACACATTGACCAGCGTGGTGAAGTATGGTCAGTACACATTGACCAGCGTGGTGAAGTATGGTCAGTACACATTGACCAGCGTGGTGAAGTATGGTCAGTACACATTGACCAGGGTGGTGAAGTATGGTCAGTACACATTGACCAGGGTGGTGAAGTATGGTCAGTACACATTGACCAGAGTGGTGAAGTATGGTCAGTACACATTGACCAGCGTGGTGAAGTATGGTCAGTACACATTGACCAGCGTGGTGAAGTATGGTCAGTCCACATTGACCAGCGTGGTGAAGTATGGTCAGTCCACAATGACCAGCGTGGTGAAGTATGGTCAGTACACATTGACCAGGGTGGTGAAGTATGGTCAGTACACATTGACCAGGGTGGTGAAGTATGGCCAGTACACATTGACCAGCGTGGTGAAGTATGGTCAGTACACATTGACCAGCGTGGTGAAGTATGGTCAGTACACATTGACCAGGGTGGTGAAGTATGGTCAGTACACATTGACCAGAGTGGTGAAGTATGGTCAGGTCACATTGACCAGGGTGGTGAAGTATGGTCAGCACACATTGACCAGCGTGGTGAAGTATGGTCAGTACACATTGACCAGCGTGGTGAAGTATGGTCAGTACACATTGACCAGGGTGGTGAAGTATGGTCAGGTCACATTGACCAGCGTGGTGAAGTATGGTCAGTACACATTGACCAGCGTGGTGAAGTATGGTCAGGTCACATTGACCAGGGTGGTGAAGTATGGTCAGTACACATTGACCAGCGTGGTGAAGTATGGTCAGTACACATTGACCAGCGTGGTGAAGTATGGTCAGTCCACATTGACCAGGGTGGTGAAGTATGGTCAGTCCACATTGACCAGCGTGGTGAAGTATGGTCAGTCCACATTGACCAGGGTGGTGAAGTATGGTCAGTACACATTGACCAGCGTGGTGAAGTATGGTCAGGTCACATTGACCAGCGTGGTGAAGTATGGTCAGTACACATTGACCAGCGTGGTGAAGTATGGTCAGTACACATTGACCAGAGTGGTGAAGTATGGTCAGTACACATTGACCAGGGTGGTGAAGTATGGTCAGTACACATTGACCAGGGTGGTGAAGTATGGTCAGTACACATTGACCAGCGTGGTGAAGTATGGTCAGTACACATTGACCAGCGTGGTGAAGTATGGTCAGTACACATTGACCAGGGTGGTGAAGTATGGTCAGTACACATTGACCAGAGTGGTGAAGTATGGTCAGGTCACATTGACCAGGGTGGTGAAGTATGGTCAGTACACATTGACCAGGGTGGTGAAGTATGGTCAGGTCACATTGACCAGCGTGGTGAAGTATGGTCAGTACACATTGACCAGCGTGGTGAAGTATGGTCAGGTCACATTGACCAGGGTGGTGAAGTATGGTCAGTACACATTGACCAGCGTGGTGAAGTATGGTCAGTACACATTGACCAGCGTGGTGAAGTATGGTCAGTCCACATTGACCAGGGTGGTGAAGTATGGTCAGTCCACATTGACCAGCGTGGTGAAGTATGGTCAGTCCACATTGACCAGGGTGGTGAAGTATGGTCAGTACACATTGACCAGCGTGGTGAAGTATGGTCAGTACACATTGACCAGCGTGGTGAAGTATGGTCAGGTCACATTGACCAGCGTGGTGAAGTATGGTCAGTACACATTGACCAGCGTGGTGAAGTATGGTCAGTACACATTGACCAGAGTGGTGAAGTATGGTCAGTACACATTGACCAGGGTGGTGAAGTATGGTCAGTACACATTGACCAGGGTGGTGAAGTATGGTCAGTACACATTGACCAGGGTGGTGAAGTATGGTCAGTACACATTGACCAGGGTGGTGAAGTATGGTCAGTACACATTGACCAGCGTGGTGAAGTATGGTCAGTCCACATTGACCAGAGTGGTGAAGTATGGTCAGGTCACATTGACCAGCGTGGTGAAGTATGGTCAGGTCACATTGACCAGGGTGGTGAAGTATGGTCAGTACACATTGACCAGAGTGGTGAAGTATGGTCAAGTCACATTTACCAGGGTGGTGAAGTATGGTCAGTACACATTGACCAGCGTGGTGAAGTATGGTCAGTACACATTGACCAGGGTGGTGAAGTATGGTCAGTACACATTGACCAGGGTGGTGAAGTATGGTCAGTACACATTGACCAGAGTGGTGAAGTATGGTCAGGTCACATTGACCAGGGTGGTGAAGTATGGTCAGTACACATTGACCAGCGTGGTGAAGTATGGTCAGTACACATTGACCAGGGTGGTGAAGTATGGTCAGTACACATTGACCAGGGTGGTGAAGTATGGTCAGTACACATTGACCAGCGTGGTGAAGTATGGTCAGTCCACATTGACCAGCGTGGTGAAGTATGGTCAGTACACATTGACCAGAGTGGTGAAGTATGGTCAGTACACATTGACCAGCGTGGTGAAATATGGTCAGTACACATTGACCAGCGTGGTGAAGTATGGTCAGGTCACATTGACCAGTGTGGTGAAGTATGGTCAGTACACATTGACCAGCGTGGTGAAGTATGGTCAGTACACATTGACCAGCGTGGTGAAGTATGGTCAGTACACATTGACCAGCGTGGTGAAGTATGGTCAGGTCACATTGACCAGCGTGGTGAAGTATGGTCAGTACACATTGACCAGCGTGGTGAAGTATGGTCAGTACACATTGACCATCGTGGTGAAGTATGGTCAGTACACATTGACCAGCGTGGTGAAGTATGGTCAGGTCACATTGACCAGCGTGGTGAAGTATGGTCAGGTCACATTGACCAGAGTGGTGAAGTATGGTCAGTACACATTGACCAGCGTGGTGAAGTATGGTCAGTACACATTGACCAGCGTGGTGAAGTATGGTCAGTACACATTGACCAGCGTGGTGAAGTATGGTCAGGTCACATTGACCAGCGTGGTGAAGTATGGTCAGTACACATTGACCAGCGTGGTGAAGTATGGTCAGTACACATTGACCAGCGTGGTGAAGTATGGTCAGTACACATTGACCAGCGTGGTGAATTATGATCAGGTCACATTGACCAGCGTGGTGAAGTATGGTCAGGTCACATTGACCAGCGTGGTGAAGTATGGTCAGTACACATTGACCAGCGTGGTGAAGTATGGTCAGTACACATTGACCAGCGTGGTGAAGTATGGTCAGTACACATTGACCAGCGTGGTGAAGTATGGTCAGTACACATTGACCAGCGTGGTGAAGTATGGTCAGTACACATTGACCAGCGTGGTGAAGTATGGTCAGTACACATTGACCAGCGTGGTGAAGTATGGTCAGTACACATTGACCAGCGTGGTGAAGTATGGTCAGTCCACATTGACCAGCGTGGTGAAGTATGGTCAGGTCACATTGACCAGCGTGGTGAAGTATGGTCAGTCCACATTAACCAGAGTGGTGAAGTATGGTCAGGTCACATTGACCAGCGTGGTGAAGTATGGTCAGTACACATTGACCAGAGTGGTGAAGTATGGTCAGGTCACATTGACCAGAGTGGTGAAGTGTGGTCAGTACACATTGACCAGGGTGGTGAAGTATGGTCAGTACACATTGACCAGGGTGGTGAAGTATGGTCAGTACACATTGACCAGGGTGGTGAAGTATGGTCAGTACACATTGACCAGGGAGGTGAAGTATGGTCAGTACACATTGACCAGCGTGGTGAAGTATGGTCAGTACACATTGACCAGCGTGGTGAAGTATGGTCAGTACACATTGACCAGCGTGGTGAAGTATGGTCAGTACACATTGACCAGGGTGGTGAAGTATGGTCAGTACACATTGACCAGCGTGGTGAAGTATGGTCAGTCCACATTAACCAGAGTGGTGAAGTATGGTCAGGTCACATTGACCAGCGTGGTGAAGTATGGTCAGTACACATTGACCAGAGTGGTGAAGTATGGTCAGGTCACATTGACCAGAGTGGTGAAGTGTGGTCAGTACACATTGACCAGGGTGGTGAAGTATGGTCAGTACACATTGACCAGGGTGGTGAAGTATGGTCAGTACACATTGACCAGGGTGGTGAAGTATGGTCAGTACACATTGACCAGGGAGGTGAAGTATGGTCAGTACACAT
Source organism: Petromyzon marinus (assembly GCF_048934315.1). NCBI lineage: Eukaryota > Metazoa > Chordata > Hyperoartia > Petromyzontiformes > Petromyzontidae > Petromyzon > Petromyzon marinus. The sequence continues at coordinate 133,099 of NW_027423048.1, forward strand.
TGACCAGCGTGGTGAAGTATGGTCAGTACACATTGACCAGCGTGGTGAAGTATGGTCAGTACACATTGACCAGCGTGGTGAAGTATGGTCAGTACACATTGACCAGGGTGGTGAAGTATGGTCAGTACACATTGACCAGGGTGGTGAAGTATGGTCAGTACACATTGACCAGGGTGGTGAAGTATGGTCAGTACACATTGACCAGCGTGGTGAAGTATGGTCAGTACACATTGACCAGCGTGGTGAAGTATGGTCAGTCCACATTGACCAGGGTGGTGAAGTATGGTCAGTCCACAATGACCAGCGTGGTGAAGTATGGTCAGGTCACATTGACCAGGGTGGTGAAGTATGGTCAGTACACATTGACCAGCGTGGTGAAGTATGGTCAGTACACATTGACCAGGGTGGTGAAGTATGGTCAGTACACATTGACCAGCGTGGTGAAGTATGGTCAGTACACATTGACCAGGGTGGTGAAGTATGGTCAGTACACATTGACCAGAGTGGTGAAGTATGGTCAGGTCACATTGACCAGGGTGGTGAAGTATGGTCAGCACACATTGACCAGCGTGGTGAAGTATGGTCAGTACACATTGACCAGCGTGGTGAAGTATGGTCAGTACACATTGACCAGGGTGGTGAAGTATGGTCAGGTCACATTGACCAGCGTGGTGAAGTATGGTCAGTACACATTGACCAGCGTGGTGAAGTATGGTCAGGTCACATTGACCAGGGTGGTGAAGTATGGTCAGTACACATTGACCAGCGTGGTGAAGTATGGTCAGTACACATTGACCAGCGTGGTGAAGTATGGTCAGTCCACATTGACCAGGGTGGTGAAGTATGGTCAGTCCACATTGACCAGCGTGGTGAAGTATGGTCAGTCCACATTGACCAGGGTGGTGAAGTATGGTCAGTACACATTGACCAGCGTGGTGAAGTATGGTCAGTACACATTGACCAGCGTGGTGAAGTATGGTCAGGTCACATTGACCAGCGTGGTGAAGTATGGTCTGTACACATTGACCAGCGTGGTGAAGTATGGTCAGTACACATTGACCAGAGTGGTGAAGTATGGTCAGTACACATTGACCAGGGTGGTGAAGTATGGTCAGTACACATTGACCAGGGTGGTGAAGTATGGTCAGTACACATTGACCAGGGTGGTGAAGTATGGTCAGTACACATTGACCAGGGTGGTGAAGTATGGTCAGTACACATTGACCAGCGTGGTGAAGTATGGTCAGTCCACATTGACCAGAGTGGTGAAGTATGGTCAGGTCACATTGACCAGCGTGGTGAAGTATGGTCAGGTCACATTGACCAGGGTGGTGAAGTATGGTCAGTACACATTGACCAGAGTGGTGAAGTATGGTCAGGTCACATTGACCAGGGTGGTGAAGTATGGTCAGTACACATTGACCAGCGTGGTGAAGTATGGTCAGTACACATTGACCAAGGTGGTGAAGTATGGTCAGTACACATTGACCAGGGTGGTGAAGTATGGTCAGTACACATTGACCAGAGTGGTGAAGTATGGTCAGGTCACATTGACCAGGGTGGTGAAGTATGGTCAGTACACATTGACCAGCGTGGTGAAGTATGGTCAGTACACATTGACCAGGGTGGTGAAGTATGGTCAGTACACATTGACCAGGGTGGTGAAGTATGGTCAGTACACATTGACCAGCGTGGTGAAGTATGGTCAGTCCACATTGACCAGCGTGGTGAAGTATGGTCAGTACACATTGACCAGAGTGGTGAAGTATGGTCAGTACACATTGACCAGCGTGGTGAAATATGGTCAGTACACATTGACCAGCGTGGTGAAGTATGGTCAGGTCACATTGACCAGAGTGGTGAAGTATGGTCAGTACACATTGACCAGCGTGGTGAAGTATGGTCAGTACACATTGACCAGCGTGGTGAAGTATGGTCAGTACACATTGACCAGCGTGGTGAAGTATGGTCAGGTCACATTGACCAGCGTGGTGAAGTATGGTCAGTACACATTGACCAGCGTGGTGAAGTATGGTCAGTACACATTGACCATCGTGGTGAAGTATGGTCAGTACACATTGACCAGCGTGGTGAAGTATGGTCAGGTCACATTGACCAGCGTGGTGAAGTATGGTCAGGTCACATTGACCAGCGTGGTGAAGTATGGTCAGTACACATTGACCAGCGTGGTGAAGTATGGTCAGTACACATTGACCAGCGTGGTGAAGTATGGTCAGTACACATTGACCAGCGTGGTGAAGTATGGTCAGGTCACATTGACCAGCGTGGTGAAGTATGGTCAGTACACATTGACCAGCGTGGTGAAGTATGGTCAGTACACATTGACCAGCGTGGTGAAGTATGGTCAGTACACATTGACCAGCGTGGTGAATTATGATCAGGTCACATTGACCAGCGTGGTGAAGTATGGTCAGGTCACATTGACCAGCGTGGTGAAGTATGGTCAGTACACATTGACCAGCGTGGTGAAGTATGGTCAGTACACATTGACCAGCGTGGTGAAGTATGGTCAGTACACATTGACCAGCGTGGTGAAGTATGGTCAGTACACATTGACCAGCGTGGTGAAGTATGGTCAGTACACATTGACCAGCGTGGTGAAGTATGGTCAGTACACATTGACCAGCGTGGTGAAGTATGGTCAGTACACATTGACCAGCGTGGTGAAGTATGGTCAGTCCACATTGACCAGCGTGGTGAAGTATGGTCAGTCCACATTGACCAGCGTGGTGAAGTATGGTCAGTCCACATTAACCAGAGTGGTGAAGTATGGTCAGGTCACATTGACCAGCGTGGTGAAGTATGGTCAGTACACATTGACCAGCCTGGTGAAGTATGGTCAGTACACATTGACCAGAGTGGTGAAGTGTGGTCAGTACACATTGACCAGGGTGGTGAAGTATGGTCAGTACACATTGACCAGGGTGGTGAAGTATGGTCAGTACACATTGACCAGGGTGGTGAAGTATGGTCAGTACACATTGACCAGGGAGGTGAAGTATGGTCAGTACACATTGACCAGCGTGGTGAAGTATGGTCAGTCCACATTGACCAGAGTGGTGAAGTATGGTCAGGTCACATTGACCAGCGTGGTGAAATATGGTCAGGTCACATTGACCAGGGTGGTGAAGTATGGTCAGTACACATTGACCAGAGTGGTGAAGTATGGTCAGGTCACATTGACCAGGGTGGTGAAGTATGGTCAGTACACATTGACCAGCGTGGTGAAGTATGGTCAGTACACATTGACCAGGGTGGTGAAGTATGGTCAGTACACATTGACCAGGGTGGTGAAGTATGGTCAGTACACATTGACCAGAGTGGTGAAGTATGGTCAGGTCACATTGACCAGGGTGGTGAAGTATGGTCAGTACACATTGACCAGCGTGGTGAAGTATGGTCAGTACACATTGACCAGGGTGGTGAAGTATGGTCAGTACACATTGACCAGGGTGGTGAAGTATGGTCAGTACACATTGACCAGGGTGGTGAAGTATGGTCAGTACACATTGACCAGAGTGGTGAAGTATGGTCAGTACACATTGACCAGCGTGGTGAAGTATGGTCAGTACACATTGACCAGCGTGGTGAAGTATGGTCAGGTCACATTGACCAGAGTGGTGAAGTATGGTCAGTACACATTGACCAGCGTGGTGAAGTATGGTCAGTACACATTGACCAGCGTGGTGAAGTATGGTCAGTACACATTGACCAGCGTGGTGAAGTATGGTCAGTACACATTGACCAGCGTGGTGAAGTATGGTCAGGTCACATTGACCAGCGTGGTGAAGTATGGTCAGGTCACATTGACCAGTGTGGTGAAGTATGGTCAGTACACATTGACCAGAGTGGTGAAGTATGGTCAGTACACATTGACCAGCGTGGTGAATTATGGTCAGTACACATTGACCAGCGTGGTGAAGTATGGTCAGTCCACATTGACCAGCGTGGTGAAGTATGGTCAGTACACATTGACCAGAGTGGTGAAGTATGGTCAGTACACATTGACCAGCGTGGTGAAGTATGGTCAGTACACATTGACCAGCGTGGTGAAGTATGGTCAGTCCACATTGACCAGCGTGGTGAAGTATGGTCAGTACACATTGACCAGCGTGGTGAAGTATGGTCAGTACACATTGACCAGCGTGGTGAAGTATGGTCAGTACACATTGACCAGCGTGGTGAAGTATGGTCAGTCCACATTGACCAGCGTGGTGAAGTATGGTCAGTCCACATTGACCAGCGTGGTGAAGTATGGTCAGTCCACATTAACCAGAGTGGTGAAGTATGGTCAGGACACATTGACCAGCGTGGTGAAGTATGGTCAGTACACATTGACCAGCGTGGTGAAGTATGGTCAGTACACATTGACCAGAGTGGTGAAGTATGGTCAGTACACATTGACCAGGGTGGTGAAGTATGGTCAGTACACATTGACCAGAGTGGTGAAGTATGGTCAGGTCACATTGACCAGGGTGGTGAAGTATGGTCAGTACACATTGACCAGCGTGGTGAAGTATGGTCAGTACACATTGACCAGCGTGGTGAAGTATGGTCAGTCCACATTGACCAGAGTGGTGAAGTATGGTCAGGTCACATTGACCAGCGTGGTGAAATATGGTCAGGTCACATTGACCAGGGTGGTGAAGTATGGTCAGTACACATTGACCAGAGTGGTGAAGTATGGTCAGGTCACATTGACCAGGGTGGTGAAGTATGGTCAGTACACATTGACCAGCGTGGTGAAGTATGGTCAGTCCACATTGACCAGCGTGGTGAAGTATGGTCAGTCCACATTGACCAGCGTGGTGAAGTATGGTCAGTACACATTGACCAGAGTGGTGAAGTATGGTCAGTACACATTGACCAGGGTGGTGAAGTATGGTCAGTACACATTGACCAGCGTGGTGAAGTATGGTCAGTACACATTGACCAGGGTGGTGAAGTATGGTCAGTACACATTGACCAGGGTGGTGAAGTATGGTCAGTACACATTGACCAGAGTGGTGAAGTATGGTCAGGTCACATTGACCAGAGTGGTGAAGTATGGTCAGTACACATTGACCAGCGTGGTGAAGTATGGTCAGTACACATTGACCAGCGTGGTGAAGTATGGTCAGTACACATTGACCAGGGTGGTGAAGTATGGTCAGGTCACATTGACCAGCGTGGTGAAGTATGGTCAGTACACATTGACCAGCGTGGTGAAGTATGGTCAGGTCACATTGACCAGGGTGGTGAAGTATGGTCAGTACACATTGACCAGCGTGGTGAAGTATGGTCAGTACACATTGACCAGCGTGGTGAAGTATGGTCAGTCCACATTGACCAGGGTGGTGAAGTATGGTCAGTCCACATTGGCCAGAGTGGTGAAGTATGGTCAGTCCACATTGACCAGGGTGGTGAAGTATGGTCAGTACACATTGACCAGCGTGGTGAAGTATGGTCAGTACACATTGACCAGCGTGGTAAAGTATGGTCAGGTCACATTGACCAGCGTGGTGAAGTATGGTCAGTACACATTGACCAGCCTGGTGAAGTATGGTCAGTACACATTGACCAGAGTGGTGAAGTATGGTCAGTACACATTGACCAGGGTGGTGAAGTATGGTCAGTACACATTGACCAGGGTGGTGAAGTATGGTCAGTACACATTGACCAGGGTGGTGAAGTATGGTCAGTACACATTGACCAGGGTGGTGAAGTATGGTCAGTACACATTGACCAGCGTGGTGAAGTATGGTCAGTCCACATTGACCAGAGTGGTGAAGTATGGTCAGGTCACATTGACCAGCGTGGTGAAGTATGGTCAGTCCACATTGACCAGGGTGGTGAAGTATGGTCAGGTCACATTGACCAGAGTGGTGAAGTATGGTCAGGTCACATTGACCAGGGTGGTGAAGTATGGTCAGTACACATTGACCAGCGTGGTGAAGTATGGTCAGTACACATTGACCAGGGTGGTGAAGTATGGTCAGTACACATTGACCAGGGTGGTGAAGTATGGTCAGTACACATTGACCAGAGTGGTGAAGTATGGTCAGGTCACATTGACCAGGGTGGTGAAGTATGGTCAGTACACATTGACCAGCGTGGTGAAGTATGGTCAGTACACATTGACCAGGGTGGTGAAGTATGCTCAGTACACATTGACCAGGGTGGTGAAGTATGGTCAGTACACATTGACCAGCGTGGTGAAGTATGGTCAGTCCACATTGACCAGCGTGGTGAAGTATGGTCAGTACACATTGACCAGCGTGGGAAGTATGGTCAGTACACATTGACCAGCGTGGTGAAGTATGGTCAGTACACATTGACCAGCGTGGTGAAGTATGGTCAGTACACATTGACCAGGGTGGTGAAGTATGGTCAGTACACATTGACCAGGGTGGTGAAGTATGGTCAGTACACATTGACCAGAGTGGTGAAGTATGGTCAGTACACATTGACCAGCGTGGTGAAGTATGGTCAGGTCACATTGACCAGCGTGGTGAAGTATGGTCAGTCCACATTGACCAGCGTGGTGAAGTATGGTCAGTCCACATTGACCATCGTGGTGAAGTATGGTCAGTACACATTGACCAGGGTGGTGAAGTATGGTCAGTACACATTGACCAGGGTGGTGAAGTATGGTCAGTACACATTGACCAGCGTGGTGAAGTATGGTCAGTACACATTGACCAGCGTGGTGAAGTATGGTCAGTACACATTGACCAGGGTGGTGAAGTATGGTCAGTACACATTGACCAGAGTGGTGAAGTATGGTCAGGTCACATTGACCAGGGTGGTGAAGCATGGTCAGCACACATTGACCAGCGTGGTGAAGTATGGTCAGTACACATTGACCAGCGTGGTGAAGTATGGTCAGTACACATTGACCAGGGTGGTGAATTATGATCAGGTCACATTGACCAGCGTGGTGAAGTATGGTCAGGTCACATTGACCAGCGTGGTGAAGTATGGTCAGTACACATTGACCAGCGTGGTGAAGTATGGTCAGTACACATTGACCAGCGTGGTGAAGTATGGTCAGTACACATTGACCAGCGTGGTGAAGTATGGTCAGTACACATTGACCAGGGTGGTGAAGTATGGTCAGTACACATTGACCAGCGTGGTGAAGTATGGTCAGTACACATTGACCAGCGTGGTGAAGTATGGTCAGTACACATTGACCAGCGTGGTGAAGTATGGTCAGTATACATTGACCAGCGTGGTGAAGTATGGTCAGTACACATTGACCAGCGTGGTGAAGTATGGTCAGGTCACATTGACCAGCGTGGTGAAGTATGGTCAGGACACATTGACCAGCGTGGTGAAGTATGGTCAGTACACATTGACCAGGTTGGTGAAGTATGGTCAGTACACATTGACCAGCGTGGTGAAGTATGGTCAGTACAGATTGACCAGCGTGGTGAAGTATGGTCAGTACACATTGACCAGGGTGGTGAAGTATGGTCAGTACAGATTGACCAGCGTGGTGAAGTATGGTCAGTACACATTGACCAGCGTGGTGAAGTATGGTCAGTACACATTGACCAGCGTGGTGAAGTACGGTCAGGTCACATTGACCAGGGTGGTGAAGTATGGTCAGTACACATTGACCAGCCTGGTGAAGTATGGTCAGTACACATTGACCAGCGTGGTGAAGTATGGTCAGTACACATTGACCAGCGTGGTGAAGTATGGTCAGTACACATTGACCAGCGTGGTGAAGTATGGTCAGTCCACATTGACCAGCGTGGTGAAGTATGGTCAGTACACATTGACCAGCGTAGTGAAGTATGGTCAGTTACACATTGACCAGAGTGGTGAAGTATGGTCAGGTCACATTGACCAGCGTGGTGAAGTATGGTCAGTACACATTGACCAGCGTGGTGAAGTATGGTCAGTACACATTGACCAGAGTGGTGAAGTATGGTCAGTACACATTGACCAGGGTGGTGAAGTATGGTCAGTACACATTGACCAGGGTGGTGAAGTATGGTCAGTACACATTGACCAGGGTGGTGAAGTATGGTCAGTACACATTGACCAGGGTGGTGAAGTATGGTCAGTACACATTGACCAGCGTGGTGAAGTATGGTCAGTCCACATTGACCAGAGTGGTGAAGTATGGTCAGGTCACATTGACCAGCGTGGTGAAGTATGGTCAGGTCACATTGACCAGGGTGGTGAAGTATGGTCAGTACACATTGACCAGAGTGGTGAAGTATGGTCAGGTCACATTGACCAGGGTGGTGAAGTATGGTCAGTACACATTGACCAGCGTGGTGAAGTATGGTCAGTACACATTGACCAGGGTGGTGAAGTATGGTCAGTACACATTGACCAGGGTGGTGAAGTATGGTCAGTACACATTGACCAGAGTGGTGAAGTATGGTCAGGTCACATTGACCAGGGTGGTGAAGTATGGTCAATACACATTGACCAGCGTGGTGAAGTATGGTCAGTACACATTGACCAGGGTGGTGAAGTATGGTCAGTACACATTGACCAGCGTGGTGAAGTATGGTCAGTCCACATTGACCAGCGTGGTGAAGTATGGTCAGTCCACATTGACCAGAGTGGTGAAGTATGGTCAGTACACATTGACCAGCGTGGTGAAATATGGTCAGTACACATTGACCAGCGTGGTGAAGTATGGTCAGGTCACATTGACCAGAGTGGTGAAGTATGGTCAGTACACATTGACCAGCATGGTGAAGTATGGTCAGTACACATTGACCAGCGTGGTGAAGTATGGTCAGTACACATTGACCAGCGTGGTGAAGTATGGTCAGGTCACATTGACCAGCGTGGTGAAGTATGGTCAGTACACATTGACCAGCGTGGTGAAGTATGGTCAGTACACATTGACCATCGTGGTGAAGTATGGTCAGTACACATTGACCAGCGTGGTGAAGTATGGTCAGGTCACATTGACCAGCGTGGTGAAGTATGGTCAGGTCACATTGACCAGAGTGGTGAAGTATGGTCAGTACACATTGACCAGCGTGGTGAAGTATGGTCAGTACACATTGACCAGCGTGGTGAAGTATGGTCAGTACACATTGACCAGCGTGGTGAAGTATGGTCAGGTCACATTGACCAGCGTGGTGAAGTATGGTCAGTACACATTGACCAGCGTGGTGAAGTATGGTCAGTACACATTGACCAGCGTGGTGAAGTATGGTCAGTACACATTGACCAGCGTGGTGAATTATGATCAGGTCACATTGACCAGCGTGGTGAAGTATGGTCAGGTCACATTGACCAGCGTGGTGAAGTATGGTCAGTACACATTGACCAGCGTGGTGAAGTATGGTCAGTACACATTGACCAGCGTGGTGAAGTATGGTCAGTACACATTGACCAGCGTGGTGAAGTATGGTCAGTACACATTGACCAGCGTGGTGAAGTATGGTCAGTACACATTGACCAGCGTGGTGAAGTATGGTCAGTACACATTGACCAGCGTGGTGAAGTATGGTCAGTACACATTGACCAGCGTGGTGAAGTATGGTCAGTCCACATTGACCAGCGTGGTGAAGTTTGGTCAGTCCACATTGACCAGCGTGGTGAAGTATGGTCAGTCCACATTAACCAGAGTGGTGAAGTATGGTCAGGTCACATTGACCAGCGTGGTGAAGTATGGTCAGTACACATTGACCAGCGTGGTGAAGTATGGTCAGTACACATTGACCAGAGTGGTGAAGTATGGTCAGTACACATTGACCAGGGTGGTGAAGTATGGTCAGTACACATTGACCAGGGTGGTGAAGTATGGTCAGTACACATTGACCAGGGTGGTGAAGTATGGTCAGTACACATTGACCAGGGAGGTGAAGTATGGTCAGTACACATTGACCAGCGTGGTGAAGTATGGTCAGTCCACATTGACCAGAGTGGTGAAGTATGGTCAGGTCACATTGACCAGCGTGGTGAAATATGGTCAGGTCACATTGACCAGGGTGGTGAAGTATGGTCAGTACACATTGACCAGAGTGGTGAAGTATGGTCAGGTCACATTGACCAGGGTGGTGAAGTATGGTCAGTACACATTGACCAGCGTGGTGAAGTATGGTCAGTACACATTGACCAGGGTGGTGAAGTATGGTCAGTACACATTGACCAGGGTGGTGAAGTATGGTCAGTACACATTGACCAGAGTGGTGAAGTATGGTCAGGTCACATTGACCAGGGTGGTGAAGTATGGTCAGTACACATTGACCAGCGTGGTGAAGTATGGTCAGTACACATTGACCAGGGTGGTGAAGTATGGTCAGTACACATTGACCAGGGTGGTGAAGTATGGTCAGTACACATTGACCAGGGTGGTGAAGTATGGTCAGTACACATTGACCAGAGTGGTGAAGTATGGTCAGTACACATTGACCAGCGTGGTGAAGAATGGTCAGTACACATTGACCAGCGTGGTGAAGTATGGTCAGGTCACATTGACCAGAGTGGTGAAGTATGGTCAGTACACATTGACCAGCGTGGTGAAGTATGGTCAGTACACATTGACCAGCGTGGTGAAGTATGGTCAGTACACATTGACCAGCGTGGTGAAGTATGGTCAGTACACATTGACCAGCGTGGTGAAGTATGGTCAGGTCACATTGACCAGTGTGGTGAAGTATGGTCAGGTCACATTGACCAGTGTGGTGAAGTATGGTCAGTACACATTGACCAGAGTGGTGAAGTATGGTCAGTACACATTGACCAGCGTGGTGAATTATGGTCAGTACACATTGACCAGCGTGGTGAAGTATGGTCAGTCCACATTGACCAGCGTGGTGAAGTATGGTCAGTACACATTGACCAGAGTGGTGAAGTATGGTCAGTACACATTGACCAGCGTGGTGAAGTATGGTCAGTACACATTGACCAGCGTGGTGAAGTATGGTCAGGTCACATTGACCAGAGTGGTGAAGTATGGTCAGTACACATTGACCAGAGTGGTGAAGTATGGTCAGTACACATTGACCAGCGTGGTGAATTATGGTCAGTACACATTGACCAGCGTGGTGAAGTATGGTCAGTCCACATTGACCAGCGTGGTGAAGTATGGTCAGTACACATTGACCAGAGTGGTGAAGTATGGTCAGTACACATTGACCAGCGTGGTGAAGTATGGTCAGTACACATTGACCAGCGTGGTGAAGTATGGTCAGTCCACATTGACCAGCGTGGTGAAGTATGGTCAGTACACATTGACCAGCGTGGTGAAGTATGGTCAGTACACATTGACCAGCGTGGTGAAGTATGGTCAGTACACATTGACCAGCGTGGTGAAGTATGGTCAGTCCACATTGACCAGCGTGGTGAAGTATGGTCAGTCCACATTGACCAGCGTGGTGAAGTATGGTCAGTCCACATTAACCAGAGTGGTGAAGTATGGTCAGGACACATTGACCAGCGTGGTGAAGTATGGTCAGTACACATTGACCAGCGTGGTGAAGTATGGTCAGTACACATTGACCAGAGTGGTGAAGTATGGTCAGTACACATTGACCAGGGTGGTGAAGTATGGTCAGTACACATTGACCAGAGTGGTGAAGTATGGTCAGGTCACATTGACCAGGGTGGTGAAGTATGGTCAGTACACATTGACCAGCGTGGTGAAGTATGGTCAGTACACATTGACCAGCGTGGTGAAGTATGGTCAGTCCACATTGACCAGAGTGGTGAAGTATGGTCAGTACACATTGACCAGAGTGGTGAAGTATGGTCAGGTCACATTGACCAGGGTGGTGAAGTATGGTCAGTACACATTGACCAGCGTGGTGAAGTATGGTCAGTCCACATTGACCAGCGTGGTGAAGTATGGTCAGTCCACATTGACCAGCGTGGTGAAGTATGGTCAGTACACATTGACCAGAGTGGTGAAGTATGGTCAGTACACATTGACCAGGGTGGTGAAGTATGGTCAGTACACATTGACCAGCGTGGTGAAGTATGGTCAGTACACATTGACCAGGGTGGTGAAGTATGGTCAGTACACATTGACCAGGTTGGTGAAGTATGGTCAGTACACATTGACCAGAGTGGTGAAGTATGGTCAGGTCACATTGACCAGAGTGGTGAAGTATGGTCAGTACACATTGACCAGCGTGGTGAAGTATGGTCAGTACACATTGACCAGCGTGGTGAAGTATGGTCAGTACACATTGACCAGGGTGGTGAAGTATGGTCAGGTCACATTGACCAGCGTGGTGAAGTATGGTCAGTACACATTGACCAGCGTGGTGAAGTATGGTCAGGTCACATTGACCAGGGTGGTGAAGTATGGTCAGTACACATTGACCAGCGTGGTGAAGTATGGTCAGTACACATTGACCAGCGTGGTGAAGTATGGTCAGTCCACATTGACCAGGGTGGTGAAGTATGGTCAGTCCACATTGACCAGAGTGGTGAAGTATGGTCAGTCCACATTGACCAGGGTGGTGAAGTATGGTCAGTACACATTGACCAGCGTGGTGAAGTATGGTCAGTACACATTGACCAGCGTGGTAAAGTATGGTCAGGTCACATTGACCAGCGTGGTGAAGTATGGTCAGTACACATTGACCAGCGTGGTGAAGTATGGTCAGTACACATTGACCAGAGTGGTGAAGTATGGTCAGTACACATTGACCAGGGTGGTGAAGTATGGTCAGTACACATTGACCAGGGTGGTGAAGTATGGTCAGTACACATTGACCAGGGTGGTGAAGTATGGTCAGTACACATTGACCAGGGTGGTGAAGTATGGTCAGTACACATTGACCAGCGTGGTGAAGTATGGTCAGTCCACATTGACCAGAGTGGTGAAGTATGGTCAGGTCACATTGACCAGCGTGGTGAAGTATGGTCAGTCCACATTGACCAGGGTGGTGAAGTATGGTCAGGTCACATAGACCAGAGTGGTGAAGTATGGTCAGGTCACATTGACCAGGGTGGTGAAGTATGGTCAGTACACATTGACCAGCGTGGTGAAGTATGGTCAGTACACATTGACCAGGGTGGTGAAGTATGGTCAGTACACATTGACCAGGGTGGTGAAGTATGGTCAGTACACATTGACCAGAGTGGTGAAGTATGGTCAGGTCACATTGACCAGGGTGGTGAAGTATGGTCAGTACACATTGACCAGCGTGGTGAAGTATGGTCAGTACACATTGACCAGGGTGGTGAAGTATGGTCAGTACACATTGAGCAGGGTGGTGAAGTATGGTCAGTACACATTGACCTGCGTGGTGAAGTATGGTCAGTCCACATTGACCAGCGTGGTGAAGTATGGTCAGTACACATTGACCAGCGTGGTGAAGTATGGTCAGTACACATTGACCAGCGTGGTGAAGTATGGTCAGTACACATTGACCAGCGTGGTGAAGTATGGTCAGTACACATTGACCAGGGTGGTGAAGTATGGTCAGTACACATTGACCAGGGTGGTGAAGTATGGTCAGTACACATTGACCAGAGTGGTGAAGTATGGTCAGTACACATTGACCAGCGTGGTGAAGTATGGTCAGGTCACATTGACCAGCGTGGTGAAGTATGGTCAGTCCACATTGACCAGCGTGGTGAAGTATGGTCAGTCCACATTGACCATCGTGGTGAAGTATGGTCAGTACACATTGACCAGGGTGGTGAAGTATGGTCAGTACACATTGACCAGGGTGGTGAAGTATGGTCAGTACACATTGACCAGCGTGGTGAAGTATGGTCAGTACACATTGACCAGCGTGGTGAAGTATGGTCAGTACACATTGACCAGGGTGGTGAAGTATGGTCAGTACACATTGACCAGAGTGGTGAAGTATGGTCAGGTCACATTGACCAGGGTGGTGAAGTATGGTCAGCACACATTGACCAGCGTGGTGAAGTATGGTCAGTACACATTGACCAGCGTGGTGAAGTATGGTCAGTACACATTGACCAGGGTGGTGAATTATGATCAGGTCACATTGACCAGCGTGGTGAAGTATGGTCAGGTCACATTGACCAGCGTGGTGAAGTATGGTCAGTACACATTGACCAGCGTGGTGAAGTATGGTCAGTACACATTGACCAGCGTGGTGAAGTATGGTCAGTACACATTGACCAGCGTGGTGAAGTATGGTCAGTACACATTGACCAGGGTGGTGAAGTATGGTCAGTACACATTGACCAGCGTGGTGAAGTATGGTCAGTACACATTGACCAGCGTGGTGAAGTATGGTCAGTACACATTGACCAGCGTGGTGAAGTATGGTCAGTATACATTGACCAGCGTGGTGAAGTATGGTCAGTACACATTGACCAGCATGGTGAAGTATGGTCAGGTCACATTGACCAGCGTGGTGAAGTATGGTCAGGACACATTGACCAGCGTGGTGAAGTATGGTCAGTACACATTGACCAGGTTGGTGAAGTATGGTCAGTACACATTGACCAGCGTGGTGAAGTATGGTCAGTACAGATTGACCAGCGTGGTGAAGTATGGTCAGTACACATTGACCAGGGTGGTGAAGTATGGTCAGTACAGATTGACCAGCGTGGTGAAGTATGGTCAGTACACATTGACCAGCGTGGTGAAGTATGGTCAGTACACATTGACCAGCGTGGTGAAGTACGGTCAGGTCACATTGACCAGGGTGGTGAAGTATGGTCAGTACACATTGACCAGCCTGGTGAAGTATGGTCAGTACACATTGACCAGCGTGGTGAAGTATGGTCAGTACACATTGACCAGCGTGGTGAAGTATGGTCAGTACACATTGACCAGCGTGGTGAAGTATGGTCAGTCCACATTGACCAGCGTGGTGAAGTATGGTCAGTACACATTGACCAGCGTAGTGAAGTATGGTCAGTTACACATTGACCAGAGTGGTGAAGTATGGTCAGGTCACATTGACCAGCGTGGTGAAGTATGGTCAGGTCACATTGACCAGCGTGGTGAAGTATGGTCAGTACACATTGACCAGAGTGGTGAAGTATGGTCAGTACACATTGACCAGAGTGGTGAAGTATGGTCAGTACACATTGACCAGGGTGGTGAAGTATGGTCAGTACACATTGACCAGGGTGGTGAAGTATGGTCAGTACACATTGACCAGGGTGGTGAAGTATGGTCAGTACACATTGACCAGCGTGGTGAAGTATGGTCAGTACACATTGACCAGAGTGGTGAAGTATGGTCAGTCCACATTGACCAGAGTGGTGAAGTATGGTCAGGTCACATTGACCAGCGTGGTGAAGTATGGTCAGGTCACATTGACCAGGGTGGTGAAGTATGGTCAGTACACATTGACCAGAGTGGTGAAGTATGGTCAGGTCACATTGACCAGGGTGGTGAAGTATGGTCAGTACACATTGACCAGCGTGGTGAAGTATGGTCAGTACACATTGACCAGGGTGGTGAAGTATGGTCAGTACACATTGACCAGAGTGGTGAAGTATGGTCAGTACACATTGACCAGGGTGGTGAAGTATGGTCAGTACACATTGACCAGCGTGGTGAAGTATGGTCAGTACACATTGACCAGGGTGGTGAAGTATGGTCAGTACACATTGACCAGGGTGGTGAAGTATGGTCAGTACACATTGACCAGCGTGGTGAAGTATGGTCAGTCCACATTGACCAGCGTGGTGAAGTATGGTCAGTACACATTGACCAGAGTGGTGAAGTATGGTCAGTACACATTGACCAGAGTGGTGAAGTATGGTCAGTACACATTGACCAGCGTGGTGAAATATGGTCAGTACACATTGACCAGCGTGGTGAAGTATGGTCAGTACACATTGACCGGAGTGGTGAAGTATGGTCAGTACACATTGACCAGCGTGGTGAAGTATGGTCAGTACACATTGACCAGCGTGGTGAAGTATGGTCAGTACACATTGACCAGCGTGGTGAAGTATGGTCAGGTCACATTGACCAGCGTGGTGAAGTATGGTCAGTACACATTGACCAGCGTGGTGAAGTATGGTCAGTACACATTGACCATCGTGGTGAAGTATGGTCAGTACACATTGACCAGCGTGGTGAAGTATGGTCAGGTCACATTGACCAGCGTGGTGAAGTATGGTCAGTACACATTGACCAGCGTGGTGAAGTATGGTCAGTACACATTGACCAGCGTGGTGAAGTATGGTCAGTACACATTGACCAGCGTGGTGAAGTATGGTCAGGTCACATTGACCAGCGTGGTGAAGTATGGTCAGGTCACATTGACCAGCGTGGTGAAGTATGGTCAGTACACATTGACCAGCGAGGTGAAGTATGGTCAGTACACATTGACCAGAGTGGTGAAGTATGGTCAGGTCACATTGACCAGCGTGGTGAAGTATGGTCAGTCCACATTGACCAGGGTGGTGAAGTATGGTCAGGTCACATTGACCAGAGTGGTGAAGTATGGTCAGGTCACATTGACCAGGGTGGTGAAGTATGGTCAGTACACATTGACCAGCGTGGTGAAGTATGGTCAGTACACATTGACCAGGGTGGTGAAGTATGGTCAGTACACATTGACCAGGGTGGTGAAGTATGGTCAGTACACATTGACCAGAGTGGTGAAGTATGGTCAGGTCACATTGACCAGGGTGGTGAAGTATGGTCAGTACACATTGACCAGCGTGGTGAAGTATGGTCAGTACACATTGACCAGGGTGGTGAAGTATGGTCAGTACACATTGAGCAGGGTGGTGAAGTATGGTCAGTACACATTGACCTGCGTGGTGAAGTATGGTCAGTCCACATTGACCAGCGTGGTGAAGTATGGTCAGTACACATTGACCAGCGTGGTGAAGTATGGTCAGTACACATTGACCAGCGTGGTGAAGTATGGTCAGTACACATTGACCAGCGTGGTGAAGTATGGTCAGTACACATTGACCAGGGTGGTGAAGTATGGTCAGTACACATTGACCAGGGTGGTGAAGTATGGTCAGTACACATTGACCAGAGTGGTGAAGTATGGTCAGTACACATTGACCAGCGTGGTGAAGTATGGTCAGGTCACATTGACCAGCGTGGTGAAGTATGGTCAGTCCACATTGACCAGCGTGGTGAAGTATGGTCAGTCCACATTGACCATCGTGGTGAAGTATGGTCAGTACACATTGACCAGGGTGGTGAAGTATGGTCAGTACACATTGACCAGGGTGGTGAAGTATGGTCAGTACACATTGACCAGCGTGGTGAAGTATGGTCAGTACACATTGACCAGCGTGGTGAAGTATGGTCAGTACACATTGACCAGGGTGGTGAAGTATGGTCAGTACACATTGACCAGAGTGGTGAAGTATGGTCAGGTCACATTGACCAGGGTGGTGAAGTATGGTCAGCACACATTGACCAGCGTGGTGAAGTATGGTCAGTACACATTGACCAGCGTGGTGAAGTATGGTCAGTACACATTGACCAGGGTGGTGAATTATGATCAGGTCACATTGACCAGCGTGGTGAAGTATGGTCAGGTCACATTGACCAGCGTGGTGAAGTATGGTCAGTACACATTGACCAGCGTGGTGAAGTATGGTCAGTACACATTGACCAGCGTGGTGAAGTATGGTCAGTACACATTGACCAGCGTGGTGAAGTATGGTCAGTACACATTGACCAGGGTGGTGAAGTATGGTCAGTACACATTGACCAGCGTGGTGAAGTATGGTCAGTACACATTGACCAGCGTGGTGAAGTATGGTCAGTACACATTGACCAGCGTGGTGAAGTATAGTCAGTATACATTGACCAGCGTGGTGAAGTATGGCCAGTACACATTGACCAGCATGGTGAAGTATGGTCAGGTCACATTGACCAGCGTGGTGAAGTATGGTCAGGACACATTGACCAGCGTGGTGAAGTATGGTCAGTACACATTGACCAGGTTGGTGAAGTATGGTCAGTACACATTGACCAGCGTGGTGAAGTATGGTCAGTACAGATTGACCAGCGTGGTGAAGTATGGTCAGTACACATTGACCAGGGTGGTGAAGTATGGTCAGTACAGATTGACCAGCGTGGTGAAGTATGGTCAGTACACATTGACCAGCGTGGTGAAGTATGGTCAGTACACATTGACCAGCGTGGTGAAGTACGGTCAGGTCACATTGACCAGGGTGGTGAAGTATGGTCAGTACACATTGACCAGCCTGGTGAAGTATGGTCAGTACACATTGACCAGCGTGGTGAAGTATGGTCAGTACACATTGACCAGCGTGGTGAAGTATGGTCAGTACACATTGACCAGCGTGGTGAAGTATGGTCAGTCCACATTGACCAGCGTGGTGAAGTATGGTCAGTACACATTGACCAGCGTAGTGAAGTATGGTCAGTTACACATTGACCAGAGTGGTGAAGTATGGTCAGGTCACATTGACCAGGGTGGTGAAGTATGGTCAGGTCACATTGACCAGCGTGGTGAAGTATGGTCAGTACACATTGACCAGAGTGGTGAAGTATGGTCAGTACACATTGACCAGAGTGGTGAAGTATGGTCAGTACACATTGACCAGGGTGGTGAAGTATGGTCAGTACACATTGACCAGGGTGGTGAAGTATGGTCAGTACACATTGACCAGGGTGGTGAAGTATGGTCAGTACACATTGACCAGCGTGGTGAAGTATGGTCAGTACACATTGACCAGAGTGGTGAAGTATGGTCAGTCCACATTGACCAGAGTGGTGAAGTATGGTCAGGTCACATTGACCAGCGTGGTGAAGTATGGTCAGGTCACATTGACCAGGGTGGTGAAGTATGGTCAGTACACATTGACCAGAGTGGTGAAGTATGGTCAGGTCACATTGACCAGGGTGATGAAGTATGGTCAGTACACATTGACCAGCGTGGTGAAGTATGGTCAGTACACATTGACCAGGGTGGTGAAGTATGGTCAGTACACATTGACCAGAGTGGTGAAGTATGGTCAGTACACATTGACCAGGGTGGTGAAGTATGGTCAGTACACATTGACCAGCGTGGTGAAGTATGGTCAGTACACATTGACCAGGGTGGTGAAGTATGGTCAGTACACATTGACCAGGGTGGTGAAGTATGGTCAGTACACATTGACCAGCGTGGTGAAGTATGGTCAGTCCACATTGACCAGCGTGGTGAAGTATGGTCAGTACACATTGACCAGAGTGGTGAAGTATGGTCAGTACACATTGACCAGAGTGGTGAAGTATGGTCAGTACACATTGACCAGCGTGGTGAAATATGGTCAGTACACATTGACCAGCGTGGTGAAGTATGGTCAGTACACATTGACCGGAGTGGTGAAGTATGGTCAGTACACATTGACCAGCGTGGTGAAGTATGGTCAGTACACATTGACCAGCGTGGTGAAGTATGGTCAGGTCACATTGACCAGCGTGGTGAAGTATGGTCAGTACACATTGACCAGCGTGGTGAAGTATGGTCAGTACACATTGACCATCGTGGTGAAGTATGGTCAGTACACATTGACCAGCGTGGTGAAGTATGGTCAGGTCACATTGACCAGCGTGGTGAAGTATGGTCAGTACACATTGACCAGCGTGGTGAAGTATGGTCAGTACACATTGACCAGCGTGGTGAAGTATGGTCAGTACACATTGACCAGCGTGGTGAAGTATGGTCAGGTCACATTGACCAGCGTGGTGAAGTATGGTCAGGTCACATTGACCAGCGTGGTGAAGTATGGTCAGTACACATTGACCAGCGTGGTGAAGTATGGTCAGTACACATTGACCAGCGTGGTGAATTATGATCAGGTCACATTGACCAGCGTGGTGAATTATGATCAGGTCACATTGACCAGCGTGGTGAAGTATGGTCAGTACACATTGACCAGCGTGGTGAAGTATGGTCAGTACACATTGACCAGCGTGGTGAAGTATGGTCAGTACACATTGACCAGCGTGGTGAAGTATGGTCAGTACACATTGACCAGCGTGGTGAAGTATGGTCAGTACACATTGACCAGCGTGGTGAAGTATGGTCAGTACACATTGACCAGCGTGGTGAAGTATGGTCAGTACACATTGACCAGCGTGTTGAAGTATGGTCAGTCCACATTGACCAGCGTGTTGAAGTATGGTCAGTCCACATTGACCAGCGTGGTGAAGTATGGTCAGTCCACATTGACCAGAGTGGTGAAGTATGGTCAGTCCACATTAACCAGAGTGGTGAAGTATGGTCAGGTCACATTGACCAGCGTGGTGAAGTATGGTCAGTACACATTGACCAGAGTGGTGAAGTATGGTCAGTACACATTGACCAGGGTGGTGAAGTATGGTCAGTACACATTGACCAGGGTGGTGAAGTATGGTCAGTACACATTGACCAGGGTGGTGAAGTATGGTCAGTACACATTGACCAGGGAGGTGAAGTATGGTCAGTACACATTGACCAGCGTGGTGAAGTATGGTCAGTCCACATTGACCAGCGTGGTGAAGTATGGTCAGGTCACATTGACCAGCGTGGTGAAGTATGGTCAGGTCACATTGACCAGCGTGGTGAAATATGGTCAGGTCACATTGACCAGGGTGGTGAAGTATGGTCAGTACACATTGACCAGAGTGGTGAAGTATGGTCAGGTCACATTGACCAGGGTGGTGAAGTATGGTCAGTACACATTGACCAGCGTGGTGAAGTATGGTCAGTACACATTGACCAGCGTGGTGAAGTATGGTCAGTACACATTGACCAGGGTGGTGAAGTATGGTCAGTACACATTGACCAGAGTGGTGAAGTATGGTCAGGTCACATTGACCAGGGTGGTGAAGTATGGTCAGTACACATTGACCAGCGTGGTGAAGTATGGTCAGTACACATTGACCAGGGTGGTGAAGTATGGTCAGTACACATTGACCAGGGTGGTGAAGTATGGTCAGTACACATTGACCAGGGTGGTGAAGTATGGTCAGTACACATTGACCAGAGTGGTGAAGTATGGTCAGTACACATTGACCAGCGTGGTGAAGTATGGTCAGTACACATTGACCAGCGTGGTGAAGTATGGTCAGGTCACATTGACCAGAGTGGTGAAGTATGGTCAGTACACATTGACCAGCGTGGTGAAGTATGGTCAGTACACATTGACCAGCGTGGTGAAGTATGGTCAGTACACATTGACCAGCGTGGTGAAGTATGGTCAGTACACATTGACCAGCGTGGTGAAGTATGGTCAGGTCACATTAACCAGTGTGGTGAAGTATGGTCAGGTCACATTGACCAGTGTGGTGAAGTATGGTCAGTACACATTGACCAGAGTGGTGAAGTATGGTCAGTACACATTGACCAGCGTGGTGAATTATGGTCAGTACACATTGACCAGCGTGGTGAAGTATGGTCAGTCCACATTGACCAGCGTGGTGAAGTATGGTCAGTACACATTGACCAGAGTGGTGAAGTATGGTCAGTACACATTGACCAGCGTGGTGAAGTATGGTCAGTACACATTGACCAGCGTGGTGAAGTATGGTCAGGTCACATTGACCAGAGTGGTGAAGTATGGTCAGTACACATTGACCAGAGTGGTGAAGTATGGTCAGTACACATTGACCAGGGTGGTGAAGTATGGTCAGTCCACATTGACCAGCGTGGTGAAGTATGGTCAGTCCACATTGACCAGCGTGGTGAAGTATGGTCAGTCCACATTAACCAGAGTGGTGAAGTATGGTCAGGTCACATTGACCAGCGTGGTGAAGTATGGTCAGTCCACATTGACCAGCGTGGTGAAGTATGGTCAGGTCACATTGACCAGCGTGGTGAAGTATGGTCAGTACACATTGACCAGCGTGGTGAAGTATGGTCAGTACACATTGACCAGCGTGGTGAAGTATGGTCAAGTCACATTGACCAGCGTCGTGAAGTATGGTCAGTACACATTGACCAGCGTGGTGAAGTATGGTCAGTACACATTGACCAGAGTGGTGAAGTATGGTCAGTACACATTGACCAGAGTGGTGAAGTATGGTCAGGTCACATTGACCAGGGTGGTGAAGTATGGTCAGTACACATTGACCAGCGTGGTGAAGTATGGTCAGTACACATTGACCAGGGTGGTGAAGTATGGTCAGTACACATTGACCAGAGTGGTGAAGTATGGTCAGGTCACATTGACCAGGGTGGTGAAGTATGGTCAGTACACATTGACCAGCGTGGTGAAGTATGGTCAGTACACATTGACCAGCGTGGTGAAGTATGGTCAGTACACATTGACCAGCGTGGTGAAGTATGGTCAGTACACATTGACCAGGGTGGTGAAGTATGGTCAGTACACATTGACCAGGGTGGTGAAGTATGGTCAGTACACATTGACCAGAGTGGTGAAGTATGGTCAGTACACATTGACCAGCGTGGTGAAGTATGGTCAGTACACATTGACCAGCGTGGTGAAGTATGGTCAGTCCACATTGACCAGCGTGGTGAAGTATGGTCAGTCCACATTGACCAGCGTGGTGAAGTATGGTCAGTACACATTGACCAGGGTGGTGAAGTATGGTCAGTACACATTGACCAGGGTGGTGAAGTATGGTCAGTACACATTGACCAGCGTGGTGAAGTATGGTCAGTACACATTGACCAGCGTGGTGAAGTATGGTCAGTACACATTGACCAGGGTGGTGAAGTATGGTCAGTACACATTGACCAGAGTGGTGAAGTATGGTCAGGTCACATTGACCAGGGTGGTGAAGTATGGTCAGCACACATTGACCAGCGTGGTGAAGTATGGTCAGTACACATTGACCAGCGTGGTGAAGTATGGTCAGTACACATTGACCAGGGTGGTGAAGTATGGTCAGGTCACATTGACCAGCGTGGTGAAGTATGGTCAGTACACATTGACCAGCGTGGTGAAGTATGGTCAGGTCACATTGACCAGGGTGGTGAAGTATGGTCAGTACACATTGACCAGCGTGTTGAAGTATGGTCAGTACACATTGACCAGCGTGGTGAAGTATGGTCAGTCCACATTGACCAGGGTGGTGAAGTATGGTCAGTCCACATTGACCAGCGTGGTGAAGTATGGTCAGTCCACATTGACCAGCGTGGTGAAGTATGGTCAGTATACATTGACCAGCGTGGTGAAGTATGGTCAGTACACATTGACCAGCGTGGTGAAGTATGGTCAGGTCACATTGACCAGCGTGGTGAAGTATGGTCAGTACACATTGACCAGCGTGGTGAAGTATGGTCAGTACACATTGACCAGCGTGGTGAAGTATGGTCAGGTCACATTGACCAGCGTGGTGAAGTATGGTCAGTACACATTGACCAGCGTGGTGAAGTATGGTCAGTACACATTGACCAGAGTGGTGAAGTATGGTCAGTACACATTGACCAGAGTGGTGAAGTATGGTCAGGTCACATTGACCAGGGTGGTGAAGTATGGTCAGTACACATTGACCAGCGTGGTGAAGTATGGTCAGTACACATTGACCAGGGTGGTGAAGTATGGTCAGTACACATTGACCAGAGTGGTGAAGTATGGTCAGGTCACATTGACCAGGGTGGTGAAGTATGGTCAGTACACATTGACCAGCGTGGTGAAGTATGGTCAGTACACATTGACCAGCGTGGTGAAGTATGGTCAGTACACATTGACCAGCGTGGTGAAGTATGGTCAGTACACATTGACCAGGGTGGTGAAGTATGGTCAGTACACATTGACCAGGGTGGTGAAGTATGGTCAGTACACATTGACCAGAGTGGTGAAGTATGGTCAGTACACATTGACCAGCGTGGTGAAGTATGGTCAGTACACATTGACCAGCGTGGTGAAGTATGGTCAGTCCACATTGACCAGCGTGGTGAAGTATGGTCAGTCCACATTGACCAGCGTGGTGAAGTATGGTCAGTACACATTGACCAGGGTGGTGAAGTATGGTCAGTACACATTGACCAGGGTGGTGAAGTATGGTCAGTACACATTGACCAGCGTGGTGAAGTATGGTCAGTACACATTGACCAGCGTGGTGAAGTATGGTCAGTACACATTGACCAGGGTGGTGAAGTATGGTCAGTACACATTGACCAGAGTGGTGAAGTATGGTCAGGTCACATTGACCAGGGTGGTGAAGTATGGTCAGCACACATTGACCAGCGTGGTGAAGTATGGTCAGTACACATTGACCAGCGTGGTGAAGTATGGTCAATACACATTGACCAGGGTGGTGAAGTATGGTCAGGTCACATTGACCAGCGTGGTGAAGTATGGTCAGTACACATTGACCAGCGTGGTGAAGTATGGTCAGGTCACATTGACCAGGGTGGTGAAGTATGGTCAGTACACATTGACCAGCGTGTTGAAGTATGGTCAGTACACATTGACCAGCGTGGTGAATTATGGTCAGTCCACATTGACCAGGGTGGTGAAGTATGGTCAGTCCACATTGACCAGCGTGGTGAAGTATGGTCAGTCCACATTGACCAGCGTGGTGAAGTATGGTCAGTATACATTGACCAGCGTGGTGAAGTATGGTCAGTACACATTGACCAGCGTGGTGAAGTATGGTCAGGTCACATTGACCAGCGTGGTGAAGTATGGTCAGTCCACATTGACCAGCGTGGTGAAGTATGGTCAGTACACATTGACCAGGTTGGTGAAGTATGGTCAGTACACATTGACCAGCGTGGTGAAGTATGGTCAGTACAGATTGACCAGCGTGGTGAAGTATGGTCAGTCCACATTGACCAGCGTGGTGAAGTATGGTCAGTACAGATTGACCAGCGTGGTGAAGTATGGTCAGTACACATTGACCAGCGTGGTGAAGTATGGTCAGGTCGCATTGACCAGCGTGGTGAAGTACGGTCAGGTCACATTGACCAGGGTGGTGAAGTATGGTCAGTACACATTGACCAGCCTGGTGAAGTATGGTCAGTACACATTGACCAGCGTGGTGAAGTATGGTCAGTACACATTGACCAGCGTGGTGAAGTATGGTCAGTACACATTGACCAGCGTGGTGAAGTATGGTCAGTCCACATTGACCAGCGTGGTGAAGTATGGTCAGTACACATTGACCAGCGTAGTGAAGTATGGTCAGTACACATTGACCAGGGTGGTGAAGTATGGTCAGTACACATTGACCAGGGTGGTGAAGTATGGTCAGTACACATTGACCAGAGTGGTGAAGTATGGTCAGGTCACATTGACCAGGGTGGTGAAGTATGGTCAGTACACATTGACCAGCGTGGTGAAGTATGGTCAGTACACATTGACCAGGGTGGTGAAGTATGGTCAGTACACATTGACCAGGGTGGTGAAGTATGGTCAGTACACATTGACCAGGGTGGTGAAGTATGGTCAGTACACATTGACCAGAGTGGTGAAGTATGGTCAGTACACATTGACCAGCGTGGTGAAGTATGGTCAGTACACATTGACCAGCGTGGTGAAATATGGTCAGGTCACATTGACCAGAGTGGTGAAGTATGGTCAGTACACATTGACCAGCGTGGTGAAGTATGGTCAGTACACATTGACCAGCGTGGTGAAGTATGGTCAGTACACATTGACCAGCGTGGTGAAGTATGGTCAGTACACATTGACCAGCGTGGTGAAGTATGGTCAGGTCACATTGACCAGTGTGGTGAAGTATGGTCAGGTCACATTGACCAGTGTGGTGAAGTATGGTCAGTACACATTGACCAGAGTGGTGAAGTATGGTCAGTACACATTGACCAGCGTGGTGAATTATGGTCAGTACACATTGACAAGCGTGGTGAAGTATGGTCAGTCCACATTGACCAGCGTGGTGAAGTATGGTCAGTACACATTGACCAGAGTGGTGAAGTATGGTCAGTACACATTGACCAGCGTGGTGAAGTATGGTCAGTACACATTGACAAGCGTGGTGAAGTATGGTCAGGTCACATTGACCAGAGTGGTGAAGTATGGTCAGTACACATTGACCAGAGTGGTGAAGTATGGTCAGTACACATTGACCAGGGTGGTGAAGTATGGTCAGTCCACATTGACCAGCGTGGTGAAGTATGGTCAGTCCACATTGACCAGCGTGGTGAAGTATGGTCAGTCCACATTAACCAGAGTGGTGAAGTATGGTCAGGTCACATTGACCAGCGTGGTGAAGTATGGTCAGTCCACATTGACCAGCGTGGTGAAGTATGGTCAGGTCACATTGACCAGCGTGGTGAAGTATGGTCAGTACACATTGACCAGCGTGGTGAAGTATGGTCAGTACACATTGACCAGCGTGGTGAAGTATGGTCAGGTCACATTGACCAGCGTGGTGAAGTATGGTCAGTACACATTGACCAGCGTGGTGAAGTATGGTCAGTACACATTGACCAGAGTGGTGAAGTATGGTCAGTACACATTGACCAGAGTGGTGAAGTATGGTCAGGTCACATTGACCAGGGTGGTGAAGTATGGTCAGTACACATTGACCAGCGTGGTGAAGTATGGTCAGTACACATTGACCAGGGTGGTGAAGTATGGTCAGTACACATTGACCAGAGTGGTGAAGTATGGTCAGGTCACATTGACCAGGGTGGTGAAGTATGGTCAGTACACATTGACCAGCGTGGTGAAGTATGGTCAGTACACATTGACCAGCGTGGTGAAGTATGGTCAGTACACATTGACCAGCGTGGTGAAGTATGGTCAGTACACATTGACCAGGGTGGTGAAGTATGGTCAGTACACATTGACCAGGGTGGTGAAGTATGGTCAGTACACATTGACCAGAGTGGTGAAGTATGGTCAGTACACATTGACCAGCGTGGTGAAGTATTTTCAGTACACATTGACCAGCGTGGTGAAGTATGGTCAGTCCACATTGACCAGCGTGGTGAAGTATGGTCAGTCCACATTGACCAGCGTGGTGAAGTATGGTCAGTACACATTGACCAGGGTGGTGAAGTATGGTCAGTACACATTGACCAGGGTGGTGAAGTATGGTCAGTACACATTGACCAGCGTGGTGAAGTATGGTCAGTACACATTGACCAGCGTGGTGAAGTATGGTCAGTACACATTGACCAGGGTGGTGAAGTATGGTCAGTACACATTGACCAGAGTGGTGAAGTATGGTCAGGTCACATTGACCAGGGTGGTGAAGTATGGTCAGCACACATTGACCAGCGTGGTGAAGTATGGTCAGTACACATTGACCAGCGTGGTGAAGTATGGTCAGTACACATTGACCAGGGTGGTGAAGTATGGTTAGGTCACATTGACCAGCGTGGTGAAGTATGGTCAGTACACATTGACCAGCGTGGTGAAGTATGGTCAGGTCACATTGACCAGGGTGGTGAAGTATGGTCAGTACACATTGACCAGCGTGTTGAAGTATGGTCAGTACACATTGACCAGCGTGGTGAAGTATGGTCAGTCCACATTGACCAGGGTGGTGAAGTATGGTCAGTCCACATTGACCAGCGTGGTGAAGTATGGTCAGTCCACATTGACCAGCGTGGTGAAGTATGGTCAGTATACATTGACCAGCGTGGTGAAGTATGGTCAGTACACATTGACCAGCGTGGTGAAGTATGGTCAGGTCACATTGACCAGCGTGGTGAAGTATGGTCAGTCCACATTGACCAGCGTGGTGAAGTATGGTCAGTACACATTGACCAGGTTGGTGAAGTATGGTCAGTACACATTGACCAGCGTGGTGAAGTATGGTCAGTACAGATTGACCAGCGTGGTGAAGTATGGTCAGTCCACATTGACCAGCGTGGTGAAGTATGGTCAGTACAGATTGACCAGCGTGGTGAAGTATGGTCAGTACACATTGACCAGCGTGGTGAAGTATGGTCAGGTCGCATTGACCAGCGTGGTGAAGTACGGTCAGGTCACATTGACCAGGGTGGTGAAGTATGGTCAGTACACATTGACCAGCCTGGTGAAGTATGGTCAGTACACATTGACCAGCGTGGTGAAGTATGGTCAGTACACATTGACCAGCGTGGTGAAGTATGGTCAGTACACATTGACCAGCGTGGTGAAGTATGGTCAGTCCACATTGACCAGCGTGGTGAAGTATGGTCAGTACACATTGACCAGCGTAGTGAAGTATGGTCAGTTACACATTGACCAGAGTGGTGAAGTATGGTCAGGTCACATTGACCAGCGTGGTGAAGTATGGTCAGGTCACATTGACCAGCGTGGTGAAGTGTGGTCAGTAATCATTGACCAGGGTGGTGAAGTATGGTCAGTACACATTGACCAGAGTGGTGAAGTATGGTCAGGTCGCATTGACCACCGTGGTGAAGTACGGTCAGGTCACATTGACCAGGGTGGTGAAGTATGGTCAGGTCACATTGACCAGCCTGGTGAAGTATGGTCAGTACACATTGACCAGCGTGGTGAAGTATGGTCAGTACACATTGACCAGCGTGGTGAAGTATGGTCAGTACACATTGACCAGCGTGGTGAAGTATGGTCAGTACACATTGACCAGCGTGGTGAAGTGTGGTCAGTAAACATTGACCAGCGTGGTGAAGTATGGTCAGTCCACATTGCCCAGCGTGGTGAAGTATGGTCAGGTCGCATTGACCAGCGTGGTGAAGTATGGTCAAGTCACATTGACCAGCGTCGTGAAGTATGGTCAGTACACATTGACCAGCGTGGTGAAGTATGGTCAGTACACATTGACCAGAGTGGTGAAGTATGGTCAGTACACATTGACCAGAGTGGTGAAGTATGGTCAGGTCACATTGACCAGGGTGGTGAAGTATGGTCAGTACACATTGACCAGCGTGGTGAAGTATGGTCAGTACACATTGACCAGGGTGGTGAAGTATGGTCAGTACACATTGACCAGAGTGGTGAAGTATGGTCAGGTCACATTGACCAGGGTGGTGAAGTATGGTCAGTACACATTGACCAGCGTGGTGAAGTATGGTCAGTACACATTGACCAGCGTGGTGAAGTATGGTCAGTACACATTGACCAGCGTGGTGAAGTATGGTCAGTACACATTGACAAGGGTGGTGAAGTATGGTCAGTACACATTGACCAGGGTGGTGAAGTATGGTCAGTACACATTGACCAGAGTGGTGAAGTATGGTCAGTACACATTGACCAGCGTGGTGAAGTATGGTCAGTACACATTGACCAGCGTGGTGAAGTATGGTCAGTCCACATTGACCAGCGTGGTGAAGTATGGTCAGTCCACATTGACCAGCGTGGTGAAGTATGGTCAGTACACATTGACCAGGGTGGTGAAGTATGGTCAGTACACATTGACCAGGGTGGTGAAGTATGGTCAGTACACATTGACCAGCGTGGTGAAGTATGGTCAGTACACATTGACCAGCGTGGTGAAGTATGGTCAGTACACATTGACCAGGGTGGTGAAGTATGGTCAGTACACATTGACCAGAGTGGTGAAGTATGGTCAGGTCACATTGACCAGGGTGGTGAAGTATGGTCAGCACACATTGACCAGCGTGGTGAAGTATGGTCAGTACACATTGACCAGCGTGGTGAAGTATGGTCAGTACACATTGACCAGGGTGGTGAAGTATGGTCAGGTCACATTGACCAGCGTGGTGAAGTATGGTCAGTACACATTGACCAGCGTGGTGAAGTATGGTCAGGTCACATTGACCAGGGTGGTGAAGTATGGTCAGTACACATTGACCAGCGTGTTGAAGTATGGTCAGTACACATTGACCAGCGTGGTGAAGTATGGTCAGTCCACATTGACCAGGGTGGTGAAGTATGGTCAGTCCACATTGACCAGCGTGGTGAAGTATGGTCAGTCCACATTGACCAGCGTGGTGAAGTATGGTCAGTATACATTGACCAGCGTGGTGAAGTATGGTCAGTACACATTGACCAGCGTGGTGAAGTATGGTCAGGTCACATTGACCAGCGTGGTGAAGTATGGTCAGTACACATTGACCAGCGTGGTGAAGTATGGTCAGTACACATTGACCAGCGTGGTGAAGTATGGTCAGGTCACATTGACCAGCGTGGTGAAGTATGGTCAGTACACATTGACCAGCGTGGTGAAGTATGGTCAGTACACATTGACCAGAGTGGTGAAGTATGGTCAGTACACATTGACCAGAGTGGTGAAGTATGGTCAGGTCACATTGACCAGGGTGGTGAAGTATGGTCAGTACACATTGACCAGCGTGGTGAAGTATGGTCAGTACACATTGACCAGGGTGGTGAAGTATGGTCAGTACACATTGACCAGAGTGGTGAAGTATGGTCAGGTCACATTGACCAGGGTGGTGAAGTATGGTCAGTACACATTGACCAGCGTGGTGAAGTATGGTCAGTACACATTGACCAGCGTGGTGAAGTATGGTCAGTACACATTGACCAGCGTGGTGAAGTATGGTCAGTACACATTGACCAGGGTGGTGAAGTATGGTCAGTACACATTGACCAGGGTGGTGAAGTATGGTCAGTACACATTGACCAGAGTGGTGAAGTATGGTCAGTACACATTGACCAGCGTGGTGAAGTATGGTCAGTACACATTGACCAGCGTGGTGAAGTATGGTCAGTCCACATTGACCAGCGTGGTGAAGTATGGTCAGTCCACATTGACCAGCGTGGTGAAGTATGGTCAGTACACATTGACCAGGGTGGTGAAGTATGGTCAGTACACATTGACCAGGGTGGTGAAGTATGGTCAGTACACATTGACCAGCGTGGTGAAGTATGGTCAGTACACATTGACCAGCGTGGTGAAGTATGGTCAGTACACATTGACCAGGGTGGTGAAGTATGGTCAGTACACATTGACCAGAGTGGTGAAGTATGGTCAGGTCACATTGACCAGGGTGGTGAAGTATGGTCAGCACACATTGACCAGCGTGGTGAAGTATGGTCAGTACACATTGACCAGCGTGGTGAAGTATGGTCAATACACATTGACCAGGGTGGTGAAGTATGGTCAGGTCACATTGACCAGCGTGGTGAAGTATGGTCAGTACACATTGACCAGCGTGGTGAAGTATGGTCAGGTCACATTGACCAGGGTGGTGAAGTATGGTCAGTACACATTGACCAGAGTGGTGAAGTATGGTCAGTACACATTGACCAGCGTGGTGAAGTATGGTCAGTACACATTGACCAGCGTGGTGAAATATGGTCAGGTCACATTGACCAGAGTGGTGAAGTATGGTCAGTACACATTGACCAGCGTGGTGAAGTATGGTCAGTACACATTGACCAGCGTGGTGAAGTATGGTCAGTACACATTGACCAGCGTGGTGAAGTATGGTCAGTACACATTGACCAGCGTGGTGAAGTATGGTCAGGTCACATTGACCAGTGTGGTGAAGTATGGTCAGGTCACATTGACCAGTGTGGTGAAGTATGGTCAGTACACATTGACCAGAGTGGTGAAGTATGGTCAGTACACATTGACCAGCGTGGTGAATTATGGTCAGTACACATTGACAAGCGTGGTGAAGTATGGTCAGTCCACATTGACCAGCGTGGTGAAGTATGGTCAGTACACATTGACCAGAGTGGTGAAGTATGGTCAGTACACATTGACCAGCGTGGTGAAGTATGGTCAGTACACATTGACCAGCGTGGTGAAGTATGGTCAGGTCACATTGACCAGAGTGGTGAAGTATGGTCAGTACACATTGACCAGAGTGGTGAAGTATGGTCAGTACACATTGACCAGGGTGGTGAAGTATGGTCAGTCCACATTGACCAGCGTGGTGAAGTATGGTCAGTCCACATTGACCAGCGTGGTGAAGTATGGTCAGTCCACATTAACCAGAGTGGTGAAGTATGGTCAGGTCACATTGACCAGCGTGGTGAAGTATGGTCAGTCCACATTGACCAGCGTGGTGAAGTATGGTCAGGTCACATTGACCAGCGTGGTGAAGTATGGTCAGTACACATTGACCAGCGTGGTGAAGTATGGTCAGTACACATTGACCAGCGTGGTGAAGTATGGTCAGGTCACATTGACCAGCGTGGTGAAGTATGGTCAGTACACATTGACCAGCGTGGTGAAGTATGGTCAGTACACATTGACCAGAGTGGTGAAGTATGGTCAGTACACATTGACCAGAGTGGTGAAGTATGGTCAGGTCACATTGACCAGGGTGGTGAAGTATGGTCAGTACACATTGACCAGCGTGGTGAAGTATGGTCAGTACACATTGACCAGGGTGGTGAAGTATGGTCAGTACACATTGACCAGAGTGGTGAAGTATGGTCAGGTCACATTGACCAGGGTGGTGAAGTATGGTCAGTACACATTGACCAGCGTGGTGAAGTATGGTCAGTACACATTGACCAGCGTGGTGAAGTATGGTCAGTACACATTGACCAGCGTGGTGAAGTATGGTCAGTACACATTGACCAGGGTGGTGAAGTATGGTCAGTACACATTGACCAGGGTGGTGAAGTATGGTCAGTACACATTGACCAGAGTGGTGAAGTATGGTCAGTACACATTGACCAGCGTGGTGAAGTATTTTCAGTACACATTGACCAGCGTGGTGAAGTATGGTCAGTCCACATTGACCAGCGTGGTGAAGTATGGTCAGTCCACATTGACCAGCGTGGTGAAGTATGGTCAGTACACATTGACCAGGGTGGTGAAGTATGGTCAGTACACATTGACCAGGGTGGTGAAGTATGGTCAGTACACATTGACCAGCGTGGTGAAGTATGGTCAGTACACATTGACCAGCGTGGTGAAGTATGGTCAGTACACATTGACCAGGGTGGTGAAGTATGGTCAGTACACATTGACCAGAGTGGTGAAGTATGGTCAGGTCACATTGACCAGGGTGGTGAAGTATGGTCAGCACACATTGACCAGCGTGGTGAAGTATGGTCAGTACACATTGACCAGCGTGGTGAAGTATGGTCAGTACACATTGACCAGGGTGGTGAAGTATGGTTAGGTCACATTGACCAGCGTGGTGAAGTATGGTCAGTACACATTGACCAGCGTGGTGAAGTATGGTCAGGTCACATTGACCAGGGTGGTGAAGTATGGTCAGTACACATTGACCAGCGTGTTGAAGTATGGTCAGTACACATTGACCAGCGTGGTGAAGTATGGTCAGTCCACATTGACCAGGGTGGTGAAGTATGGTCAGTCCACATTGACCAGCGTGGTGAAGTATGGTCAGTCCACATTGACCAGCGTGGTGAAGTATGGTCAGTATACATTGACCAGCGTGGTGAAGTATGGTCAGTACACATTGACCAGCGTGGTGAAGTATGGTCAGGTCACATTGACCAGCGTGGTGAAGTATGGTCAGTCCACATTGACCAGCGTGGTGAGGTATGGTCAGTACACATTGACCAGGTTGGTGAAGTATGGTCAGTACACATTGACCAGCGTGGTGAAGTATGGTCAGTACAGATTGACCAGCGTGGTGAAGTATGGTCAGTCCACATTGACCAGCGTGGTGAAGTATGGTCAGTACAGATTGACCAGCGTGGTGAAGTATGGTCAGTACACATTGACCAGCGTGGTGAAGTATGGTCAGGTCGCATTGACCAGCGTGGTGAAGTACGGTCAGGTCACATTGACCAGGGTGGTGAAGTATGGTCAGTACACATTGACCAGCCTGGTGAAGTATGGTCAGTACACATTGACCAGCGTGGTGAAGTATGGTCAGTACACATTGACCAGCGTGGTGAAGTATGGTCAGTACACATTGACCAGCGTGGTGAAGTATGGTCAGTCCACATTGACCAGCGTGGTGAAGTATGGTCAGTACACATTGACCAGCGTAGTGAAGTATGTTCAGTTACACATTGACCAGAGTGGTGAAGTATGGTCAGGTCACATTGACCAGCGTGGTGAAGTATGGTCAGGTCACATTGACCAGCGTGGTGAAGTGTGGTCAGTAATCATTGACCAGGGTGGTGAAGTATGGTCAGTACACATTGACCAGAGTGGTGAAGTATGGTCAGGTCGCATTGACCACCGTGGTGAAGTACGGTCAGGTCACATTGACCAGGGTGGTGAAGTATGGTCAGGTCACATTGACCAGCCTGGTGAAGTATGGTCAGTACACATTGACCAGCGTGGTGAAGTATGGTCAGTACACATTGACCAGCGTGGTGAAGTATGGTCAGTACACATTGACCAGCGTGGTGAAGTATGGTCAGTACACATTGACCAGCGTGGTGAAGTGTGGTCAGTAAACATTGACCAGCGTGGTGAAGTATGGTCAGTCCACATTGCCCAGCGTGGTGAAGTATGGTCAGGTCGCATTGACCAGCGTGGTGAAGTATGGTCAGTACACATTGACCAGGGTGGTGAAGTATGGTCAGTACACATTGACCAGCGTGGTGAAGTATGGTCAGTACACATTGACCAGCGTGGTGAAGTATGGTCAGTACACATTGACCAGGGTGGTGAAGTATGGTCAGGTCACATTGACCAGCGTGGTGAAGTATGGTCAGTACACATTGACCAGCGTGGTGAAGTATGGTCAGTCCACATTGACCAGGGTGGTGAAGTATGGTCAGTACACATTGACCAGCGTGGTGAAGTATGGTCAGTCCACATTGACCAGGGTGGTGAAGTATGGTCAGTACACATTGACCAGCGTGGTGAAGTATGGTCAGGTCACATTGACCAGCGTGGTGAAGTATGGTCAGTCCACATTGACCAGCGTGGTGAAGTATGGTCAGTACACATTGACCAGAGTGGTGAAGTATGGTCAGTACACATTGACCAGGGTGGTGAAGTATGGTCAGTACACATTGACCAGCGTGGTGAAGTATGGTCAGTACACATTGACCAGAGTGGTGAAGTATGGTCAGTACTCATTGACCAGCGTGGTGAAGTATGGCCAGTACACATTGACCAGCGTGGTGAAGTATGGTCAGTTCACATTGACCATGGTGGTGAAGTATGGTCAGTACACATTGACCAGAGTGGTGAAGTATGGTCAGCACGCATTGACCAGGGTGGTGAAGTATGGTCAGTACACATTGACCAGGGTGGTGAAGTATGGTCAGTACACATTGACCAGCGTGGTGAAGTATGGTCAGTACACATTGACCGGGGTGGTGAAGTATGGTCAGTACACATTGACCAGCGTGGTGAAGTATGGTCAGTACACATTGACCAGCGTGGTGAAGTATGGTCAGGTCACATTGACCAGGGTGGTGAAGTATGGTCAGTACACATTGACCAGCGTGGTGAAGTATGGTCGGTCCACATTGACCAGGGTGGTGAAGTATGGTCAGGTCACATTGACCAGCGTGGTGAAGTATGGTCAGGTCACATTGACCAGGGTGGTGAAGTATGGTCAGTACACATTGACCAGCGTGGTGAAGTATGGTCAGTACACATTGACCAGGGTGGTGAAGTATGGTCAGTACACATTGACCAGGGTGGCGAAGTATGGTCAGGTCACATTGACCAGAGTGGTGAAGTATGGTCAGTACACATTGACCAGGGTGGTGAAGTATGGTCAGGTCACATTGACCAGCGTGGTGAAGTATGATCAGGTCACATTGACCAGCGTGGTGAAGTATGGTCAGTACACATTGACCAGGGTGGTGAAGTATGGTCAGGTCACATTGACCAGAGTGGTGAAGTATGGTCAGTACACGTTGACCAGGGTGGTGAAGTATGGTCAGTACACATTGACCAGCGTGGTGAAGTATTGTCAGTCCACATTGACCATGGTGGTGAAGTATGGTCTTTACACATTGACCAGCGTGGTGAAGTATGGTCAGTACACATTGACCAGCGTGGTGAAGTATGGTCAGTACACATTGACCAGCGTGGTGAAGTATGGTCAGTACACATTGACCAGCGTGGTGAAGTATGGTCAGGTCACATTGACCAGAGTGGTGAAGTATGGTCAGGTCACATTGACCAGCGTGGTGAAGTATGGTCAGTACACATTGACCAGCGTGGTGAAGTATGGTCAGTACACATTGACCAGCGTGGTGAAGTATGGTCAGTACACATTGACCAGCGTGGTGAAGTATGGTCAGTACACATTGACCAGCGTGGTGAAGTATGGTCAGTACACATTGACCAGCGTGGTGAAGTATGGTCAGTTCCCATTGACCAGCGTGGTGAAGTATGGTCAGTTCACATTGACCTGCGTGGTGAAGTATGGTCAGTACACATTGACCAGCGTGGTGAAGTATGGTCAGTACACATTGACCAGAGTGGTTAAGTATGGTCAGTACACATTGACCAGGGTGGTGAAGTATGGTCAGTACACATTGACCAGAGTGGTTAAGTATGGTCAGTACACATTGACCAGGGTGGTGAAGTATGGTCAGTACACATTGACCAGCGTGGTGAAGTATGGTCAGTATACATTGACCAGCGTGGTGAAGTATGGTCAGTACACATTGACCAGCGTGGTGAAGTATGGTCAGTCCACATTGACCAGCGTGGTGAAGTATGGTCAGTACACATTGACCAGGTTGGTGACGTATGGTCAGTACACATTGACCAGCGTGGTGAAGTATGGTCAGTCCACATTGACCAGCGTGGTGAAGTATGGTCAAGTCGCATTGACCAGCGTGGTGAAGTGCGGTCAGGTCACATTGACCAGCCTGGTGAAGTATGGTCAGTACACATTGACCAGCGTGGTGAAGTATGGCCAGTACACATTGACCAGCGTGGTGAAGTATGGTCAGTTCACATTGACCATGGTGGTGAAGTATGGTCAGTACACATTGACCAGAGTGGTGAAGTATGGTCAGCACGCATTGACCAGGGTGGTGAAGTATGGTCAGTACACATTGACCAGGGTGGTGAAGTATGGTCAGTACACATTGACCAGCGTGGTGAAGTATGGTCAGTACACATTGACCGGGGTGGTGAAGTATGGTCAGTACACATTGACCAGCGTGGTGAAGTATGGTCAGTACACATTGACCAGCGTGGTGAAGTATGGTCAGGTCACATTGACCAGGGTGGTGAAGTATGGTCAGTACACATTGACCAGCGTGATGAAGTATGGTCGGTCCACATTGACCAGGGTGGTGAAGTATGGTCAGGTCACATTGACCAGCGTGGTGAAGTATGGTCAGGTCACATTGACCAGGGTGGTGAAGTATGGTCAGTACACATTGACCAGCGTGGTGAAGTATGGTCAGTACACATTGACCAGGGTGGTAAGTATGGTCAGTACACATTGACCAGGGTGGTGAAGTATGGTCAGGTCACATTGACCAGGGTGGTGAAGTATGGTCAGTACACATTGACCAGGGTGGTGAAGTATGGTCAGGTCACATTGACCAGCGTGGTGAAGTATGATCAGGTCACATTGACCAGCGTGGTGAAGTATGGTCAGTACACATTGACCAGGGTGGTGAAGTATGGTCAGGTCACATTGACCAGAGTGGTGAAGTATGGTCAGTACACGTTGACCAGGGTGGTGAAGTATGGTCAGTACACATTGACCAGCGTGGTGAAGTATTGTCAGTCCACATTGACCATGGTGGTGAAGTATGGTCTTTACACATTGACCAGCGTGGTGAAGTATGGTCAGTACACATTGACCAGCGTGGTGAAGTATGGTCAGTACACATTGACCAGCGTGGTGAAGTATGGTCAGTACACATTGACCAGCGTGGTGAAGTATGGTCAGGTCACATTGACCAGAGTGGTGAAGTATGGTCAGGTCACATTGACCAGCGTGGTGAAGTATGGTCAGTACACATTGACCAGCGTGGTGAAGTATGGTCAGTACACATTGACCAGCGTGGTGAAGTATGGTCAGTACACATTGACCAGCGTGGTGAAGTATGGTCAGTCCACATTGACCAGGGTGGTGAAGTATGGTCAGTACACATTGACCAGCGTGGTGAAGTATGGTCAGTATACATTGACCAGCGTGGTGAAGTATGGTCAGTACACATTGACCAGCGTGGTGAAGTATGGTCAGTCCACATTGACCAGCGTGGTGAAGTATGGTCAGTACACATTGACCAGGTTGGTGACGTATGGTCAGTACACATTGACCAGCGTGGTGAAGTATGGTCAGTCCACATTGACCAGCGTGGTGAAGTATGGTCAAGTCGCATTGACCAGCGTGGTGAAGTGCGGTCAGGTCACATTGACCAGCCTGGTGAAGTATGGTCAGTACACATTGACCAGCGTGGTGAAGTATGGCCAGTACACATTGACCAGCGTGGTGAAGTATGGTCAGTTCACATTGACCATGGTGGTGAAGTATGGTCAGTACACATTGACCAGAGTGGTGAAGTATGGTCAGCACGCATTGACCAGGGTGGTGAAGTATGGTCAGTACACATTGACCAGGGTGGTGAAGTATGGTCAGTACACATTGACCAGCGTGGTGAAGTATGGTCAGTACACATTGACCGGGGTGGTGAAGTATGGTCAGTACACATTGACCAGCGTGGTGAAGTATGGTCAGTACACATTGACCAGCGTGGTGAAGTATGGTCAGGTCACATTGACCAGGGTGGTGAAGTATGGTCAGTACACATTGACCAGCGTGATGAAGTATGGTCGGTCCACATTGACCAGGGTGGTGAAGTATGGTCAGGTCACATTGACCAGCGTGGTGAAGTATGGTCAGGTCACATTGACCAGGGTGGTGAAGTATGGTCAGTACACATTGACCAGCGTGGTGAAGTATGGTCAGTACACATTGACCAGGGTGGTAAGTATGGTCAGTACACATTGACCAGGGTGGTGAAGTATGGTCAGGTCACATTGACCAGGGTGGTGAAGTATGGTCAGTACACATTGACCAGGGTGGTGAAGTATGGTCAGGTCACATTGACCAGCGTGGTGAAGTATGATCAGGTCACATTGACCAGCGTGGTGAAGTATGGTCAGTACACATTGACCAGGGTGGTGAAGTATGGTCAGGTCACATTGACCAGAGTGGTGAAGTATGGTCAGTACACGTTGACCAGGGTGGTGAAGTATGGTCAGTACACATTGACCAGTGTGGTGAAGTATTGTCAGTCCACATTGACCATGGTGGTGAAGTATGGTCAGTACACATTGACCAGCGTGGTGAAGTATGGTCAGGTCACATTGACCAGAGTGGTGAAGTATGGTCAGTACACATTGACCAGCGTGGTGAAGTATGGTCAGGTCACATTGACCAGCGTGGTGAAGTATGGTCAGGTCACATTGACCAGCATGGTGAAGTATGGTCAGTACACATTGACCAGTGTGGTGAAGTATGGTCAGTACACATTGACCAGCATGGTGAAGTATGGTCAGTACACATTGACCAGCGTGGTGAAGTATGGTCAGTCCACATTGACCAGGGTGGTGAAGTATGGTCAGTCCACATTGACCAGCGTGGTGAAGTATGGTCAGTACACATTGACCAGCGTGGTGAAGTATGGTCAGTTCACATTGACCAGCGTGGTGAAGTATGGTCAGTACACATTGACCAGCGTGGTGAAGTATGGTCAGTTCACATTGACCAGCGTGGTGAAGTATGGTCAGTACACATTGACCAGCGTGGTGAAGTATGGTCAGTACACATTGACCAGCGTGGTGAAGTACGGTCAGTACACATTGACCAGCGTGGTGAAGTATGGTCAGTACACATTGACCAGCGTGGTGAAGTATGGTCAGTTCCCATTGACCAGCGTGGTGAAGTATGGTCAGGTCACATTGACCAGCGTGAAGTATGGTCAGTACACATTGACCAGCGTGGTGAAGTATGGTCAGTACACATTGACCAGAGTGGTGAAGTATGGTCAGTACACATTGACCAGCGTGGTGAAGTATGGTCAGTACACATTGACCAGCGTGGTGAAGTATGGTCAGTATACATTGACCAGCGTGGTGAAGTATGGTCAGTACACATTGACCAGCGTGGTGAAGTATGGTCAGTCCACATTGACCAGCGTGGTGAAGTATGGTCAGTACACATTGACCAGCGTGGTGAAGTATGGTCAGTCCACATTGACCAGCGTGGTGAAGTATGGTCAGGTCGCATTGACCAGCGTGGTGAAGTGCGGTCAGGTCACATTGACCAGCCTGGTGAAGTATGGTCAGTACACATTGACCAGCGTGGTGAAGTATGGCCAGTACACATTGACCAGCGTGGTGAAGTATGGTCAGTTCACATTGACCATGGTGGTGAAGTATGGTCAGTACACATTGACCAGAGTGGTGAAGTATGGTCAGCACGCATTGACCAGGGTGGTGAAGTATGGTCAGTACACATTGACCAGGGTGGTGAAGTATGGTCAATACACATTGACCAGCGTGGTGAAGTATGGTCAGTACACATTGACCGGGGTGGTGAAGTATGGTCAGTACACATTGACCAGCGTGGTGAAGTATGGTCAGTACACATTGACCAGCGTGGTGAAGTATGGTCAGGTCACATTGACCAAGGTGGTGAAGTATGGTCAGTACACATTGACCAGCGTGATGAAGTATGGTCGGTCCACATTGACCAGGGTGGTGAAGTATGGTCAGGTCACATTGACCAGCGTGGTGAAGTATGGTCAGGTCACATTGACCAGGGTGGTGAAGTATGGTCAGTACACATTGACAAGCGTGGTGAAGTATGGTCAGTACACATTGACCAGGGTGGTAAGTATGGTCAGTACACATTGACCAGGGTGGTGAAGTATGGTCAGGTCACATTGACCAGAGTGGTGAAGTATGGTCAGTACACATTGACCAGGGTGGTGAAGTATGGTCAGGTCACATTGACCAGCGTGGTGAAGTATGATCAGGTCACATTGACCAGCGTGGTGAAGTATGGTCAGTACACATTGACCAGGGTGGTGAAGTATGGTCAGGTCACATTGACCAGAGTGGTGAAGTATGGTCAG
The DNA here is from genome assembly GCF_048934315.1 of Petromyzon marinus. Lineage (NCBI taxonomy): Eukaryota > Metazoa > Chordata > Hyperoartia > Petromyzontiformes > Petromyzontidae > Petromyzon > Petromyzon marinus. The sequence goes on from NW_027423048.1 coordinate 173,812, forward strand.
TACACGTTGACCAGGGTGGTGAAGTATGGTCAGTACACATTGACCAGTGTGGTGAAGTATTGTCAGTCCACATTGACCATGGTGGTGAAGTATGGTCAGTACACATTGACCAGCGTGGTGAAGTATGGTCAGTACACATTGACCAGCGTGGTGAAGTATGGTCAGTACACATTGACCAGCGTGGTGAAGTATGGTCAGGTCACATTGACCAGAGTGGTGAAGTATGGTCAGGTCGCATTGACCAGAGTGGTGAAGTATGGTCAGTACACATTGACCAGCGTGGTGAAGTACGGTCAGTACACATTGACCAGCGTGGTGAAGTATGGTCAGTACACATTGACCAGCGTGGTGAAGTATGGTCAGGTCACATTGACCAGCATGGTGAAGTATGGTCAGTACACATTGACCAGCGTGGTGAAGTATGGTCAGTACACATTGACCAGCATGGTGAAGTATGGTCAGTACACATTGACCAGCGTGGTGAAGTATGGTCAGTCCACATTGACCAGGGTGGTGAAGTATGGTCAGTCCACATTGACCAGCGTGGTGAAGTATGGTCAGTACACATTGACCAGCGTGGTGAAGTATGGTCAGTTCACATTGACCAGCGTGGTGAAGTATGGTCAGTACACATTGACCAGCGTGGTGAAGTATGGTCAGTTCACATTGACCAGCGTGGTGAAGTATGGTCAGTACACATTGACCAGCGTGGTGAAGTATGGTCAGTACACATTGACCAGCGTGGTGAAGTATGGTCAGTACACATTGACCAGCGTGGTGAAGTATGGTCAGTACACATTGACCAGCGTGGTGAAGTATGGTCAGTTCCCATTGACCAGCGTGGTGAAGTATGGTCAGGTCACTTTGACCAGCGTGAAGTATGGTCAGTACACATTGACCAGAGTGGTGAAGTATGGTCAGTACACATTGACCAGCGTGGTGAAGTATGGTCAGGTCGCATTGACCAGCGTGGTGAAGTATGGTCAGTACACATTGACCAGGGTGGTGAAGTATGGTCAGTACACATTGACCAGGGTGGTGAAGTATGGTCAGTACACATTGACCAGCGTGGTGAAGTATGGTCAGTACACATTGACCAGCGTGGTGAAGTATGGTCAGTCCACATTGACCAGCGTGGTGAAGTATGGTCAGGTCGCATTGACCAGCGTGGTGAAGTATGGTCAGTACACATTGACCAGCGTGGTGACGTATGGTCAGGTCGCATTGACCAGCGTGGTGAAGTATGGTCAGTACACATTGACCAGCGTGGTGAAGTATGGTCAGTACACATTGACCAGCGTGGTGAAGTATGGTCAGTCCACATTGACCAGCGTGGTGAAGTATGGTCAGTACACATTGACCAGGGTGGTGAAGTATGGTCAGTACACATTGACCAGCGTGGTGAAGTATGGTCAGGTCACATTGACCAGCGTGGTGAAGTATGGTCAGTCCACATTGACCAGCGTGGTGAAGTATGGTCAGGTCGCATTGACCAGCGTGGTGAAGTATGGTCAGTACACATTGACCAGCGTGGTGAAGTATGGTCAGTACACATTGACCAGCGTGGTGAAGTATGGTCAGTCCACATTGGCCAGCGTGGTGAAGTATGGTCAGTACACATTGACCAGGGTGGTGAAGTATGGTCAGTACACATTGACCAGCGTGGTGAAGTATGGTCAGTACACATTGACCAGCGTGGTGAAGTATGGTCAGTCCACATTGACCAGGGTGGTGAAGTATGGTCAGTCCACATTGACCAGCGTGGTGAAGTATGGTCAGTCCACATTGACCAGGGTGGTGAATTATGGTCAGTACACATTGACCAGCGTGGTGAAGTATGGTCAGTATACATTGACCAGCGTGGTGAAGTATGGTCAGTACACATTGACCAGCGTGGTGAAGTATAGTCAGTCCACATTGACCAGCGTGGTGAAGTATGGTCAGTACACATTGACCAGGGTGGTGAAGTATGGTCAGTACACATTGACCAGCGTGGTGAAATATGGTCAGTACACATTGACCAGCGTGTCGAAGTATGGTCAGTCCACATTGACCAGCGTGGTGAAGTATGGTCAGTCCACATTGACCAGCATGGTGAAGTATGGTCAGGTCGCATTGACCAGCGTGGTGAAGTACGGTCAGGTCACATTGACCAGGGTGGTGAAGTATGGTCAGTACACATTGACCAGCCTGGTGAAGTATGGTCAGTACACATTGACCAGCGTGGTGAAGTATGGTCAATACACATTGACCAGCGTGGTGAAGTATGGTCAGTACACATTGACCAGCGTGGTGAAGTGTGGTCAGTAAACATTGACCAGCGTGGTGAAGTATGGTCAGTACACATTGACCAGGGTGGTGAAGTATGTTCAGGTCGCATTGACCAGCGTGGTGAAGTATGGTCAGTACACATTGACCAGGGTGGTGAAGTATGGTCAGTACACATTGACCAGGGTGGTGAAGTATGGTCAGTACACATTGACCAGGGTGGTGAAGTATGGTCAGTACACATTGACCAGGGTGGTGAAGTATGGTCAGTCCACATTGACCAGCGTGGTGAAGTATGGTCAGTCCACATTGACCAGCGTGGTGAAGTATGGTCAGGTCGCATTGACCAGCGTGGTGAAGTACGGTCAGGTCACATTGACCAGGGTGGTAAAGTATGGTCAGTACACATTGACCAGCCTGGTGAAGTATGGTCAGTACACATTGACCAGCGTGGTGAAGTATGGTCAGTACACATTGACCAGAGTGGTGAAGTATGGTCAGTACACATTGACCAGCGTGGTGAAGTATGGTCAGTACACATTGACCAGCGTGGTGAAGTATGGTCAGTACACATTGACCAGCGTGGTGAAGTATGGTCAGTACACATTGACCAGCGTGGTGAAGTGTGGTCAGTAAACATTGACCAGCGTGGTGAAGTATGGTCAGTCCACATTGACCAGCGTGGTGAAGTATGGTCAGGTCGCATTGACCAGCGTGGTGAAGTATGGTCAGTATACATTGACCAGCGTGGTGAAGTATGGTCAGGTCACATTGACCAGCGTGGTGAAGTATGGTCAGTACACATTGGCCAGCGTTGTGAAGTATGGTCAAGCAAATCGCTCCTCAACCTCTCACCGGGAGACTAGCATGATGTTTTGTGTTTCTCACTCGTGATGGGACTTTGTAGTATGAACGTTGAGATGTATAAGGGGCACCGAGGAGTGATCAATAAGTTCTGAATTACTCATTGGTTTTGTCGGTAAAGTCACGTATGTAGAAATACAATAAAATTATATTAAAACAAAAAAACCACAATCACGACGTTTCGATCACAACGCAAGCGATCTTCATCAGGTGTCAAGAACAAATCGCGGAGGTAAATACAGCAAAAAGATGAGAGACGAGAATTCAACAAACCTGAAAAATCATTGTGAAGCACATCCAGTCAGGCCAACGACACAGTTAGACACTTCCAGGCGGACCACGAATTTCAGAAGAGTGTTACATTTCGTGTTCAACCTTTGGATTGCACATACCACCTGATGAAGATCGCTTGCGTTGTGATCGAAACGTCGTGATTGTTTTGATTTAAAGCTTTTGTGACTGCAGTAATTCATATTCTTAGCTCTTTTGGTAAAGTCACGTTGAAGGGAAACAATATTGTTTATATATTTTATATATATTTTATTATTTTATTGTTTCCCTTCAACGTGACTTTACCGAAAGAGTTAAGAATGTGATTGTTTTTTGTTTTTATATAATTTTATTGTATTTCTACATACGTGACTTTACCGAAAAAACCAATGAGTAATTTTATGCAGTCACGAAAGCTTTAATGCTTTATTAAGTTCTGAATTGTCCCGTAGTAAGGTAGGGGCAACTGATGAGGGGTTGACAGCTGCGCCATCGAGAGGGAATCTTGATGGTGACGGTGTTTGTCTTTGTGGGTGAAGGACGCCAGTGGGAGAGCCTCGCCATGGACACGTCAGGTGACGAACTTGGCCGTGGTGGCAGCAGCAGCAAGGCCGCTTCTGACAGCCGGTGATGGCTCTGTGGTGATCGTGATGGGGTTGGTGCTGGTGGTGATTGTGAGGGTGGTAGTGATGGGTGGTGATCGTGATGGGTGGTGATCGTAATGATTGTGGTAATGGTGGTGATCGTGAGGGTGGTTATTGTGAGGGTGGTTATCGTGATGGGGTTGGTGGTGATCATGATGATGGTAGTGATGGTTGGGGATCGTTATGGTGATTGTGAGGGTGGTAGTGAGGGTGGTGATCGTGAGGGTAGTTATTGTGAGGGTGGTAGTGATGGTGGTTATCGTGATGGGGTTGGTGGTGATCATGATGATGGTAGTGATGGTTGGGGATCGTTATGGTGATTGTGAGGGTGGTGACCGTGAGGGTCGTGGTGATGGTGTTGATTGTGACGCTGGTGGTGGTGATTGTGAGTGTGGTGGTGATCGTGAGGGTGATGGTCGTGATCGTGATGATGGTGGTGATCGTGATGATGGTGGTGATCGTGATGGTGATGATGTTCATGACGATGGTGCACGTGATGGGGATGGTTATGATGGCGATCGTGGTCATTAGGGCCATAGAAAGTAATAGACGACGGTTAGGCAATACAAAAAAAGATGTATTCCTGACCAGGGAGTATACATTTTGTGAAGTATATTTAACTTTTCAGGGAGTATAATCTCCAAAAGTTTTGCACTATTGGACATTGTGCTCCCTAGTTGGATCGTATTCTCCCCGTACAGAAATTCACGATCACATTGTGCCTCGTTCATTTTCTCTCCCACCTGTCACAATCCCAACACCAGGTACGATTCCAACACCAACTATGACCCTTCCACCCAATTATCTCCAGCCGCCGAGAAAGCCGTGACCCTGCTCTCAACCCCCTCAGGCAGGCCCACCTCTGACGATCTGACAAACGAGCTGGAAGCACTGGTGCAGGAGATTAACGATAAACGCGCCAGGGACTTGGAGATGTTGAACGAGTTCCAGAATTCACTATTATTCGAGGTGAGAGGATGTTACTACGACCCAGGGTAGCCTTAATCTGGCTCTCTTGAGCCTCTGGGGCTTAACGCCTGGGTCCTTAGGCGCCCTCATTCTGGCTTTGAAACTGTGCGAAGGATTATGAAACAAGCCTCAGAGTTGTAACACTGAACCTGACGGGGAGCCTTCAGACCAAAATGTACGAGGTTCCATTTTCAGGAAACGGTTGGCAAAAATCATCAATGATGATTACATGTGAAAGAAATGCTGTATCTTTAAAAAAAAACAGACTCAAATCTGATGACTGATCTCCCTTTTGTACATTTGGGTAAGCAACTTCCGTTGAGATCTTAGAAGTCACCTTTCTTGAGGTGCGCTCTTCAGATACCCAGTGGTCGCTCATGGAACCCACGTAGCAACAAACTCGTTTTTTTTACCAGCTAGGCCAGGGGTGGGCAAATGTTTTGACTCACGGGCCACAGTGGGTTCTAAAATTTGACAGAGGGGCCGGGCCAGGAACAGATGGATGGAGTGTTTGTGTGAACTAAATATAAATGGCGTGTTAAAAATCATGTGAAAGGATTTGGCCTTTAACAGGTAGCAAAGCATTTATTTAGCAAAGCAATTTAACAAATTGCACGAACATAAGCAATGCAAAAACATAAATTTTGATTTAAAGCTTTCGTGACTTCAGTAATTCATATTCTTAGCTCTTTCGGTAAGGTCACGTTGAAGGGAAACAACAAAATAATAAAATGTATATAACAATAAAAATTCTCACGACGTTTCGACCATAACACAAACGGTTGTCATCAGGTGTGTCGGTTTGCATGAATTAATTTATTTTTAAATATATATTTTATTATTTTATTGTTTCCCTTCAACGTGACTTTACCGAAAGAGCTAAGAATATGAAATACAAAAACGTGTCGTAACTCGCGGTCAAAGTGCGCCATCGAATGGGGAAACGGGGGCATTACAGGCGAAAGGTAAAATTTAATTTAATAATAATAATATTTGGACAAGTTCGGCGGGCCGGATTAAAAAGCCCAACGCGCCGTACTTTGCCCCCTCACGTTGGCTATTAGGCCACGTGACATCACGCACGTCATCTCTGTCTTGGGGGAGCTTGGCTGTCATCTCTTATCTCCAGCTATTTAACAACAAAAAAACACTCAGTGGGACACTCCAAGAGCATTTGACTTACAGCCCACCGGTTGCGCATTTACTTACCGTGACAATGTGCGTTTCCCTCAAGTTTAGTTCAAATAAATGTTTAACGAGGTGAGAACTCAAGGGACCAGGATAGTCTCATTATTCAAAATCGATCCCCCGAGTCCAAGGTTGACAAAAGAGTAAGCAACAAAGAAAGTACAGAAATTATCAAATAAAAAATCTGAAGAAAAACAACAGCCGCCATTCACCGCTCCGCCACTAACTGGTGGTAATGTCACCAAATAGCTTGCGCCTTTGAATCCATGGTGCTCGTTTCGAAGGCAAGAGGTCATTGGACAGGCCCAGATCATTGTGGGTTATCTGACCGAGGTAAATGGCAGATGCACGGCCTGTGATCCCCACTGTGCCAACTTGTGTGCTTTAGCCGCCCACTGCTCCACTCTTGAGCGTCGCTCCTCCACCCTACATTGATGCTTGCAGAGCGACTACCTCCAACTGCCCAGTAGCATCCTTCATGAGCCTCCTCCACAGAGGCCGATCTTGACAACGCTGTTACCAATCCTTGGCAAGTCCAATCAGCTTTATATTCTCCTGTACCACAGCAGCCCCTGTGTTCTGTAGCTTGTACCATGACCATTCAGTCCCTTCTATCTGGCTAGACAGAAACTGATTGGGCATGCGGTGGCTGGGCATGTGGGCTATGTGACCCAGCTAACACACAGTCTAGCCTCATTGAGGAAGTCACTGGTGTGACTTTCTCCAGATCTTTCAAGAACATGTGAGTTCCTCACAACACAGCAGGGTGGATTGGAGGCAGGCCAGCCTGAATGTTTCAAGCCGATGCAAAATGTTCCTTTAAATGTGTTCAGTTCCACGAAAACAAAACACGATCATATGAGGAATTGAAAACATTTCTCTCCATTATTGCTTGTAAAATTGCCCTTTCGCCCCCCCCTCCCCCCACTGTAGGTGTCACAGGTGTGCGATACTATCCGCTCCTCCATCATGTCACGTCACGAAGGCTACAATATCCGCTTGACCATGCAGTTTGGGGAAATGGCGACGGTGCTGCAACAAGCTCGACAACAAGAGGTAGCCCTCGCCACCTCGTGGCAAGCCCTGGACTCAATCATGCAGTTACAACAGAGGCCCTAGAGGGCGTCAGTAATGGTCGTGTCAGACATGAGCCCTGGGGTGTTTATTTACAGAGAGAAAAAGCAACGTTGGAAGTTCACAACGCCCATGGCGGATTAACAACGGATTTGTTGGTAATGTCACGTAAAATAGAAATAATAATAAAAGGAAATGAATAAAAATAAAACCTACGACGTTTCAATCGCAGCACAAGCGGCGATTGTCATCAGGGTTCATATTGGCCATGCCATGTTCTGAGTTCGTACCGGATTGAGGCTTCACTTGAGCCTAATGAGGTGCAGAGTAATGGGAGAAAACTGGCAGAGGAAAAAAAACCCTATAGAGGAATCGAGCCGGAGGACTCCACCATTTGTGGAGGTGCAGATGTGCGTGTTTGGCAGGGGTCTTACACGAGGCCAGCACTTGAAACATTCATATGCCAGGTTCCAAAACTGAAATACAAATTGTTGGCTAATCCTTCACGCACAACGCTCCTCCACACGTGGAATTATATCACATTTGTATAACATCTAAACATGATCCTGGCCCACTCAGTTTTTATAATTGTCAAGTGAAAGTTGCTTTCCTGCTCAAATGTGCAATGATGTTGTGTTTACAGCCCTTATCCAGTGTTAGAAATGTCACATTTCAATGATGGGTGTGAGTCGACCCATAGGACAACCACTGTTTACTTCCCTACTTAGTGGTACTAATTGAATTGGCCCTTGAGGTCTCATAGGCTGAGTCAACCCCCAACCTTAGGATTTTATTGGTTTTTAATAAGCTATTAATTCCATAATTGGATGTTATAAATTTGAGCGCTTTTCAGATTTGTTGCATAGATAGTATGAGTTTTCAGATTTTAGTTAGACCTTTTCGGCAATGTTAATTGTAAAATGTTGTGAAATGTATTCTAATATATTCTTAGCTGTTACTGCAACTGCTTTTAAAATTGCTTTGTACTTGCTGTGCTTTCGTGATGTTTCATGAGTGCTGACCCAGTGCTCACTGAAATAAAATACATCGAGACTCTGGGCTTACACTTGGTTATAAAGTTAATACTGGTAGGAACCTCCTGGTTATTACACCACCAGCCCACAGGGGATTATTGTTGTGTCCGTCCGTCGTGCATCCAAAAATGGGAGGGGTGGGGCTGGGTGGAGAGGGTGGGGAGGGGAGGGGCTGGGTGGGGAGGGTGGGGAGGGAGGGGCTGGGTGGGGAGGGTGGGGAGGGAGGGGCTGAGTGGGGAAGGGCTGGTCACCCCGTGGTGCCCTTATAAAACTCAACGTTTAACCTACTCACGCCGGCTTGTGCCCGCCCTCACAGTCGGGCATATTGTGCTGAACACACCACGTGGTGGTGCCGCCGTTGTTGACCCTGGCCATTGACCGAGCAACTCAACGTTCCTACTACCAGCTCCCTCCGCAGGAGAACGTGTTATGTTATCTTATGGTTGTGCCTCTACGTGCCTTTGGCCTTGCTTTACATACCCTTGAACTCTCTAAACATTGGGCCTCGCTCTTTGGCTCTTTAGGTAAAGTCACGTAGTAGGTATAAAATAAATTAAATCCGCGACGTTTCGGGCGCAACACAACAAGCGTCCGCCGTCAGGTGGGACAACCACAGCAAGAAAACAATTGCTGAAGTGGGCAAAAGGGCTGCTGTGACAAGAGGCTATGTAGGTAAGAGAGGGGGTGAGGAGCCAGGGAGGAGAGATAAAGAGTGGAGGGGGTGGAGTAGGGGCAGTGGAGTGCTGCAAGTGAGTCACATCTAGATTGGGTCTTGCGTTTCATTATCAAGTTACATTTTCCAAAAGCGCACCAACCTGCTCTCATCCGCTTATTTTGTAAGTTTGATCCCAGGCGGCCTTCAGTTATATGCGAGCCACTTATGGCGCTCAGGATGCGTTCTTAATAAACGGAACACTTCATGAAACAGCGCTGTAGGAGGTCAAGATGGCGCCGATGATGGCAGCCTCGGCCGGTTGGTGCGCCCTGTTTTGTCTTGTTTTGTCTTGAGAGGGGCTTGCTGTTCAACACACTCGTGCTGGTGAGAGAGGCCTGCTGTTCATCACACCCGTGCTGGTGAGAGAGGCCTGCTGTTTTGGGGCCTGCTGTTCATCACACCCGTGCTGGTGAGAGAGGCCTGCTGTTCAGTACACCCGTGTTGAGGGGCCTGCTGTTCAGCACACCCTTGCTGGTGAGAGAGGCCTGCTGTTCAACACACCCGTGCTGGTGAGAGGGGCCTGCTTTTCAGCACACCCGTGCTGGTGAGAGGGGCCTGCTGTTCAGCACACCCGTGCTGGTGAGAGAGGCCTGCTGTTCAGCTCACACGTGTTGAGGGGCCTGCTGTTCAGCACACCCGTGCTGGTGAGAGGGGCCTGCTGTTCATCACATCCGTGTTGGTGAGAGGGGCCTGTTGTTCATCACATCCGTGTTGGTGAGAGGGGCCTGTTGTTCAGCACACCGGTGCTGGTGAGAGAGGCCTACTGTTCAGCACACCCGTGTTGAGGGGCCTGCTGTTCAGCACACCCGTGCTGGTGAGAGGGGCCTGCTGTTCAACACACCCGTGCTGGTGAGAGGGGCCTGCTGTTCAACACACCCGTGCTGGTGAGAGGGGCCTGCTGTTCAACACACCCGTGCTGGTGAGAGGGGCCTGCTGTTCAACACACCCGTGCTGGTGAGAGGGGCCTGCTGTTCATCACACCCGTGCTGGTGAGAGAGGCCTACTATTCATCACACCCGTGCTGGTGTGAGGGGCGTGCTGTTCATCACCCCCGTGTGGGTGAGAGGGGCCTGCTGTTCACTCCCATGCTGGTGAGAGAGGCCTACTGTTCATCACACCCGTGTTGGTGAGAGGGGCCTGCTGTTCACCACTCCCATGCTGGTGAGAGGGGCCTACTGTTCAACACACCAGTGCTGGTGAGAGAGTCCTGCTGTTCAGCACACCCGTGCTGGTGCGAAGATGGCGCTGATGATGGTAGCCTCAGCCGGTCGGTGCGCCCTGTTTTGTCTTGTTTTGTCTGTCAATTCAGTGTTTTGCCAAGATTTTCGGAGTTCTCTAACAAGAGACGAACTTTTAAATATCAGGGAAACAACTCCTGTGGATTTAATTCCTACTTTTCTGCTTCCAGCGGCAGAATTAGTAGGCATTCTAGTCAATGCCGCGCTAGGCTTTGCTCAAGCAACGAAACGCCGCCCAAGGGGTAAACGGTCGGGGGCTCTAGTACGGCTACGCAGACGCGGGATCCGAACAGTGCTTCCGAGCTTTTTCCTCTCCAACGTACGTTCACTGTACAACAAAATGGATGAACTTCAGCTACTGATGGTAAAAAACAAAGACTTTCTTTCAGCTTCTGCATTGTGCTTCACGGAAACATGGCTGTGTGATTTGATTCCGGACACTTCGCTACAACTAGCAGGATTCCATCTTGTAAGATCGGATCGTGACATAGCACTCTCCGGCAAGACGAAAGGCGGTGGTATTTGTTTTTACATTAACAGTGGCTGGTGTGTAGATGTCACAGTGATTCTGCAACATTGTTCTCCAATCCTTGAATCAATTTTTATAACCTGTAAACCGTTTTACTCGCCTCGCGAGTTCGCGTCGCTCATTTTGGTCGGAGTTTATTTGCCGCCTTGTCCTCAGGTTAAAGAGGCCCAACGCATGCTCGCCGATCAGATTCTGAGTGTGGAGCGAGCAAATCCAGATTCGTTGGTTATCGTACTTGGCGACTTTAACAAAGGTAATCTCAGCCACGAACTCCCCAAATACATACAATTCATTAAATGCCCAACCAGAGAAGGGAACACTCTGGATCACTGCTACACTACAGTCAGTAGAGCCTACCACGCCGTCCCCCGAGCAGCACTAGGACACTCTGACCATGCCATGGTCCACCTGATTCCTGCATACAGGCAGAAACTAAAACTCTGTAAACCTGCTGTGAGGACATCTAAACAGTGGACCAGTGAGGCTGTGGAAGATTTGCGGGCGTGCTTAGACTGTACTGACTGGGATATGTTCACGACTGCTACCAATAGTCTGGATGAACTCACAGAGGCTGTGACGTCCTACATCAGCTTCTGTGAGGACTGCTGTATCCCAACACGTACCAGGGTGAACTTTAACAACAATAAGCCCTGGTTCTCAGCAAAGCTCAGAAGGTTGAGGTTGGAGAAGGAGGAAGCGTTTAGGAGTGGAGATAGAGACAGATTCAAGGAGTCGAAGAACAGGTTTAGCAAAGCGGTGAGAGAGGCTAAACGACTGTACTCAGAGAGACTAAAACACCAGTTCTCTACAAACGACGCTGCTTCTGTCTGGAGAGGGCTCAGGCAGATCACCAACTACAAACCCAGAGCCCCCCATACCACTAACGACTCCCACCTAGCCAACGACCTGAACGAGTTCTACTGTAGATTTGAAAGACAATTGGACTGTCCTGAACCACCCCTTCCAACCCAAGAGGCCCCATCCCCCACCAATACTACAGAGACGACTATCTCCTTTCAGGAGGGAGAAGTTAATAGACTTTTCAAGAGGCAGAATCCACGCAAAGCAGCCGGGCCGGACTCTGTCTCTCCAGCCACCCTCAGGCACTGCGCTGACCAGCTGTCTCCGGTGTTCACCAACATCTTTAACACCTCCCTGGAGACATGCCATGTACCAGCCTGTCTCAAGTCCTCCACCATCATCCCTGTGCCCAAAAAGCTAAGGCCAACAGGACTAAATGATTACAGACCGGTCGCCCTTACATCTGTGGTAATGAAGTCTTTTGAGCGCCTGGTCCTGGCACACCTCAAAGCCATCACAGACCCTCTCCTGGACCCCCTTCAGTTTGCCTACAGAGCCAACAGGTCTGTGGATGATGCAGTTAACATGGCCCTCCACTTCACCCTACAGCATCTGGACGCCCCAGCATCCTACGCCAGGATCCTGTTTGTGGACTTCAGCTCTGCCTTCAACACCATCATCCCTGCCCTGCTTCAGGACAAGCTCTTCCAGCTGAACGTGCCATACACCACCTGTAAATGGATCACAGACTTCCTGTCTGACAGGAAGCAGTGCGTTAAGCTGGGAACACAAGTCTCTGGCTCCAGGTCCATCAGCACCGGAACTCCTCAGGGCTGCGTCCTTTCCCCTCTGCTCTTCTCCCTGTATACTAACAGCTGCACCTCCAATCATCTGTTCGTCAAACTATTGAAGTTTGCGGATGACACCACCCTCATTGGGCTGATCTCTGGTGGGGATGAGTCTGACTATAGGTGGGAAGCTGACAATCTGGTGACCTGGTGTAGCCAGAACAACTTAGAGCTAAATGCTCTAAAGACAGTTGAGATGGTTGTGGACTTCAGGAAGAATACAGCACCACTCACCCCCATCACCCTGTTAGACTCCCCAGTCAAAATTGTAGAGTCCTTCCGCTTCCTGGGCACTATTCTCTCCCGGGACCTCAAGTGGGAATTGAACATCAGCTCCCTCACCAAGAAAGCTCAACAGAGGATGTACTTTCTACGGCAGCTGAAGAAATTCAACCTGCCAAAGACAATGATGGTGCAATTCTATACAGCGATCATTGAATCCATCCTCACCTCCTCCATAACCGTCTGGTACGCTGCTGCCACTGCCAAGGACAAGAGCAGACTGCAGCGTATCATCCACACTGCTGAGAAGGTAATTGCCTGCAATCTACCGACCCTCGAGGACCTGCACACGACAAGGTCTATGAGGCGAGCGAGGAAGATTATGGCCGATTTCTCCCACCCTGGACACTCTCTCTTTCAGCTACTCCCCTCCGGCAGAAGGCTTCGGTCCATCAGGACCAAAACCTCACGCCATAAAAACAGTTTCTTCCCATCTGCTGCTGGCCTGTTAAACAAGGCCAAGGGCTAACACTGTTTTTAACATTTGATCTACATAACGACACGTTGCTGATATTAACTATGTTTCCCTATTTGTATTTTTAAATTATATCTTAAAGCTATTTTATATTCGATATTTATTTAATTTTATATACTTCAGCCCCTTAGTGTTAGACTTTTAACCCTTATTATAGTAAGACTTGTTTAAAACTTATTTAAGATTTTAGATTCCTATATGTTGAATGTATGCACCATCCTGCCAAAGTAAATTCCGTGTCGGTGTGAACTTACATGGCGAATAAAACCCTTTCTGATTCTGATAACGTGCTTCCAATGGAGATGCATTACCGAATGAGCATTAGTTTTCCTCTGACCAAATATGAGCACTTCATTGGGGTATCAGTACCCGCCTTAATTACGATACTGTGCACATGATAAATGTTTAGAGCATTTTATATATTTAAAACAAGTTCAATGGTTAAAGACGTAAGAGCTATGCCTGTACATGTGTAGTGGGTTCTTTAAGACGGCGTAGAGACAAATCGGTAGAGGCAACGCTTATTTATTACAAAGGTGCTTAACAATACAATGCAGCCTTCTACTTGAAGGGGTAACGGCCCCTTCACCCGCTGCTAGCTGAGGAGGTACGGCTTCGGTCTAACTCGCCCTATTCCTGGGCTAGGGTCTCGGGGTCCTCCGGCTAAGGGGGTCCTAGGGGAGGCTAGTCTGACCTGACCCAGCCAAGGTACAGGTCTCGACCACTGGCCACACGGGACCCGTCCCTGATAAGCCACCCACACAGACACACACTCACCTAGCCACCCACACACTCAGTCACTCACTCACCTAGCCACCCACACACTCAGTCACTCACTCACCTAGCCACCCACACACAGTCACTCACCTAGCCACCCACACACTCAGTCACTCACTCACCTAGCCACACACACACAGTCACTCATTCACTCACTCACCTAGCCACCCACAGTCACTCACTCACCTAGCCACCCACACAGACACACAGTCACTCGCCTAGCCACCCACACACTCAGTCACTCACCTAGCCACCCACACAGTCACTCACCTAGCCACCCACACACTCAGTCACTCACTCACCTAGCCACACACACACAGTCACTCATTCACTCACTCACCTAGCCACCCACAGTCACTCACTCACTCACCTAGCCACCCACACACTCAGTCACTCATTCACTCACTCACCTAGCCACCCACACACTCAGTCACTCACTCACCTAGCCACCCACACACACAGTCACTCACCTAGACACACACTCACTCACCTAGCCACCCACACACTCACTCATTCACTCACTCACCTAGCTACCCACACAGTCACTCACTCACCTAGCCACCCACACAGTCACCTAGCCACGCACACAGTCACTCACTCACCTAGCCACCCACACACTCACTCACTCACCTAGCCACCCACACAGTCACTCACCTAGCCACCCACACACTCAGTCACCCACTCACCTAGCCACCCACACACTCAGTCACTCACTCACCTAGCCACCCACACAGACACAGTCACTCACCTAGCCACCCACACACTCAGTCACTCACTCACCTAGCCACCCACACACTCAGTCACTCACTCACCTAGCCACCCACACAGACACAGTCACTCAACTAGCCACCCACACAGACACTCAAGTCACTCATTCACTCACTCACCTAGCCACCCACACATTCAGTCACTCACTCACCTAGCCACCCACACAGACACACACTCACCTACGCACCCACACAGACACTGTCACTCATTCACTCACCTAGCCACCCACACAGTCACTCACTCACCTAGCCACCCACAGTCACTCATTCACTCACCTAGCCACCCACACACTCAGTCACTCACCTAGCCACCCACACACTCAGTCACTCATTCATCTAGCCACCCACACACTCATTCACACACTCACCTACCCACCCACACACTCAGTCACTCATTCACTCAGTCACTCACTTAGCCACCCACAAAGACACTCATTCACTCAGTCACTCACCTAGCCACCTACAGACACAGTCACTTATTCACTCAGTGACTCACCTAGCCACCCACACAGTCACTCACCTAGCCACCCACACACTCACTCACCTAGCCACCCACACACTCACTCATTCACTCAGTCACTCACTTAGCCACCCACACAGACACTTAGTCACTCATTCAGTCACTCACCTAACCACCCACAGTCACTCACCTAGCCACCCACACAGTCACTCATTCACGCACTCACCTAGCCACCCACACAGTCACTCATTCACTCAGTCACTCACCTAGCCACCCACACACTCAGTCACTCATTCACTCAGTCACTCATCTAGACACTCACACAGTCACTCATTCACTCAGTCACTCACCTAGCCACCCACACACTCAGTCACTCATTCACTCAGTCACTCACCTAGCCACCCACACAGTCACTCATTCACTCAGTCACTCACCTAGCCACCCACACACTCAGTCACCTAGCCACCCACACACTCAGTCACTCTTTCACTCAGTCACTCACCTAGCCAACCATACAGACACTTAGTCATTCAGTCACTCATCTAGCCACCCAGACACTCACCTAGCCACCCACAAACTCATTCACGCAGTCACTCACCTAGCCACCCACATAGACAGTCACTCATTCACTCACCTAGCCACCTACAGACACAGTCACTTATTCACTCAGTGACTCACCTAGCCACCCACACAGTCACTCACCTAGCCACCCACACACTCACTCACCTAGCCACCCACACACTCACTCATTCACTCAGTCACTCACTTAGCCACCCACACAGACACTTAGTCACTCATTCAGTCACTCACCTAGCCACCCACAGTCACTCACCTAGCCACCCACACAGTCACTCATTCACTCAGTCACTCACCTAGCCACCCACACAGTCACTCATTCACTCACTCACCTAGCCACCCACACACTCAGTCACTCAGTCACTCACCTAGCCACCCACACAGTCACTCATTCACTCACCTAGCCACCCACACACTCAGTCACCTAGCCACCCACAAACTCAGTCACTCATTCACTCAGTCACTCACCTAGCCAACCATACAGACACTTAGTCATTCAGTCACTCATCTAGCCACCCAGACACTCACCTAGCCACCCACACAGTCACTCATTCACGCAGTCACTCACCTAGCCACCCACATAGACAGTCACTCATTCACTCACCTAGCCACACAGTCACTCACCTAGCCACCCACACACTCAGTCACTCACCTAGCCACACACACAGTCACTCACCTAGCCACCCACACACTCAGTCACTCACTCACCTAGCCACACACACAGTCACTCACTCACCTAGCCACCCACAGTCACTCACTCACCTAGCCACCCACACACTCAGTCACTCATTCACTCACTCACCTAGCCACCCACACACTCAGTCACTCACTCACCTAGCCACGAACACACACAGTCACTCACCTAGCCACACACTCACTCACCTAGCCACCCACACACTCACTCATTCACTCACTCACCTAGCTACCCACACAGTCACTCACTCACCTAGCCACCCACACAGTCACCTAGCCACGCACACAGTCACTCACTCACCTAGCCACCCACACACTCACTCACTCACCTAGCCACCCACACAGTCACTCACCTAGCCACCCACACACTCAGTCACCCACTCACCTAGCCACCCACACACTCAGTCACTCACTCACCTAGCCACCCACACAGACACAGTCACTCACCTAGCCACCCACACACTCAGTCACTCACTCACCTAGCCACCCACACACTCAGTCACTCACTCACCTAGCCACCCACACAGACACAGTCACTCACCTAGCCACCCACACAGACACTCAAGTCACTCATTCACTCACTCACCTAGCCACCCACACATTCAGTCACTCACTCACCTAGCCACCCACACAGACACACACTCACCTACGCACCCACACAGACACTGTCACTCATTCACTCACCTAGCCACCCACACACTCAGTCACTCACCTAGCCACCCACACACTCAGTCACTCATTCATCTAGCCACCCACACACTCATTCACACACTCACCTACCCACCCACACACTCAGTCACTCCTTCACTCAGTCACTCACTTAGCCACCCACAAAGACACTCATTCACTCAGTCACTCACCTAGCCACCTACAGACACAGTCACTTATTCACTCAGTGACTCACCTAGCCACCCACACAGTCACTCACCTAGCCACCCACACACTCACTCACCTAGCCACCCACACACTCATTCATTCACTCAGTCACTCACTTAGCCACCCACACAGACACTTAGTCACTCATTCAGTCACTCACCTAGCCACCCACAGTCACTCACCTAGCCACCCACACAGTCACTCATTCACGCACTCACCTAGCCACCCACACAGTCACTCATTCACTCAGTCACTCACCTAGCCACCCACACACTCAGTCACTCATTCACTCAGTCACTCATCTAGACACTCACACAGTCCTCATTCACTCAGTCACTCACCTAGCCACCCACACACTCAGTCACTCATTCACTCAGTCACTCACCTAGCCACCCACACACTCAGTCACTCATTCACTCAGTCACTCACCTAGCCACCCACACAGTCACTCATTCACTCAGTCACTCACCTAGCCACCCACACACTCAGTCACCTAGCCACCCACACACTCAGTCACTCTTTCACTCAGTCACTCACCTAGCCAACCATACAGACACTTAGTCATTCAGTCACTCATCTAGCCACCCAGACACTCACCTAGCCACCCACACACTCATTCACGCAGTCACTCACCTAGCCACCCACATAGACAGTCACTCATTCACTCACCTAGCCACCTACAGACACAGTCACTTATTCACTCAGTGACTCACCTAGCCACCCACACAGTCACTCACCTAGCCACCCACACACTCACTCACCTAGCCACCCACACTCATTCACTAAGTCACTCACTTAGCCACCCACACAGACACTTAGTCACTCATTCAGTCACTCACCTAGCCACCCACAGTCACTCACCTAGCCACCCACACAGTCACTCATTCACTCAGTCACTCACCTAGCCACCCACACAGTCACTCATTCACTCACTCACCTAGCCACCCACACACTCAGTCACTCAGTCACTCACCTAGCCACCCACACAGTCACTCATTCACTCACCTAGCCACCCACACACTCAGTCACCTAGCCACCCACACACTCAGTCACTCATTCACTCAGTCACTCACCTAGCCAACCATACAGACACTTAGTCATTCAGTCACTCATCTAGCCACCCAGACACTCACCTAGCCACCCACACAGTCACTCATTCACGCAGTCACTCACCTAGCCACCCACATAGACAGTCACTCATTCACTCACCTAGCCACACAGTCACTCACCTAGCCACCCACACACTCAGTCACTCACCTAGCCACACACACAGTCACTCACCTAGCCACCCACACACTCAGTCACTCACTCACCTAGCCACACACACAGTCACTCACTCACCTAGCCACCCACAGTCACTCACTCACCTAGCCACCCACCCACTCAGTCACTCATTCACTCACTCACCTAGCCACCCACACACTCAGTCACTCACTCACCTAGCCACCCACACACACAGTCACTCACCTAGCCACACACTCACTCACCTAGCCACCCACACACTCACTCATTCACTCACTCACCTAGCTACCCACACAGTCACTCACTCACCTAGCCACCCACACAGTCACCTAGCCACGCACACAGTCACTCACTCACCTAGCCACCCACACAGTCACTCACCTAGCCACCCACACACTCAGTCACCCACTCACCTAGCCACCCACACACTCAGTCACTCACTCACCTAGCCACCCACACAGACACAGTCACTCACCTAGCCACCCACACACTCAGTCACTCACTCACCTAGCCACCCACACACTCAGTCACTCACTCACCTAGCCACCCACACAGACACAGTCACTCACCTAGCCACCCACACAGACACTCAAGTCACTCATTCACTCACTCACCTAGCCACCCACACATTCAGTCACTCACTCACCTAGCCACCCACACAGACACACACTCACCTACGCACCCACACAGACACTGTCACTCATTCACTCACCTAGCCACCCACACAGTCACTCACTCACCTAGCCACCCACAGTCACTCATTCACTCACCTACCCACCCACACACTCAGTCACTCATTCACTCAGTCACTCACTTAGCCACCCACAAAGACACTCATTCACTCAGTCACTCACCTAGCCACCTACAGACACAGTCACTTATTCACTCAGTGACTCACCTAGCCACCCACACAGTCACTCACCTAGCCACCCACACACTCACTCACCTAGCCACCCACACACTCACTCATTCACTCAGTCACTCACTTAGCCACCCACACAGACACTTAGTCACTCATTCAGTCACTCACCTAGCCACCCACAGTCACTCACCTAGCCACCCACACAGTCACTCATTCACGCACTCACCTAGCCACCCACACAGTCACTCATTCACTCAGTCACTCACCTAGCCACCCACACACTCAGTCACTCATTCACTCAGTCACTCATCTAGACACTCACACAGTCACTCATTCACTCAGTCACTCACATAGCCACCCACACACTCAGTCACTCACTCAGTCACTCACCTAGCCACCCACACAGTCACTCTTTCACTCAGTCACTCACCTAGCCAACCATACAGACACTTAGTCATTCAGTCACTCATCTAGCCACCCAGACACTCACCTAGCCACCCACACACTCATTCACGCAGTCACTCACCTAGCCACCCACATAGACAGTCACTCATTCACTCACCTAGCCACCTACAGACACAGTCACTTATTCACTCAGTGACTCACCTAGCCACCCACACAGTCACTCACCTAGCCACCCACACACTCACTCACCTAGCCACCCACACACTCACTCAGTCACTCACTTAGCCACCCACACAGACACTTAGTCACTCATTCAGTCACTCACCTAGCCACCCACAGTCACTCACCTAGCCACCCACACAGTCACTCATTCACTCACCTAGCCACCCACACAGTCACTCATTCACTCACTCACCTAGCCACCCACACACTCAGTCACTCAGTCACTCACCTAGCCACCCACACAGTCACTCATTCACTCACCTAGCCACCCACACACTCAGTCACCTAGCCACCCACACACTCAGTCACTCATTCACTCAGTAACTCACCTAGCCAACCATACAGACACTTAAGTCATTCAGTCACTCATCTAGCCACTCATTCACTCACCTAGCCACCCACACAGTCCCTCATTCACTCACTCACCTAGCCACCCACACACTCAGTCACTCAGTCACTCACCTAGCCACCCACACAGTCACTCATTCACTCACCTAGCCACCCACACACTCAGTCACCTAGCCACCCACACACTCAGTCACTCATTCACGCAGTCACTCACCTAGCCACCCACATAGACAGTCACTCATTCACTCACCTAGCCACACAGTCACTCACCTAGCCACCCACACACTCAGTCACTCACCTAGCCACCCACACACTCAGTCACTCACTCACCTAGCCACACACACAGTCACTCATTCACTCAGTCACTCACCTAGCCACCCACACACTCAGTCACTCACCTAGCCACCCACACACTCAGTCACTCATTCACTCACCTAGCCATCCATACAGACACTTAGTCATTCAGTCACTCACCTAGCCACCCAGACACTCACCTAGCCACCCACACAGTCACTCATTCACGCAGTCACTCACCTAGCCACCCACATAGACAGTCACTCATTCACTCAGTCACTCACCTAGCCACACACAGTCACTCACCTAGCCACCCACACACTCAGTCACTCACCTAGCCACACACACAGTCACTCACCTAGCCACCCACACACTCAGTCACTCACCTAGCCACACACACAGTCACTCACCTAGCCACCCACACACTCAGTCACTCATTCACTCAGTCACTCACCTACCCTATGCCCAACTTCCTTCATGTCTCCACGCTCATGTTCAATCGATTCCAGTTCGATGTCAAACATGCATCTCTCCATGCTTTTATTTTCAAACACGGTTCTATTTTCTCTTGGGGTTTATATTTGCAAGCGTATTAACCTGCTAAAAACACGCACTGTACAGAATGCCAACCCATGTTTTTCAATGGGATTTTCAATGAGTCGGGGTATATTTTTACCAGCCCCCCCCCAAAAGGGTCTCTTTGGCATTTATTTCAGAGCTCTCCGTTATGAAATTAAATGGGCAATATTAGTGCCATGGGCTACAGCAAGAAAGGAGCATCACTCGTGGTGGGAGCAAAAACTTTGGCTATGAGCAAGTTGAGAACCCCCCCAAATTGTAAATTAATTGGAGCCGCTAAAGTTACGGCACCCGAGGACTGCCAAGTGAAATCTGGTTTGGGGCTCATGGACAAAATAGCAATGCACACGGCAGACAAACTCGGCAGGTTAAGGAGACTAATCATAATTATTTTAATTTCAACATTCTTCATTTCCACTGCGACCTTTAAAATCTTTCGGTGCAGTCAATATAGAAATCTAAATTAATCCTCCAAAAAATGACAACTAAAATGTAAACGCGTCAAATTGCACTTTCGACCTATACCCACGGTTAACTTTCAACAAGAGTGATGGGACATTCACAAATATTACACAAAGTGACAATGATGTTGACACCGACGTTCAATATGGCATGAAACATGTTGAGTTGTCTTCTATGAAGGCTGGGCAGTGGAGAAGCACAGTTTGAGGGTGTAGAGGTATGGAACATCTGAGAAAATAAAAACAGGGGAGCCACATGACGTCTTCACTGGAGCACACAAAAACTTAAAACAATGAAGCGATTCTTAGGAGGGTCTTTGTTGATGTTAACAAAATCGTTCAGGGAGCTAAGATAACGTTGAGTTGTGATAAGTGAAAGTGCTTGGCTATGTCAACTTTCAATTCCATTCTGTATATGCAAACAACAACAACGAAATCCAAATCGCCCATAAATAACAACCTGTTAATATATAATACAACAATCTACAACTGCTTTCGCTTCCTGCAATTTCACCCAAGGCTGCTAGGCAGCCAGTGTACACAGATGGTGCTATGGTAATAACAAGCGCCCCCCCCAAATCTGAACATTAGGTGCTCAACAGAGCGTACGACCAAAGATTTGCCGATAATGCAGCACCGCTTCAATGTCATCGCACCAACACAAATGGCCAACACCCCACAACTTACTTGCGTTCTTCAGGGGGTGATGGTTAATGCACGCCAGAGCCTCCATGGCATCGTTCTTGGTCTCCCACTCCATCAGGCCGGACACGCTCCTATCGGCTGGACACGTGGACGGACCGTCGCTCATAGAGTAATTTGGGTCGTGTAAAACGCAACACCCTTCGCCATTTTGATTTAAAGCTTTCGTGACTGCAGGGATTCATATCCTTGGTTCTTTCGGTAAAGTCACCACCACGTTAGAAGGGAAACAATAAAATAATAAAAATATAAAACAATAAAATTCTCACGACGTTTCGACTGCAACACAAGCAATCATCATCAGGTGTGAAAACCACAGCAAGAACATTTTAAAAAAGTGGCGGTTATTTTTAACGTTAGCACCACGGAGAGCGATTTGGCAGTTGTTCAGATGGACGAGTCCATCTATGTTCTGAAAAGAGGAGGGGGGAGACGAAAATAATGGATGCGGTCTGAAAGCCACCGTAAGCGTGAACAATCAATTAAGACCCGAAATGGTTTATCAAATCCTTCCAATGATTGCTAAGCCAGAATCCATCTTCTCGGTTGAAATTGTCTGTGTTTGTATATATTTATTATTTTGTTGTTTCCCTTCTACGTGACTTTACCTAAAGAAGCCGTGTTTAAAGGGTGGTGTCAGTCGTCGGTGAATTTCTGCAGCAGGAAGGCTTCAGTCCGATGCCTTGGCTACGCTAACACGCTTCAGTCAGCTTGGGCACGAGTGAATAGCAAGGACTGCTCTCGGGAGAGAATTTTTCACAGGGTTTCTTGAGCATGGCCTCATAGCACACGTTGCAGATCATCTGGTGTCGTGCTGTAAATCAAGCGACGATTGCATGGAGAATACAGTACACGATTTATTCTGTGCCATGACACGTAAGATAAATAATAAACATACTTTGCGGGACTTACTTTTTCCAGAAAACACTTTGAAAGAGCGGGGCCTCGCAATCGACATTTCGTCGCACAGCTGCGGGGACAGAACGGGCGGCGTTCACGTTATAGTTGGTAACAGTTAACGTGCACCGGTAAAGCATTCGGGAGATGTCATTTTAATTGCAGGCACAAATCCCGTTGTCCATTTTTAAATTTACATTCGCCAGCTTTGGAGCAGTCTTTCAAAGTGCTCAGATTATTGTGAACACCAAGCATAGACTCAGGGGGAATGCAACCATTTGCAGAAACAATGTCCAAAGACTGAAATGTAAACCTTTCGAATACAAATGAATATGAATCGTAATGTATTAAACAGGACAAATTAACGCGAGGTGTTGTCTAGTCTGTAACAAAAAAGTCCCTTTGGAACATCGATTGCATTATTTATACATCTTATGTTTTAACCGCTGAAAGGAAACTACATTACACCATTTTACATTTGTCCCGTCACAGGAAACGTGTCATGGGCCACCACAAACTCCACAACATCAATAGGCTCATCTTAAAAACCCACGATTGTTTCACGTGCAAACTTTGGACTTGAATATTTATAAAAGCTTCACCTGGGAAAACTTTTAAAGAAACCGAACGCGCTCCCCTTCTGCGCTGCTGGCAGCAGGCTGAAGGGGCGGCGGGGGCACGGACCTGCGCGAACATCTCGGCCGTGATGTCCGTGGGCGCGTTGAAGAAGTGCAGCACCGCGGTGGGATGCTGGTTGCGGTTCTTCGCCGCCTTCTCGCTGTCGGCGTAGCGGTGGTTGCGAGAACCTGCGTAGTCCCTGTAGCTGTCGGTGCCGTCCGGCAGCTCGAACGCCTGGCCCGGCGCAATCGACCGCTGCCTCGACGCGCTGCCGAGACGAGGGCGGAAGGGAGGGAATAGCGCGAAGAAACTGTTTTTATTTATTTTATCATGTTCCAAATTTCAAGTGCTCTTTGGTTCTATTCGGTAAAGTCACGTAGGTAAAAATAAAATAACAAAAAATCACGACGTTTCGGCCACAACACAAGTGGCCTTCATCAGGTGAAGGGACCGGGCTGTCCAGAGGACAGCGTTGGAGTGAAGACAGCAAAGCCCAGGTCGAGTCCTTTAAGCTTGTTGTCGCGGCATCTTTTGAGGAAGGTCAGCGTCTCGATGAGCTTTGACTTCTTGTCCCGTTGTCTGTTGAAAGCTCTAACACAGGGGTCGGGAACCTATGGCTCGCGAGCCAGATGTGGCTCTTTTGATGATTGCATATGGCTCGCAGATAAAACAAAATATTCTCACTTGTTTTAATCCATCCATCGATTTTTCACTGCGCATGTCCTGTTCAGGGCTGCAGGAGCAATTGTCCATTATTTTAATTGGATGATACTGGCCTACGTTTGCCGTTGCTGGGTAAAACAGGTAAACGCCCCCTTTTGAATCAGTCTGAGACTGCGTCTGCTCGGTCATTAGCTCAAAGCTAACCCTTCGACGAAGAAGATGGCGAAAAGAAAAAAAGACGACGAGTATCGTACATTTCAGGACGAATGGACCGAAGAATTCGCCTTTGTGGAGAGAGCGGGTTCTGCGGTGTGTCTAATTTGCAATGACAAAATTACATCGTTGAAACGGTCGAATGTAAAGCGGCACTTCGACACGCGCCACGCTACCTTTGCATCAAAATACCCTGCGGGAGACAGCAGAAAGAAAGCGTGCCAAGAGCTTCTGAGCAGGGTGCAAGCTAGCCAGCAGCAACTCCGCGTATGGACCCGGCAAGGTGACTATAATTCGGCTAGCTTTGCTGGTTCTTTAGCAATAGTGAGGAACGGAAAACCATTCACAGATGGCGAGTATGCTAAAACGTTCATGCTGGATGTAGCCAATGAACTTTTTGATGATCTTCCGAACAAAGACAAGATAATCAAACGGATACAAGACATGCCTCTGTCGGCAAGAACTGTTCATGATCGTACCATCGTGATGGCAAACAAAGTGGAGGAAACGCAAGTGAAGGACATAAATGCAGCGCCGTTCTTTTCTCTGGCTTTGGATGAGTCAACAGACGTGAGCCATTTGTCGCAGTTCAGCGTGATTGCAAGATATGCTGTTGGTGACACACTGCGTGAAGAAAGTCTTGCTGTTCTGCCATTAAAAGGGTCCACAAGAGGTGAGGATTTATTCAAGTCTTTCATGGAGTTTGCTCAAGAAAAAAATCTACCTATGGATAAACTTCTCTCAGTGTGTACTGATGGTGCTCCGTGTATGGTGGGGAAAAACAAAGGATTTGTGGCGCTTCTCCGTGAACATGAAAATAGACCCATCCTAAGTTTCCATTGCATTATACACCAGGAGGCACTTTGTGCTCAGATGTGTGACAGGCAGTTTGGCGAAGTGATGTCGCTGGTCATTCGTGTGATCAACTTTATTGTTGCCCGAGCCTTAAATGATCGCCAGTTTAAAACACTGCTGGATGAAGTTGTAAATAACTATCCTGGTCTGCTTTTGCACAGCAATGTGCGTTGGTTGTCAAGAGGGAAGGTGCTTAGCCGTTTTGCGGCTTGCCTGAACGAAATCCGGACTTTCCTTGAAATGAAAGGCGTCGGGCATCCTGAGCTAGCCGACACCGAGTGGCTCCTCAAGTTTTACTATCTCGTAGATCTGACTGAACATCTGAACCAGCTCAACGTGAAAATGCAAGGCATTGGAAATACAGTGTTATCCCTTCAACAAGCTGTATTTGCTTTTGAAAACAAGCTGGAGCTTTTCATCACGGATCTTGAAACAGGTCGTTTACTACATTTTGAAAAACTGAGCCAATTTAAAGATGCATGCACAGCAAGTGAGCCCATTCAAAACCTTGATCTCCACCAGCTAGCTGGCTGCACATCCAGTCTCCTACAGTCCTTCAAAGCACGCTTTGGAGAATTTCGTGAGCACACTCGTCTTTTTAAGTTCATCACCCATCCAAACGAGTGTTCACTGAACACAGCCGACCTGAATTACATCCCTGGTGTCTCCGTCAGAGATTTTGAAGCAGAAGTGGCTGACCTGAAGGCCTCAGACATGTGGGTGAATAAGTTCAAGTCACTGAATGAAGATTTGGAAAGAATCACACGACAGAAAGCGGAGTTGGCGAGCAAGCACATGTGGACAGAAATGAAAAAACTCCAACCCGAAGACCAGCTGATTCTCAAAACTTGGAACGCGCTTCCTGTCACATACCACACACTGCAGCGTGTGAGTATTGCTGTATTGACCATGTTTGGATCTACGTATGCATGTGAGCAGTCATTCTCACATCTTAAAAACATCAAGTCCAACCTACGATCACGTTTAACGGATGAAAGCCTCAACGCTTGCATGAAGCTTAACCTCACCAAGTACCAACCCGACTACAAAGACATCAGCAAATCCATGCAGCACCAGAAGTCGCATTAATGGTGAGTGTTATAACAACATTATTTAAAAGAATAAATTCAGAGGCTTATTATACTGACATTTAGTTGAATTCACTTTTAAAATATATTATATGGCTCTCACTGAAATAAATTTCCAAATTTTTTGCTTTCATGGCTCTCTTAGTCAAAAAGGTTCCCGACCCCTGCTCTAACAGATAGGTGAAAACCCTCCCCGTAGAGCTTCAAATCTAGAATCCAAATTTCACGTTCGCTATTTCAATAAAGGCCCTCTCCGTAAAGCTTCAAATCTAGAATCCAAATTTCACGTTTCGCCACTTCAAAAAAGGCTCTGGACAGCAAGTCATCGGGGTCCTCGTGAGCTGTGACAAGTGTTTCGTTCACGGTATTTATCAGCTCTCTTTTTCACCGTCCTAAAATTTAGCCACTTGCACTAAATATTTACTAAAGTTGTCTTCTCTAAAGGGAAAGCAGTATCCAATTACATTAACAGGATATGACGAGTTACATTTACCATTTTAACACGGGAACAAAACGGCTCACCAGAGGTTGATTTTATTTCCAAAGATCTGAGACATATTGAGGTGAAAAACCGCCCTGTGCACGGCGTACTGATCTCCCATCTCGACCATGGCGGCTCCCGGCTTGCTCTTCAGGAACTTAACCTACAAGAATAACAACCCGTAACACGGTTCAGCATCGCGCAATCTTGTACGAAAATATCTACAAGTTTCGTTGTAACGCATCGTTGAAATGTGAAGTGTTGGCTGAGGGGCCATTAGAAAACATGCACAAAGAACACTTCGCATTGGGTACATTTTTGTAAAGAAAAAAGAGCAAATGTGTATGTTGTCAACCGGTGAACAAATTTGGTCGTGTGAATCTCCCACTTTATATAACACGATGAGCGCACGACGTGCACCACACGCGTGCGTACGCGTTGCACCGCGGTTGAACCTTTGGAAGGAAAAAAACGGGGACTCATTTCAAAGCAGGCGCGCGCAACACCCAGCGAAGGCACCTTCTCCACGTCGCCGAAGAGGCAGAGGATGTTAAACACGCGGTCGCAGTTGAAGCGTTCGGCATCCAAGCCGTACACCATGAGGACCTTGTTGCCGGCCTGCTGGTTCATCATGGCCTGCACGTGCTGGCCCTGGGGCCCACCCAGGTTGCCCATGCCCATTCCTCCCATGCCCATTCCTCCCCCACCGCCCATGCCCATGCCGTCGCCGCCAGGTCCGTAGTCGAGGCCCGGTGGCGGTGGCTGCTGGTGGCCTGTGACGCAAACACACAAGAGGGGGAAACGCATCGTGAACTAGCTGAAACTCTCTAAACTTCTCTGAAAAACAGATTTACCACAGCCATCATCTTACACACACGTGTGCCCTTTCCTATAAGATCAGGTAACCCAGGATTCACCACTCTACCCCTTGGAGACACTGGAAAACATTGGTCCAGAAGACTCAGTTGCCTAGGGAATAGACTAAACTAGTTTTTATTTTAGGTTGAGGCCCACCAAGCTAGAGCTCTTATTCAGCATAGCTTGTTTTAAATACCCAATACATCTGATAACTGTTGGAAATATCGTCTCTTTAAAACACAAAGCAACTCGTACGTTGCAATTGTTAACCGCAAAAAAAGGTTTTTAGGATGCACCTTAACACTAATTCCAAATAAGAAATGTTCTCAACAGGCAGCAGGTTCTTTCAATCTGACAGCAAGCTGAAGGAAACCGAAATTATAGCATTCGCAACAAGGGGATTACCTCCACAGTCGCCACCACCGCAAGCGTGTGCTTTGGGATGGTCGCCAAGGAGAGACGTTTGCTTCGCTGGCATCACTGCATTGTCCTCTGAAAACAAACAAAAAAACGATCACCAAATTCACCCACGGGAAACATAAGCGCTCACTGCTGCACAAAATATGACAATCCAAAAAAATCATTCTGCACCCAGAACATTCACACTACCAACACATTAAGAAATTCCGGGCACATTCCACAAGGCGGCGCGCTGCGTCTGTCGATAAAAACAATCGGCGGTATTTTTAAAATGCAGATTTCACACGGCGCAACATAAATAACGAGCACCATACAAAATACAGCGCGTAAAGAAACGCTCATCGCAAGAAGAAGAAATTTTTTTTATTGGAGGTGTACAGATGCACGCGACAAATTGTTCCGAGGTGCGGCGTCAGCGAGTATCCGTGGTTGCCGCCTGCGATGCCCGCTCGTTTCTTACCCAGTCTACGCTTCGACGGGAACACAAAGTTGCCCAGAGTCGGGCGGCGGCTGACGACCCATCGCGAGGAGGATGCAACAGAAAGGCCGGCGCCTTCTTTCCTGCGCCAACAGCAGTCACGCTCGGCACAAATGGACCCCCCCGCGTTGTCCATGCCACCGCACCTCTCGCTCTCCGGCGACCCTTTTTGGTTTGGGGCTTAAAATTGGGACAATTGAAGTGGGCGACGGGGCCTTACAAACCTTTAAAATGAAAAAGATCGCCGCTTATAAACCGATGCGAAATGCGTTGTGTCTGGCATCTGCAATGTAAAAAGCCTCGTTTGCAAACAAAACTTTAGCAAGGCAGTCTAAACGTACGAGCGTCGAGGTAAATTCTCACCAACGGAGCGATTTTAAGCCCCAAACGCATCGGCACGCGTTCCGTTCGGTTTATTTCCAAGTCCCGTTCGCGGTGAATGCGGGCTTTTGTCGTTCCCGGCTTCTTCGCGGCGATGCCGGTACTTTGCCGGTCTGTCAGCGCCGTGTCCCCCCGGTGCCTGCGGCTGGACGCGGGTTATCCGATGGCCTCTGCCAAGCGGCACTTGGCGGTTGCGGTGCAGCGGATGCGGCGTGCTGCGCCGAGTGTTCTGTGACGTGGCGCTGCAGGCGTGGGGGGCGCGGGTCGGCCGTGCGTGTCACAGCGGCGGCGGCGTGTTGGTTGCTTGGTCCCCGGTGCCTCCCAAGTGCCGACGAGGATGTCGCCAATGTCGCCGTTCGTGTCGTCGCCGTTCACGTCGGTGGCTGTTGGCTGCCGGGCGCTTGATTGCTCGTGTGTTGCTTGCAAATTGCCTCCGTGTGCTTCTGTGTGCGGCAATGCTCGCAGATGCTCCTTGTAGCGTTGATGTTTGGAGTGAGGAAAATACTCTTCGAAGCGTTTACGGAAATTTGGCGATAAAATCAAACCGCACCGTGTCCCTGAAGCTCCCTTGATAAAGTGGCGAGACTTACCTCTTCGGAAACTAATATCTGTGCGTACGCACAATGTACTCGGGACAAAGATACATTTTCCTGTTCAGGCTCAATCGTACCAAATTAAAAGGGTTACTTTATAATAAGTGATATTTTCAATCGTAAATATCGGCTTTTCTGACATCCTCTAAGCTTCTCCGCTTAGTATCCAGACACCACATAATGCAGTCAAGGTTTCTCAACCCTACAAAATATAAAAACGCAACGTGCAATGTCCACCTCAAATATGCCAGTGAAAGTTGGCACCTACTTCTGATCCAACAGACACACACCCTGGTAAATCTAAATATAAAAGTAAAACCTTGGATTGCGAGTAACTTGGTCTGCAAGTGTTTTGCAAGACGAGCTAAAATTGTAAATAAATATTAACTTGATAAACGAGCGAGGTCTTGCAATACGAGCAGTGTACGTGTAGACACACTTTGTACTGCCGTGAGTCACGTGATCACACAACTGATAGACGAGTGCTTTGATGTACGAGCGCTTTGGATTACAAACACGTTCCCGGAACGAATTATGCTCGCAATGCAAGGTTTTACACTGAAGTGTTATAATGCCCAGCCTTGATACACCCCGAACAACCGAGTACCCGCCTATGGGCCACATGCACTTGACGTTGGGAAAATCTTCAAAGCTGATCAAAATCTAAAACGCCACCAACTTAATGGCAATGTCTATCGCATGTCCAGTACCAGGGCAACAGCTTTAATGGTAACATAAAAATGAATCCAATGGATTATTGAACACTCCAGCAGCCACATGCCTCCTTGTGAATCCTGTTCTTCACAACATTCACTTATACTGCCACATTGTTCTGAAGGGTAAACTAGAAAAACAAAGTACACGGGCACGAGTTTAAAACCAATCTGCCCAGAGTAAACTACGCAAGCTTAGCATGGGCTAAAAAAACACAAAGATTATTTAGTTATATGTTGCGCTAGCTGTTACTACCCGGCTTCGCCCGGGACTTGGATCCACCACGCCCGGCCGTCTTTGTCTCCCCAGTAGCGATGTTCACACACCACAGCAGTTAGTCGTTTGAGGCTGAGTCGACCTAGGGGAGGCCCAGGACCGGTTAAAATAATCGTCACCGGCGGTGGCGGTGAGCAGGAATCGAACTTGGGTCGCCGGGTTCATAGCGCAGCGTAACGCTAACCGCTACACTACGGGTCACGTGACAGATTTGACGTCACAGCTCACTTGCCGTACAAAAAATAAGTGCATTATTGAGCTCCCCCCCACCCCCCAGAAAAAAAGTGTATTTTTATAATGTTTGCACGGTGTACAGTCTGGAAAGTACCCACATGGCAAATTTCCAGTTTGTTGCATGTCGGGAAGTACGCTAAACATTTTGAACAGACACACACAATCACAACTTTGCCTTTTATATATATGGAGAAGATAGGTATAAACGAAAATAACCTTGACCAGCTCTACACAATTGCAGTGATTGCATGTTTGATACAGAAGAGGGGAGTGGCGTTTCAAATAACTTCCTGTGACATCGACCAAGTTCTGTAGATTTTTCGATTTAAAGCTTTCGTGACTGCAATGATTCATCTTCTTTGGTTCTTTCGGTAAAGTCACGTAGAATGAGAATAAAATAATAAATTGATAAAATAACACAATAATATTCTCATGACGTTTCGGCCACAACACAAGCGGCCTTCATCAGGTGAAGGGGGCGAGACTGTCTGGTAGGACAGTGCTGGAGTGAGAGAGCCACGTTCAGATCACGGCTTTTAAGCTGTGTGAGAGGAACAAAGAGCCTTGACGAAGGAATTAGCATAAAATTTAGCATTGAAATGGCTGAATGATTAGCTTGTGACTGGTCACAGAAATAGCTATGTTAAAAGTTAAAGCATACACATCCGCAGAGGCACCCATTGTTAAAAGGAATTAGCATAGAATTTAGCATTGAAATAGCTAAGTTAAGGCATACACATCCGCAGAGGCACCCCTTGACAATGGGATTAGCATAGAATTTAGCATTGAAATGGCTGAGTGATTCGCTTGTAACTGCTACAGAAATAGTTACGTTGAAGTCAGAGCATACACATTCACCGAGGCACTTAGTACAAATCAAACAGGAGAATTTAGCATTGAAATAACTAGGCGAATTTAGCATTGAAATAACTGGGTGATTTGCTAGTGACTGGTCACAGAAATGACTACACATCTGAGCTATTCACAGTACTATATAGTGAACCAATAAAAACTAAAATATAAATTATCTTCATGTTATCAATAAACTCTATATTCTCCAATCAGCTAAGCTACCAACCATAAGTCGTTATATATCACAATGCTATATGGCGAAAAAATGGGTGGATTCTTACCCTCAAATTTCCGTACCACGGATAGCTACGGGCCCCGTTCAGACGGACGAGTTCGTCCATGGTCGGAACAGAGGAGGGGGAGAGAGACAGCTGCGAAGCCCTAGTATACTCCATGTTGTAAACCATACCATTAACCGTGGTGTGAGAGGTATTAAGAGGCAATGCTGGCGAAAGAGCTGCGGTCTGAAGGTCATCGTAAAATTACAATTAATTAAGAACAGAAATGATTTAACACATCTTTCCAGTGGTTACTAAGCCTGAATCCATCTTCTCGGTTGAAATTGTCTCTGTGCTTGTATATGTGAATGGCCTCATGAACGAATCTCTCATGGTAGCCAGTTGGTTTGCAAAGAACCTCCGTCTTGGAGAAGTCAATGTCATGTGAGCCCACTGAATTGTAACAGTGATCTGCCACGGCAGAGGAGTTCGTCTTACCGTGTTTCAAGTCTGCTTTATGTTCGCGGATGCGGTCCGAGATATGTCTTTTGGTTTCTCCAATGTAGCTACTACCACAGAGGCACTTTAGTTTGTAAACGCCCGGGTACTGTATGTCTGGAAGAGCATCTTTTACAGATGGAACTAAATCACGGATTTTGTGTACTGTGTTGAATCGGACCTGGATCTTGTGTTTATTCAGGATTTTGGAGATCTTTTTAGTGACCCCTGAAATGTAGGGTAAGGTGATGGTTTTGAGTGGCTCCACAAGAGGATCCTTCTTCATGACTGGAGTGATGGCTTTGCGGATTGTGTAGTCGGAGTAGCCATTAGCCCTGAGAGCCTGGTGTACGTGCTTGAGTTCACTGGTAATGTGTTCCTGGTCGGAAATGCATTGGGCTCTATGGTATAGAGTCTTGATGAGGCAGTTCTTCTGGGATGGATGGTGGTGGGAATCCGGTTTCAAGTAAGCATCTGTATGGGTAGCTTTCCTGTAGACAGAGTGGCTCATTGAACCATCATGTCTCCTTTTAATTAAGACATCCAGAAAGGGTAGTTTGCCATCTTTTTCGACCTCCATGGTAAATCTGATGGCTGGGTGTATGGAATTGATGTGGTCGCGGAATTGGTCTAGAGCAGGCTGGCCATGTGGCCAGATGACAAAGGTGTCATCAACGTACCTCTTCCATAAGGTCGGGCGTAGAGTGGCAGTCTGGATGGCGTCAATTTCAAATTTTTCCATGAATACGTTGGCTACAACCGGAGATAGGGGGGAGCCCATTGGGGTGCCCTCAGTTTGTTTGTAGAAAGTTCCATTCCAGGTGAAGTATGTGTTGGTTAAGCAATGTCTCACCAGGGGGGGTACATCAGTATGCAGTCCTTGATGAACCAGGTCTTCAATGATAGCGATGGTGTCAGGTACTGGGACTTTGGTGAACAAGGACACCACATCAAAACTGACAAGCAGGTCGTTTGGGGACAGGGAAATGTCTTTGATTGTCGATACCAGGTGAGTAGAATTTAGTACCGCAGAGGTGGTTTTTCCAGTGAAAGGTCGCAGTATATCAGCCAGAAAACGTGCCAGTTTGTAGGTGGGGGAGCTGATAGTAGAGACGATGGGACGAAGGGGTGTATCTTCTTTGTGTATCTTTGGAAGGCCATATAATCTTGGTGGTCTGGCAGCAGAGGGTTTCAACAAGAACTGTTTGTTCTCATCAATTAATGCTGTTGAATCAGAGATAATTTTGTTCGTTTTTGTGACCAGGCTGTTGGTGGGATCTCTTTTTATTTTTGTATAGCTGCCATCGTTGAGTAGTTCTTGAATTTTGTTGTTATATTCTGTTTTGTCCATGATGACAGTGGCATTGCCTTTGTCGGCTGAGAGAACGACAATATCATCCCTCTTTTTTAATTGAGATAATTCAAAACGTTCGTCTTTGCTGATGTTGCTAGGTGGCAACTTAGCGTTTTTGAGGGTTGCAGCGATTTCAGATCTTGCTACGTCTGCAGAGATGTGACTCAAGCCCTTGAGTGCAACGTCGACATGGGCAATGATATCATTAACCGGTAAGTGTCTCGGTGTGACAGCAAAGTTTAGACCTTTAGCTAAAACGGATTTCAGACCATCAGAAATGGAACTGTTACTGCGATTAATTACGACTTTGTTGACGTCTATCTTTTCGGTGTGTGGATCCGATTTTTTGCTGGAGAGGTGATTGAATTTGGAAATCAAATTGTCCCTACATTTGTTCGACATAGTGGCAGCCGAAGAGGTAGTCATTGTCTACATGTTCCCAATCCGATGTAGACATTGTTGCTGTCAATTTTAAGTGTGATTTGTAGAGTGTCTTGTCTAACTGATCGAGTTCGGTTCGTGTAAGTCTGATTTTTTCCGAGATAAGAGCGAAGCTAGTTCTAGCTAGAATTCGTTTTGCATTGAGAGAAGTTGCAACAGCAGAGGTTAGTGTAAATGCGGTTGGTATTACCTTAGAGTCGCGGCATCTCTTCAGAAAGGTGAGAGACTCGATTAGTTGAGCCTTCTTATCCCGAAGTCTGTTGAATGATCTTAAGGATGTGTGGAATCCCTCCCCGTAGAGGCGGTTAAATTTCGATTTAAAGCTTTCGTGACTGCAATGATTCATCTTCTTTGGTTCTTTCCAGTGGTTACTAAGCCTGAATCCATCTTCTCGATTGAAATTGTCTCTGTGCTTGTATATGTGAATGGCCTCATGAACGAATCTCTCATGGTAGCCAGTTGGTTTGCAAAGAACCTCCGTCTTGGAGAAGTCAATGTCATGTGAGCCCACTGAATTGTAACAGTGATCTGCCACGGCAGAGCAGTTCGTCTTACCGTATTTCAAGTCTGCTTTATGTTCGCGGATGCGGTCAACTAATCGAGTCACTCACCTTTCTGAAGAGATGCCGCGACTCTAAGGTAATACCAACCGCATTTACACTAACCTCTGCTGTTGCAACTTCTCTCAATGCAAAACGAATTCTAGCTAGAACTAGCTTCGCTCTTATCTCGGAAAAAATCAGACTTACACGCACCGAACTCGATCAGTTAGACAAGACACTCTACAAATCACACTTAAAATTGACAGCAACAATGTCTACATCGGATTGGGAACATGTAGACAATGACTACCTCTTCGGCTGCCACTATGTCGAACAAATGTAGGGACAATTTGATTTCCAAATTCAATCACCTCTCCAGCAAAAAATCGGATCCACACACCGAAAAGATAGACGTCAACAAAGTCGTAATTAATCGCAGTAACAGTTCCATTTCTGATGGTCTGAAATCCGTTTTAGCTAAAGGTCTAAACTTTGCTGTCACACCGAGACACTTACCGGTTAATGATATCATTGCCCATGTCGACGTTGCACTCAAGGGCTTGAGTCACATCTCTGCAGACGTAGCAAGATCTGAAATCGCTGCAACCCTCAAAAACGCTAAGTTGCCACCTAGCAACATCAGCAAAGACGAACGTTTTGAATTATCTCAATTAAAAAAGAGGGATGATATTGTCGTTCTCTCAGCCGACAAAGGCAATGCCACTGTCATCATGGACAAAACAGAATATAACAACAAAATTCAAGAACTACTCAACGATGGCAGCTATACAAAAATAAAAAGAGATCCCACCAACAGCCTGGTCACAAAAACGAACAAAATTATCTCTGATTCAACAGCATTAATTGATGAGAACAAACAGTTCTTGTTGAAACCCTCTGCTGCCAGACCACCAAGATTATATGGCCTTCCAAAGATACACAAAGAAGATACACCCCTTCGTCCCATCGTCTCTACTATCAGCTCCCCCACCTACAAACTGGCACGTTTTCTGGCTGATATACTGCGACCTTTCACTGGAAAAACCACCTCTGCGGTACTAAATTCTACTCACCTGGTATCGACAATCAAAGACATTTCCCTGTCCCCAAACGACCTGCTTGTCAGTTTTGATGTGGTGTCCTTGTTCACCAAAGTCCCAGTACCTGACACCATCGCTATCATTGAAGACCTGGTTCATCAAGGACTGCATACTGATGTACCCCCCCTGGTGAGACATTGCTTAACCAACACATACTTCACCTGGAATGGAACTTTCTACAAACAAACTGAGGGCACCCCAATGGGCTCCCCCCTATCTCCGGTTGTAGCCAACGTATTCATGGAAAAATTTGAAACTGACGCCATCCAGACTGCCACTCTACGCCCGACCTTATGGAAGAGGTACGTTGATGACACCTTTGTCATCTGGCCACATGGCCAGCCTGCTCTAGACCAATTCCGCGACCACATCAATTCCATACACCCAGCCATCAGATTTACCATGGAGGTCGAAAAAGATGGCAAACTACCCTTTCTGGATGTCTTAATTAAAAGGAGACATGATGGTTCAATGAGCCACTCTGTCTACAGGAAAGCTACCCATACAGATGCTTACTTGAAACCGGATTCCCACCACCATCCATCCCAGAAGAACTGCCTCATCAAGACTCTATACCAGGGGTCGGGAACCTATGGCTTGCGAGCCAGATGTGGCTCTTTTGATGATTGCATATGGCTCGCAGATAAAACAAAATATTCTCACTTGTTTTAATCCATCCATCGATTTTTCACTGCGCATGTCCTGTTCAGGGCTGCAGGAGCAATTGTCCATTATTTTAATTGGATGATACTGGCCTACGTTTGCCGTTGCTGGGTAAAACAGGTAAACGCCCCCTTTTGAATCAGTCTGAGACTGCGTCTGCTCGGTCATTAGCTCAAAGCTAACCCTTCGACGAAGAAGATGGCGAAAAGAAAAAAAGACGACGAGTATCGTACATTTCAGGACGAATGGACCGAAGAATTCGCCTTTGTGGAGAGAGCGGGTTCTGCGGTGTGTCTAATTTGCAATGACAAAATTACATCGTTGAAACGGTCGAATGTAAAGCGGAACTTCGGCACGCGCCACGCTACCTTTGCATCAAAATACCCTGCGGGAGACAGCAGAAAGAAAGCGTGCCAAGAGCTTCTGAGCAGGGTGCAAGCTAGCCAGCAGCAACTCCACGTATGGACCCGGCAAGGTGACTATAATTCGGCTAGCTTTGCTGGTTCTTTAGCAATAGTGAGGAATGGAAAACCATTCACAGATGGCGAGTATGCTAAAACGTTCATGCTGGATGTAGCCAATGAACTTTTTGATGATCTTCCGAACAAAGACAAGATAATCAAACGGATACAAGACATGCCTCTGTCGGCAAGAACTGTTCATGATCGTACCATCGTGATGGCAAACAAAGTGGAGGAAACGCAAGTGAAGGACATAAATGCAGCGCCGTTCTTTTCTCTGGCTTTGGATGAGTCAACAGACGTGAGCCATTTGTCGCAGTTCAGCGTGATTGCAAGATATGCTGTTGGTGACACACTGCGCGAAGAAAGTCTTGCTGTTCTGCCATTAAAAGGGTCTACAAGAGGTGAGGATTTATTCAAGTCTTTCATGGAGTTTGCTCAAGAAAAAAGTCTACCTATGGATAAACTTCTCTCAGTGTGTACTGATGGTGCTCCGTGTATGGTGGGGAAAAACAAAGGATTTGTGGCGCTTCTCCGTGAACATGAAAATAGACCCATCCTAAGTTTCCATTGCATTATACACCAGGAGGCACTTTGTGCTCAGATGTGTGACAGGCAGTTTGGCGAAGTGATGTCGCTGGTCATTCGTGTGATCAACTTTATTGTTGCCCGAGCCTTAAATGATCGCCAGTTTAAAACACTGCTGGATGAAGTTGTAAATAACTATCCTGGTCTGCTTTTGCACAGCAATGTGCGTTGGTTGTCAAGAGGGAAGGTGCTTAGCCGTTTTGCGGCTTGCCTGAACGAAATCCGGACTTTCCTTGAAATGAAAGGCGTCGGGCATCCTGAGCTAGCCGACACCGAGTGGCTCCTCAAGTTTTACTATCTCGTAGATCTGACTGAACATCTGAACCAGCTCAACGTGAAAATGCAAGGCATTGGAAATACAGTGTTATCCCTTCAACAAGCTGTATTTGCTTTTGAAAACAAGCTGGAGCTTTTCATCACGGATCTTGAAACAGGTCGTTTACTACATTTTGAAAAACTGAGCCAATTTAAAGATGCATGCACAGCAAGTGAGCCCATTCAAAACCTTGATCTCCACCAGCTAGCTGGCTGCACATCCAGTCTCCTACAGTCCTTCAAAGCACGCTTTGGAGAATTTCGTGAGCACACTCGTCTTTTTAAGTTCATCACCCATCCAAACGAGTGTTCACTGAACACAGCCGACCTGAATTACATCCCTGGTGTCTCCGTCAGAGATTTTGAAGCAGAAGTGGCTGACCTGAAGGCCTCAGACATGTGGGTGAATAAGTTCAAGTCACTGAATGAAGATTTGGAAAGAATCACACGACAGAAAGCGGAGTTGGCGAGCAAGCACATGTGGACAGAAATGAAAAAACTCCAACCCGAAGACCAGCTGATTCTCAAAACTTGGAACGCGCTTCCTGTCACATACCACACACTGCAGCGTGTGAGTATTGCTGTATTGACCATGTTTGGATCTACGTATGCATGTGAGAAGTCATTCTCACATCTTAAAAACATCAAGTCCAACCTACGATCACGTTTAACGGATGAAAGCCTCAACGCTTGCATGAAGCTTAACCTCACCAAGTACCAACCCGACTACAAGGTACCAACCCGACTACAAAGACATCAGCAAATCCATGCAGCACCAAAAGTCGCATTAATGGTGAGTGTTATAACAACATTATTTAAAAGAATAAATTCAGAGGCTTATTATACTGACATTTAGTTGAATTCACTTTTAAAATATATTATATGGCTCTCACTGAAATAAATTTCCAAATTTTTTGCTTTCATGGCTCTCTTAGTCAAAAAGGTTCCCGACCCCTGCTCTATACCATAGAGCCCAATGCATTTCCGACCAGGAACACATTACCAGTGAACTCAAGCACGTACACCAGGCTCTCAGGGCTAATGGCTACTCCGACTACACAATCCGCAAAGCCATCACTCCAGTCATGAAGAAGGATCCTCTTGTGGAGCCACTCAAAACCATCACCTTACCCTACATTGCAGGGGTCACTAAAAAGATCTCCAAAATCCTGAATAAACACAAGATCCAGGTCCGATTCAACACAGTACACAAAATCCATGATTTAGTTCCATCTGTAAAAGATGCTCTTCCAGACATACAGTACCCGGGCGTTTACAAACTAAAGTGCCTCTGTGGTAGTAGCTACATTGGAGAAACCAAAAGACATATCTCGGACCGCATCCGCGAACATAAAGCAGACTTGAAACACGGTAAGACGAACTCCTCTGCCGTGGCAGATCACTGTTACAATTCAGTGGGCTCACATGACATTGACTTCTCCAAGACGGAGGTTCTTTGCAAACCAACTGGCTACCATGAGAGATTCGTTCATGAGGCCATTCACATATACAAGCACAGAGACAATTTCAACCGAGAAGATGGATTCAGGCTTAGTAACCACTGGAAAGATGTGTTAAATCATTTCTGTTCTTAATTAATTGTAATTTTACGATGACCTTCAGACCGCAGCTCTTTCGCCAGCATTGCCTCTTAATACCTCTCACACCACGGTTAATGGTATGGTTTACAACATGGAGTATACTAGGGCTTCGCAGCTGTCTCTCTCCCCCTCCTCTGTTCCGACCATGGACGAACTCGTCCGTCTGAACGGGGCCCGTAGCTATCCGTGGTACGGAAATTTGAGGGTAAGAATCCACCCATTTTTTCGCCATATAGCATTGTGATATATAACGACTTATGGTTGGTAGCTTAGCTGATTGGAGAATATAGAGTTTATTGATAACATGAAGGTAATTTATATTTTAGTTTTTATTGGTTCACTATATAGTACTGTGAATAGCTCAGATGTGTAGTCATTTCTGTGACCAGTCACTAGCAAATCACCCAGTTATTTCAATGCTAAATTCGCCTAGTTATTTCAATGCTAAATTCTCCTGTTTGATTTGTACTAAGTGCCTCGGTGAATGTGTATGCTCTGACTTCAACGTAACTATTTCTGTAGCAGTTACAAGCGAATCACTCAGCCATTTCAATGCTAAATTCTATGCTAATCCCATTGTCAAGGGGTGCCTCTGCGGATGTGTATGCCTTAACTTAGCTATTTCAATGCTAAATTCTATGCTAATTCCTTTTAACAATGGGTGCCTCTGCGGATGTGTATGCTTTAACTTTTAACATAGCTATTTCTGTGACCAGTCACAAGCTAATCATTCAGCCATTTCAATGCTAAATTTTATGCTAATTCCTTTGTCAAGTCTCTTTGTTCCTCTCACACAGCTTAAAAGCCGTGATCTGAACGTGGCTCTCTCACTCCAGCGCTGTCCTACCAGACAGTCTCGCCCCCTTCACCTGATGAAGGCCGCTTGTGTTGTGGCCGAAACGTCGTGAGAATATTATTGTGTTATTTTATTTTATCAATTTATTATTTTATTCTCATTCTACGTGACTTTACCGAAAGAACCAAAGAAGACAAGTTCTGTAGATTGTAAACAGTACACCAATGTGCTTCAAGACAACCAAGTGTCTGCAGGTGTGACATTTTTCTGCAACCAAAATCTCAAGTGCAGAAGCTGCATTATCCTCTTGAGAACGCTCCAAACTTCCCCCTCTACTTGGCCACGGATCTTCAAGTATAACACGGCAAAGCCGGCTGCGTACAGAAATAGTCAATGCCTGTTTCATCACGCCGTGCACACCCCCCACCCCTTGCGTTAAAAACGTCACCCCCCCCCCCCCACACACCGAGGGCTCACCACCACCAGCTGTCGAGAGAGCGCGGCTCTGATATGCTCAATATTGGTCTTACCTTGCTTGAGGCCAGGGTTGGTGAAGTCCCAGGTCTCAGAGTCATTTTTAAACACATTCAGACGCGTCGCCTGTAAAGAGGACACAGCAGGGGGAAAAGATAAACATTATTCGTGGCCAGCATATAGGGCATAGATGCTCGGAAAAAAATTATATAACTTTAGAACCTTCTTTGGTTCTTTCGGTAAAGTCATCACGTAGAATGAGGATAAAATAATAAACTAAAACAATAAAAGTCTCACGACGTTTCGCCACAACACAAGTGGCCTTCTTCAGGTGAAAGGAAGAAACCTATATTCTTAGTTTTTTCGGTAAAGTCACGTTGAAGAGAAACAACAAAATAACAAAATATATATAAAACAATAAAAAATTCTCACGACGTTTCGACCATAACTCAAACGGTCATCATCAGGTGTGTCGGTTTGCATGCAAACCGACACACCTGATCATGCAAACCGACACACCTGATGATGACCGTTTGAGTTATGGTCGAAACGTCGTGAGAATTTTTTATTGTTTTATATATATTTTGTTATTTTGTTGTTTCTCTTCAACGTGACTTTACCGAAAAAACTAAGAATATGAATTACTGCAGTCACGAAAGTTTTAAATCAGGAAGAAACCTGTCGTCCCGACCTTGTGTTGTGGCCGAAACGTCGTGAGAATTTTATTGTGTTATTTTATTATTTTATTCTCATTCTACGTGGTGGTGACTTTACCTGAAAGAACCAAAGAAGATGAATCCTTGCAGTCACGAAAGCTTTAAATCGAAACTTTAGAACCATTTAAAATGTACAAGCATAATAATTATTAAGCAAGTCATTACCCCCGAGACAATTACGGCATGCAACTTGCGGTGAAACCGAGGTACTTAACGCAACCCTTCACCTCCTGGGAGATGAATGAATAAAAGCTGCCACATGTAGGAAGTCAACGGTAAGCTAAACTTTCGCGCCGTACGTAGCAAAAGCGTGCTTCTTCTTTGGTTTTGCAGTCACGAAAGCTTTAAATCGAAATAAAAGCGTGCTTATCGGAGTTGTGGGAAACAGTGGCCATTCTGCCACCGTTTTTTTTTTAAGATCACGTGTTGATTATCCCTCTTCGTTGGAACAAGCTCCCTTCGTGTTTGCAGATAAAAATTGCTAACCCTCGGTGGCCTATTTAAATTCCAAACTTGTTTAATTGCACATAAGTTTGGCATGCTTTGCCTAACTTGGTATTATTTATTCGCGGTGTTCCTCGTGTACTGTGAAGCGTTAGCCTTGATCGTATACCTCAAAAATGTTGAAGTGCCATAACCCCGTTATGAAAATGATGCATTCGTTATTACTGTTCTGTAATTTTATTTCCTGCTAACAATGTAACATCTCCCCTCAAGTACTCTGCAGGTCTCGCAAAGCAGCCTATGGCTGAATGTTAATCACCCGTCACCAAATAAAATTGAATTAAAAACCAACTCTACCCTTCCCACTGGATGCGAATTTTCCACTAACTGGCTCAGGGCACTGGCTCAGATGAGAACCACCCTCACGGTAATATCAATTAGGAAAAGTTTGACTTTAGACAACGGCAAGGATGACCGTCATGCACAATGGGTTGTTGTAGGTTGTGCGGCTGTGTGGTGGGCAGCTGTAAAACCCACTGGGTGCATTGTATTTCTATGCTGCCACAAAATATGCTACACTCCTTTACCCCGCACACAAGTCAAATAACCCCACAACAGGCGTCGAGTGCGGAAGCCCTCATCTGGCAATGAATTGCCGTGTGTATTCAGCATTATTTGCTCACCAAAGTGGTCAATTCAGAATATTAAATTAATCTTTGGTCTGCGGGTGAAAAAACCCAGGTTGTGGTGCACACACTTGTGAATGTACAAAGTATCGGTTGTACTTGCCCTCGCATAGTCCACTATAAGAGTACAGCAGCCCGAATAGATGTCTGCTCCATTCAGAGATGAGTTCGCTCTCTCGGCGCTCTCAACCGAAACAAACGTGGCCAAAAATTAAGGAAAACACGACCATTTCATTTTAAAAACAATACATTTAGCATCTCCAAAATAACACGTAAAA
Source organism: Petromyzon marinus (assembly GCF_048934315.1). NCBI lineage: Eukaryota > Metazoa > Chordata > Hyperoartia > Petromyzontiformes > Petromyzontidae > Petromyzon > Petromyzon marinus. The sequence goes on from NW_027423048.1 coordinate 217,071, forward strand.
TTACGTGAATGGCGGACATGTCGTTACGGTTATGCATCTCGTTGAAAGGATATTCCACAAAGGCCTGCAGGCCATTCTTCCTGAAGATCACAATGCGTTGCAGAGGCCCAAATGGTTTGCAAATGTTGTAAAGCACATCCTGCAGGACCACATGGAGCACACAAACGCAGCGAGGTGATTTTGCACGCATTACCAAGTAAATTTGAAAAGCTTTTTTTCCAGTGAATTTTTAAGATCGAGCCATACAGGACATCAACGCTTTCCAAAATCAACATTAGGTCTATATATATTTTTTTTATTCAATGCCATTGGTAGACTTCAAAGCACAAACAAAAAACACGACTTCAATTGCCTCAAATGAACCAAAGGATCGATGTAATTTCCTTAGCAAAGCCATTCACTGTAATCCAAAACGGACATAATTTCACTCGTAAAAATGAAACACACGTGTGTGTGCGCGCGTGTGCGCATGGCACACCCGACAAATTATTCACGAGTGAATGTCCAGCTGCTGTGAGCGTAACAATGCCCACCGTGGTGATGGGGTAGATGGGGTTGAGGATGGTGAAGAGCAGGACGTGGTTGCTGTTGCCGTTATCCCCCGGGACGCCAGGGCGCCAAAGCTTCTGGCTGGTAGAGAAGTTAAAATAGGCCGGCTGCCCGCACACGTAGACGGAGCCCGTGGACGAGTAGTCGACGCAGCTGCGGGAGCTCTCCGGGTCTTCAAACTCCACCAGCGCCTGCCGCGTCTTGGGCATCATCACCACGTAGCTGCACGGAGGGAGCGATTCAAACGAGTGCCGTTATTCAAAGATGTGGCCGACTTTAAAATGCGTGCCTGTTGTTGATGTTAAACACGAGGTTGGTCTGCTCCAAGTCACCTCATTTGATCTCAAGAAATGTTTCAATGCATGCAACGGAGTGGAGACTGGTTGGATGCAGGTTAGATGCCACGTCCCATTTCAGTTTGGCAGTGTAGTGCGTTGGAATTGAATGTACTGTAACAATATAATTAGATTTAGAATACATCTTGAGGGTAATGTAGTCTTCTTCTGTCGATGTATCACCTGATAAAGGAAGCCTCTTCAAACGTACATAAACAAGGTATGTGTGCACCATTTCAATACAAGATATTAATTTTTAACACGGTTACTAATCACATTTGAACGTGTGCCGCTTTTGTCAGACGGCACAACAAAAGCAGCAGCGGCACTTTAATTCGGAGGGAATTCGTGACTTGGAAAAATTGAAAAACAAACGGTTTTTTGTTTCGATTTAAAGCTTTCGTGACTGCAAGGATTAATCTTCTTTGGTTCTTTCGGTAAAGTCACCAACACGTAGAATGAGAATAAAATAATACAATAAAATAACACAATTCTCACGACGTTTCGGCCACAACACAAGTGGCCTTCATCAGGTGAAGGGACGAGACTGTCCCATTTCAGTTTGGCAGTCTCGTCCCTTCACCTGATGAAGGCCGCTTGTGTTGTAGCCCGAAACGTCGTGAGAATTTTATCGTGTTATTTTAAGTTTTATTAATTTATTATTTTATTCTCATTCTACGCGGTGGTGACTTTACCGAAAGAACCCCAAAGAAGATGAAGCAGTTTTTGTTTGGTCACTTCAGGCTGTAAAGGCCCCGAGTAAGCCACGCACGGCGTCGCCGATCACGCCGTGACGTGGGCAACACCGCGCCCTCTCGTCCACCGCCACACGCGGCCACGGCTTTTTATTTACGGAAGTGGTTCTTGAGCTTTAACCTGCAGCCTTGCCACCCCCCCTTTGGTTCTCAATATTTTTTTTTAAACGTACAATGTTTATTAATTTAGAGGTTTGATGGAACAAAGTAGCGGTGCTTACGTGCCCGTGCTCAATGTGTTTCGATGATTTACCTTGTTAAAAATAATCTGGCATGTCTTGCGCCCCCAGAAAGGGCATCTCCCACCCCGTGCTTAAGAACCATCGAGTATTTTCGTGTTATGCAATTTCTTGAGTTGTCGAAGCGAAAATCGGTAATATTCGAATTTCCAAGGTCCAAGTTCACTCCACGTCCGCAAACACCACCACCACAACAATAATAACAATAACAACAATAATAACAACAATAATAATAACAATAATAACACCAATAATAATAACAACTATAATAACAATAATCTTTGTTTTTTTCGGTAAAGTCACGTATAAATAAGAAATAATAAAATAACATAATAGCGTACGACGTTTCGGTTGCAACACAAGCAGCCATCATCAGGTACAGAAGAGCTAAATTTACGAGAGAGGGGAGACACATAACCTCAGATGTATATACAGACACCCAAGTAGGGGGGAACTAACACCGACACAATAGGGGACACAGAGAGAGAAGCATACCAAACAAACAAGAGTTTAGCAGAATTTGGAAACCAAATAAAGCAACACAGACGGTCGGTCAAAACACAATTAACGCAAAGCCTGGTTGATTACGTTATTTCAAAGATTGCTAAATTGCAAGTTAAGTATGAAATTTAAGATACAGATGGCACACACACACATAGACATTCAAGTAGAGCGGACCAGCACAGGTACAAGCACACAGTGAAGTCGCCTTAAATAGGCAGAGAAGGCAAGGCTGAGAGACAATGGGACATATTAGCATGAGAAGGCAAGGCTGAGAGACAATGGGACATTTTAGCATGAGGTATGCATAGAGCAAAGTGGAGCACGGCAGCAAACATTCGGAAGCACCAAGACCGACACACAGGCAGAGACAGCACAGAGAAACAAATCCAAGCACAGACACAAAGGCAGATACACAAGCAGAGACAACACACAGACAACACAAGACAACACAAAGACAGACACAAAGATACAGACCTTATACCTCCCCGTAGAGGCGGTTTAAACTTGGTTCAAAGCTTTCGTGACTGCAGGAATTAATCTTTGGTGTTTTCGGTAAACAACAATAATAATAATACAGCTTCCTTCCCCATGCGGGCAACGGTCACCACCGACTGGTCACCTGACTAGGCCAAAGTGCCGCACGGCCTCCACGAGGTCCGACTCGAGGGCTGTGTCCAAGAGTCCCCGCACGTGAACCACAGCCGACGGTGGGGGCTTGTGTGGGTCCTCAAACGTGTCCTGTGCACGTCGGCAAGGAAGCAAACTCAACACGACTATTGTGCAAAGCTGTTGTTTCCTCCTATACCGAGAAGACAGTTTTCAGTTTCATTTATTTGGTATAGCCCTGTGAGCCATTCGGCTCTTGAATCGGGTGCAACCGCAACAAACAAAAACATGAACAAGAAAAACATCTTACAGTGATTATTTGACTGTGCAAACAGAAAATCCAGGAAAAAACAGCAAAATAATCCTTGAAATAGCACCGTACACCAACGCTGTGTGCAAAAATCCCAGTGGGATCCAAGTCTAACAACAACAACCACAAGACAACTTAGATTAAGGCCATCAGTCTAACTCCATACTACAACAAAACAAACATGGCCAAACCATAAAACTTTTTCAAAATCACCAAAATAAAGCCACGGCTAACATCGCCGGCAAGTGATATCGGAGCAGATGCAGACACTTGCATTAAAGGGGTTTTTAAATCTGCATCCGTTTGGCAAAAAATGTCCATAGCTCAGTGCCATCATTTCAGTAATTGCTAAGAACGTTCGCGAGTTTAACTTTAAATCTAAACGGCCCTCGAGTTTCAAACTCTGGAACTCGCATCCCCCACCGCCAGGTGCGCTTTTGTAGACGCTGTAAAGTTTTATTATTCCGCAAAGTTTTTAATCACATTGGGGAGGGTCGAAGAGCTACCCCACGACGCCATCGCGTGGGACATTTAACACATCGGTATTTTAACTTAATTAGTATTTTAACTTTTGATTTAAAGCTTTCGTGACTGCAGGGATTAATATTCTTGGTTCTTCCGGTAAAGTCACCACGTAGAAGGGAAACAATAAAATAATAAAAATATAAAACAATACAATTCTCACGACGTTTTGACTGCAACACAAGAAGCAATCATCGTCAGGTGTGAAAACCACAGCAAGAAAATTTGAATAAAAGTGGCGTTTTTTTAACGTCAGCACCACGGAGAGCGATTTGAGAGTTTGTTCAGATGGACGAGTCCATCTATGTTCTGAAAAGAGGAGGGGGGAGACGAAAATAATGGATGCGGTCTGAAAGCCACCGTAAGCGTGAACAATTAAGACCCGAAATGGTTTATCAAATCCTTCCAATGATTGCTAAGCCAGAATCCATCTTCTCGGTTGAAATTGTCTCTGTGCTTGTATATGTGGATAGCCTCATGAACGAATCTCTCCTGGTAGGCAATGTTTTTATTCGTGGTCCGCCAGGAAGTGTCTGTGTCGTTGGCCTGACTGGATGTGCTTCACGTAATGTTGTTTCAGGTTTGTTGAATTCTCGTCTCTCATCTTTTGCTGTATTTACCTCCGTGATTTGTTCTTGACACCTGATGAAGATCGCTTGCGTTGTGATCGAAACGTCGTGATTGTTTTCTGTTTTAATATAATTTTATTGTATTTCTACATACGTGACTTTACCGAAAAAAACAATGAGTAATGTTTTTATTGTTTCATATTTTTTTATTATTTTAGTTCAGTGCAAAGAGAATACACACCCTTAGAAGAGAAAACGCCGTATAAAAAAATTACACTGGAAATAGCCCAAAGTGTTAACGAACACGAAATCCACGTTTACCAAAACGCGTTTTACTGAACGTAAGCAGAGCCTAGCGATGCTGTGGTCCGCGTGGTCCATCCCCAACACCAACAACGAGAAGCTCTTCGCAACGGCACTGGAATCTGCGAGTTACAAAGCTAAACAATCACGTTAAATAATATAAACACGGCTGGTGGTGGTGGTGGCACGTCGCCTGAGTGAAGCCTCTGGCCCAGGCCTCACAACGAGGCTCTGGGCGAGGAGTAAAATAAACATCTTCTCGTTATAAAAACACCTCGTCAAGTCGCTCGTCACTGACGCTCACCATCGCGCCCGCCTGGACGCGGTCGTTGCCTTCGCCATTGACTCCCAGGCGCTTGGCCGCGTGCCGGGCGGCGGAGGCGGCGGTGGTCAACATCGTCGTGATGGCGTGGAGCGCTGGAGGGAATCGATTCGCGATCCTGTCGCTAAAATCGACGACTGCGCGGATCGCCGAGCGTCAGCGGCAGCAGCGGGCGGCGGCGGCGGGGCGATTCCAACGCGTGACATCGATTCTCGGATCGATGTGTCCTCTGGCGATGTTCGCGCGGCTTGGTGTGACCCCACAGCCACTCGTCACGTGACGCCTCTCTCGGCCGACTGGGGCCGGCGACGGAGATTTGAAGCAGTCGTGGGCCTCCCCCTAGGTCGGACTCGGACTACAATTAAATTTGATTATATTTTTATAATATTAAATAAATAATAATAAAAATGATACATAAAAGTACTCAAATTTGATTATTGTAAAATCATTATAAATAAATAAAAATAACTTAAAAATAATCTAATTTGATTACTTTTAAATAAGAATAAATTAAAAAAAACAAATTTGATTATTTTTAAAATAAGCATAAATAAATAAAAATGTATAAACTAAAATAATGAAATGTAATTATTATTAAATAATAAACAAATATACATTATATGTTAAAATAATCAAATTGGATTATTAAATAATAATGAATAAATATGAAAATAATTGCCCAATTTCGATCACTTTTACATAATAAATAAAGGCAGAAATATTTAATTAATAATTTCGCCTTTCTTTATAACCTAATTTTAATATTTTAAAGTAATAATAAATAAAACTTACAAATAATCACATTTGATTATTTCAAATAATAAATATATAACATTTCGTTTAAAATTTAACTAAGCAAATTTGATTATATTTAAATAAGAATAAATAAATAAAAATAATCAAATTTGATTATTATATGAATTAAAAAAAGAGGGATTACATTGTCATCCTCTCAGCCGACAAGGTCAATGCCACTGTCATCGTGGATAAAATAGAATATAACAACAAAATTCAAGAATTACTCAATGATGGTAGCTATACAAAAATAAAAAGAGATCCCACCAACAGCCTCGTCATACAAACCAAAATCATTTCTGATTCAACCACATTAATTGATCAAACCAAACAGTTATCTTTGAAACCTTCTGCTGCCAGGCCACCAAGATTATACGGCTTACCAAAAATACATCAAGTAGATACACCCCTTTGTCCCTTCGTCTCTACTACAGTGAGGGAAAAAAGTATTTGATCCCCTGCTGATTTTGTATGTTTGCCCACTGACTCAACACCGCACCATAGACTCAACACTGCCCATAGACTCAACACTGCACCATAGACTCAACACTGCACCATAGACTCAACACTGCACCATAGACTCAACACTGCACCATAGACTCAACACTGCTACCCATAGACTCAACACTGCACCATAGACTCAACACTGCACCATAGACTCAACACTGTACCATAGACTCAGCACTGCACCATAGACTCAACACCGCACCATAGACTCAACACTGCACCATAGACTCAGCACTGCACCATAGACTCAACACCGCACCATAGACTCAACACTGCCCACTGACTCAACACTGCACCATAGACTCAACACCGCACCATAGACTCAACACTGCCCACTGACTCAACACTGCACCATAGACTCAACACCGCACCATAGACTCAACACTGCCCACTGACTCAACACTGCACCATAGACTCAACACCGCACCATAGACTCAACACTGCCCACTGACTCAAAACTGCACCATAGACTCAACACTGCACCATAGACTCAACACTGCACCATAGACTCAGCACTGTCCCATAGACTCAACACTACCCATAGGGGGATCCCTGCCTAGGGGGTGTGAGGGGTCAAGGAGATCCCTGCCTAGGGGGTGTGAGGGGTCAGGGGGATCCCTGCCTAGGGGTGTGAGGGGTCAAGGGGATCCCTGCCTAGGAGTGTGAGGGGTCAAGGGGATCCCTGCCTAGGGGTGTGAGGGGTCAAGGGGATCCCTGCCTAGGGGTGTGAGGGGTCAAGGGGATCCCTACCTAGGGGGTGTGAGGGGTCAAGGGGATCCCTGCCTAGGGGGTGTGAGGGGTTTTACCGGCACGAAGTTTTCGCCGAGGCTTCGCGGTCCGCCCCTCTAGGCCGCTGTAACTTTATTGACACCACGTGGTGGCTGTAACTTTATTGACACCACGTGGTGGCTGTAAACTTTACTGACACCACGTGGTGGCTGTAACTTTAGTGACACCACGCGGTTCCTGTAACTTTATTGACACCACGTGGTGTCTGTAACTTTATTGACACCACGTGTGTCACTATGTGTGTCGCTGTGTCACTGTTTGTGTACACTGTGTGTGTGTACACTGTGTGTCACTGTGTGTGTGTACACTGTGTGTGTGTACACTGTGTGTGTGTACTGTGTGTCACTGTGTGTCACTCTGTGTACACTGTGTGTGTGTACTCTGTGTCACTGTGTGTGTGTCGCTGTGTCACTGTGTGTGGGGAGCGATAGTGTAGCGGTTAGCGCGCTGCGCTATGAACCTGGCGACCTGGGTTCGATTCCCGCTCACGGCCAACACCAGTGACGATTTTCTGAACCGGTCCCGGGCTTCCCCTAGGTCGACTCAGCCTAAAATGAGTACCTGGTGCGGTGTGTAAACATTGCCACTAGGGAGACAAAGGCGGTCGGGCGTGGTGCTGGGGACCCACCCCCTCGTGTACCGTTCAGGCCTTCATAGGTGCTCGCTAACAGCACTTGCTCCTATAGTCTAAGGCTATATGGGGGATCTTTGTATCTTTGTTTTTGTCACTGTGTGTCGCTGTGTCACTGTTTGTGTACACTGTGTGTGTGTACACTGTGTTTGTGTACACTGTGTGTATACACTGTGTGTGTGTACACTGTGTGTGTACACTGTGTATACACTGTGTGTGTACACTGTGTGTGTGTACACTGTGTGTGTACACTGTGTATACACTGTGTGTGTACACTGTGTGTGTGTGTACTGTGTGTACACTGTGTGTGTGTACACTGTGTGTGTGTGCACTGTGTGTGTACAGTGTATATACTGTGTGTGTGTACACTGTGTGTGTGTACACTGTGTGTATACACTGTGTGTACACTGTGTATAAACTGTGTGTGTACACTGTTTGTGTCCACATTGAACCGAACCCCCTGCAAGGCCATCCACTTAACGACGAGAGAAAATTCACACGAAATGTCCTTTTCAATGAAGTCTTCCACATGTAAATTGATACAAGCTTTTAATGAAGAAATAAAATCATCTAATTCAAAACACAACACAATTCAAAGATGTTTCATTTTAAAACTTCAAAACGGAGCATGGGGTATTTGCGTGAATGCGTCCTTCGTGTGCAAATGTTGTGACTTTCCTGGCCTGAAGGCCGTCAATGTGTTGGACCCTTATTGGTGCACAATGTCTCAACAACCGCAGTGGGGTTTGCTTCAAGTGATAGGTACGAACATCCAGACGTCAATCAGCAAGGAGCACTTCTAGTCCCAGTTAGACAAAATCCACGTCAACACGTAAGACAAAACTACAATTCGTGTTGTAGAGAATGTACCTCCTCCTATACGTGTAACTTTCAAGTGGTATGCCTTGTAACTGATGAATGATCCGAGCGTGCTACCTATTTCAAAGACAATGAGTTGCTCCAGAGGCAGACGCTTCGTGAAACACAAAAGTACCCTTTGACCTGTATCACAAGAACAACGGGTCTCACCCGAGTTCTCTGTACAGGTTACTTCCAAAACACACACACACTTTGTCCTAACATCACTTATTCAATGTGTGACCCTCAGACAAAATGTTACATGTACGCGCACAATCAGACAAGTATTAATTCTAAATTATTGACGGGCATATTAACATTGAATTACTGCAGCGAAATTGACTGCATCACGTTACATCGTATTAACAAGAAGTTATTTTACAAATACGCACCGTCTGCTTAACAGTGTATGTACAACGTACTATTGTTGCGTCATTCAAAACGAGTAGGCCGTTGCATGCTGGCGTCTGGGTCAAAATGTAGCAAATTCTAAACATTACGCTACAAATAATAAATCACGGCGTTTTGATGGCAACACAAGCAATCGTCATCAGGTGGGACAAGCACAGCAGCAATAAGAAGAAACTGCTGGAGTAGGCGCCTACTACTTCAGCAGTTTCTCTTGCTGTGGTTGTCCCACCTGATGACGATTGCTTGTGTTGTGATCTAAATGCCGTGATCTGTTTTGTTTCTACCCACGTGGTGACTTTACCGAAATAACTCAAGAGTGTGGATTCCTGCAGTTACGAAAGCTTCGAATCCAGATTGCCTACAAACTACACAACTGAGATGACGCATCAATCATTGCCCCCTACTGACAGGCTCTTGTCTACATGCAGGCTGGTGCAGGGCCACGACCTTGTGCCACACAGGGGCAGCTGCTACTTGGGGATGCTCTTCGAGTGTTTCAGACAAGGTACGACACGAAACTTTGAGTTGCTGAGGCGATAAAGCAAGCACCGTGTAAATGCAATTGTTATAACATAGTGAATGCTTGGGAGCTTATTGTCTCTCGCTCCTGGTTACAGATCTACCCAACCCATGGGCCCACAAAGTGTTCAACTTCACGTTCTTGTCATTAAAGGCCTGTGACAAAGGTGCATGTATTGGAGCGACATCATGTCAAGCTTACACATCTACCGGGTCTCCACTTGACTTTGTATTGTCTCGGAGGAAGTCCACCCACACCTCCACTTCCACAAACTGCTGGGAGTTGCCTCGCTCTGCCTCACAGTCAGAATTCTCCTCCTGCTTCACGATGTGAAGGTCCCATTTTGGAGTTGAATCTTCACCTTCACATTTTACCTTCACGTCTTCGCTCTTCACCATCACTTCTTCTCTCTTCACCATCACCTCTTCATATTTCACTTCGATACCTTTAATCGTGTCCAAGCTGGGATTTTCTTCCGGTTCTTGTTTCATGAGGGATGGGCTCATGATGGCACTTTGACTTTCACAAGCTGATTTCAGACTCCACTCCTTGTGAATCTTCTGATGCTTCTGTGTTTTCTGGTGTACTTGAAGATGTTGTTGCTGTGAAAAAGTTATCCCGCACGGAGTGCACTTGAAGGGTTTCTCTCCCGTGTGTGTTCTTTGGTGTACTTGAAGATTTGATGAATCTGCAAACGCCTTCCCACACACAGTGCACTTGAAGGGTTTCTCTCCCGTGTGTGTTCTCTGGTGTTTTTTAACAATAGATGACTGTGCAAACGCCCTCTCACACACACTGCACTTGAAGGGTTTCTCTCCCGTGTGTGTTCTCTGGTGTGTTTTAACAACAGATGAACATGCAAACGCCTTCCCACACACAGTACATTTGAAGGGTTTCTCTCCTGTGTGAGTTCTCTCGTGCCGTGTCAAATTTCCAGTCCGATCCGTGCTGTATGCACACCGGTCGCATTGGAGCCTTGTAGTACCGAGCTGCTGTGCTGACTGCCTTTGCTCCATCAGACCAGCGTCAGCTGCAGACAGAAAAAAATAATATCCACACCATCTACACGACAGTATCGAGGCACAGAGGAATGCATATATAGTCACATGTGACTTACATGTCTATACTTATTCATATATTCAGGATGTAGTAAAAACGTTTCCCAAATTCATCACAGGGCTGTTATGGCACACAATGAGAGGGCAAATGGTCATAAACATGCCTGGAAGTCCTCGTATCTTCAAAATTAATGTTCACCCAAAACTCCGAGCACACAATTTCGGCTGTCTGTCTACAAAAGGAATATTTATGAGAGCCAAATTCAGCTGACATAGCAAAGGGTGTTGAAAACAATACTATTTGCAGAGGTGTGAATCCAGGCTCAGATGTCCTTGAATGCTGGGGATGAACAGTTCTGACTTCAGCTGAATGTGTGTGCTGTGTTCACCTCCTGTTTCCATTCTTATAAAGAGTTCCAGAGGAAAACAAAAATAAACTACTGTTACGCTATAACCTCCGTGTTCAACAGAGTTAATAGACGTTACTGCAAACACAAACTGTACACTGTCACTGGGTAAACAGGCGGTGGCGTGTCTAGAATCACGCCTGGCCACCTTCATTTGCTCGGTATTAATGCTTCCTCACTACACCAAGTAATTAATTGAGGATCAACGAACACAACCGAGGCTAACTGGAGTTTGCGTGTCTCTCTCCGTGGTGAGATGTTAACTACCTCACCTGGTATACAGGAAGTCGTGGGTTCGATTCCGACCCTGACGCCTGCTGTATATTTGGATTTTGCGCGTCACTCCGTTTAGTGTCTTTGACCGATAGACATTGACACACGTATTCTTGTTGATTTCGGTAAAGTTACGTAGATAGAAAATAACAATAACTGATAATACAATTACATTAAATAAACACCACTTGTGTTGCGATCAAAACGACGTGAGTTGTTTTGCTTTATTTGGAATTATTCATTTATTTTATTGTTATTTTTATCTTATTTTCTATCTACGTGACTTTACCAAAAGAACCATGAATATTAATTCCTACAGTCATCAAAGTTTTAAGTCAAAACATTCACACACGTTGACAAAGCCTCACCTTGTGTTGTTGTGGGCAGGTCGCTTCTGATAACAAGAGCGGTATAGCAGCTCAAGCGGGCTTGGCCTGCTAACAAAAGAAAATAAAAACTGCGTGAATATTTACAATAAAACAAAGTTACAAAGTGGCGAGCCGGGTGAAGACAAATTGAACTTAAGCGAGATAATTAAAGTGAATGCAATCAGGCAAGGGCAGGAGGCAAGGCCCCGCGTGGCTAGGCCCCGCGTTGTAAAGTTCCAACCTGGACATCGATTCCCATGCTCGCTGCTACTCAACTGACATCCCTACGAGAGAGAGGCTCTACCTTGGTAAACAACAACAACAACCACCACGACCACCACCACCACCACAACGATGAGAATTTCTCACCTCGGATTTCAGTGCAAGCGCACACACGGCAGCTTCCTGTTACCTAGCGACAGCAGGAAGTAGTATGACGTCACTTCTCTCCCACGAGCGGCTCTGTAACTGAATAAATTATGTTAATGAGGCCGGCCCATATGTCGAGGGATGGGGGCGTGGGCGCTGAACCCGTCGCAATAAACTCGCGACGGCTTTAACGGATGTCTTAATTAAAAGAAGACATGATGGTTCAATGAGCCACTCTGTCTACAGGAAAGCTACCCATACAGATGCTTACTTGAAACCGGATTCCCACCACCATCCATCCCAGAAGAACTCCCTCATCAAGACTCTATACCATAGAGCCCAATGCATTTCCGACCAGGAACACATTACCAGTGAACTCAAGCACGTACACCAGGCTCTCAGGGCTAATGGCTACTCCGACTACACAATCCGCAAAGCCATCACTCCAGTCATGAAGAAGGATCCTCTTGTGGAGCCACTCAAAACCATCACCTTACCCTACATTGCAGGGGTCACTAAAAAGATCTCCAAAATCCTGAACAAACACAAGATCCAGGTCCGATTCAACACAGTACATAAAATCCGTGATTTAGTTCCATCTGTAAAAGATGCTGTTCCAGACATACAGTACCCGGGCGTTTACAAACTAAAGTGCCTCTGTGGTAGTAGCTACATTGGAGAAACCAAAAGACATATCTCGGACCGCATCCGCGAACACAAAGCAGACTTGAAACACGGTAGGACGAACTTCTCTGCCGTGGCAGATCACTGTTATAATTCAGTGGGCTCACATGACATTGACTTCTCCAAGACGGAGGTTCCTTGCAAACCAACCGGCTACCATGAGAGATTCGTTCATGAGGCCATTCACATATACAAGCACAGAGACAATTTCAACCGAGAAGATGGATTCAGGCTTAGTAACCACTGGAAAGATGTTTTAAATCATTTCTGTTCTTAATTAATTGTATTTTTACGATGACCTTCAGACCGCAGCTCTTTCGCCAGCATTGCCTCTTAATACCTCTCACACCACGGTTAATGGTATAGTTTTACAACATGGAGCATACTAGGGCCTCGCAGCTGTCTCTCTCCCCCTCCTCTGTTCCGACCATGGACGAACTCGTCCGTCTGAACGGGGCCCGTAGCTATCCGTGGTGCTGAAATTTGAGGGTAAGAATCCACCCATTTTTTCGCCATATAGCATTGTGATATATAACGACTTATTGTTGGTAGCTTAGCTGATTGGAGAATATAGAGTTTATTGATAACATGAAGGTATAAATTTTGATTTAAAGCTTTCGTGACTGCAGTAATTCATATTCTTAGTTTTTTCGGTAAAGTCATGTTGAAGAGAAACAACAAAATAACAAAATATATATAAAACAATAAAAAATTCTCACGACGTTTCGACCATAACTCAAACGGTCATCATCAGGTGTGTCGGTTTGCATACATTTATTTTGAAAACGGCATATTTATTTATTTATTTATATAAAAAAATAACGTTTGCGTCACGCGCAACGATTGGCAGTTTGCCAGGACTAGTCCATCTATTTTTTGAAAAGAGGAGGGGTGAGACGAAATTTGTTTTTATGTATGCTGTCTGAAAGCCACTGTAAGCGTGAACAATCAATCAAGAACTGAAATGATTTATCAAATCTTTCCAATGATTGCTAAGATAGAATCCATCTTCTCGGTTGAAATTGTCTCTGTGCTTGTATATGTGGATAGCCTCATGAACGAATCTCTCATGGAAGCCAGATGGCTTACAAAGAACCTCCGTCTTGGAAAAGTCAATGGCATGTGAGCCTACTGAATTAGAACAATGATCTGCTACGGCCGAGGTGTTGGTCCTACCGTGTTTAAGGTCTGCTTTATGTTCACGAATGCGGTCCGAGATATGGCGTTTGGTTTCTCCAATGTAACTACTACCACAGAGGCAACTTAGTTTGTAGACACCAGGGTATTGTATGTCCGGAATCACATCTTTTACAGACGGAACCAGATCACGGATTTTATGTAATGTGTTGAAACGGACCTGGATCTTGTGTTTATTCAAGATTTTGGAGATCTTTTTTGTGATCCCAGCAATGTAGGGTAAAGTGATGGTTTTGAAAGGCTCCTCAAGAGGGTTTTTCTTCATGGTTTGAGTGATAGCTTTGCGGATTGTATAGTCGGAGTAACCATTAGCCCTAAGAGCTTGGTGTACGTGCTTGAGTTCACTGCTTATGTGTTCCTGGTCGGATATGCATTGGGCTCTATGATACAGAGTCTTGATGAGAGAATTCTTCTGTGATGGATGGTGGTGGGAATCCGGTTTCAGATAAGCATCCGTATGGGTAGCTTTCCTGTAGACAGAGTGGCTCATTGAACCATCAGGTCTCTTTTTAATTAGGACATCCAAAAAAGGTATCTTGCCATCTATTTCGACTTCCATGGTAAATCTGATGGCTGGGTGTATGGAATTGATGTGGTCGAAGAATTGGTCTAGAGCAGGCCGGCCATGTGGCCAGATGACAAAAGTGTCATCCACGTACCTCTTCCATAAGGTTGGGCGCAGAGTGGCAGTCTGGATGGCGTCAGTCTCAAATTTCTCCATGAAAATGTTAGCTATAACTGGAGAAAGGGGGGAGCCCATTGGGGTGCCCTCAGTTTGTTTGTAGAAAGTTCCATTCCAAGTGAAGTATGTATTGGTTAAACAGTGTCTCACCAGGGGGGGTACCTCAGTGTTTAGTCCTTGATGAACCAAGTCTTCAATGATTGCAATGGTGTCAGGTACAGGAACCTTGGTGAATAAGGAAACTACATCAAAACTGACAAGCAGGTCGTCTGGGGACAGGGAAATACCCTTGATTGTTGATACCAGGTGAGTAGAATTTTGTACCGCAGAGGTAGTTTTTCCAGTGAAAGGACGCAGGATTTCAGACAAAAAACGAGCTAGTTTGTAGGTGGGGGAGCTGATAGTAGAGACTATGGGACGAAGAGGTGTATCAACTTTATGTATTTTTGGTAAGCCGTATAATCTTGGTGGCCTGGCAGCAGAAGGTTTCAACGAAAACTGTTTAGATTGATCAATTAATGCGGTTGAATCAGAAATTATTTTGTTGGTTTGTGTGACGAGGCTGTTGGTGGGATCTCTTTTTATTTTTGTATAACTACCATCGTCGAGTAATTCTTTAATTTTGTTGTTGTATTCTATTTTATCCATGATAACAGTAGCGTTGCCTTTGTCAGCTGAGAGAACTACAATATCATTCCTCTTTTTTAATTTATATGATTCAAAACGCTCATCTTTGCTGAGGTTGCTAGCTGGCATCTTAGCGTTTTTGAGGGTTGCAGCGATTTCAGATCTTGCTACGTCTGCAGCGATGTGACCCAGGCCCCTGAGAGCAACGTCTACTTGGGCAATTATATCATTAACTGGTATGTGTTTAGGTGTGACTGCAAAGTTTAGACCTTTAGCTAAAACGGATTTCAGACCATCGGAAATAGAACTGTTACTGCGATTAATTACGACTTTATTAACGTCTAACTTTTTGGTGTATGGGTCCGGTCTTTTGTTGAAGAGGAGGTTAAATTTGGAAATCAGGTTTTCCTTACATTTGGTCGACATAGTAGCAGCTGAAGAGGCAGTCATATTGTCTACATGTTCCCAATCCGATGTGGACATTATTGCCGTCAATGATAAGTGTGATTTGTAGAGTGTCTTGTCTAACTGATCTAGTTCTGTGCGTATAAGTCTCTTTTCAAAAATAGATGGACTAGTCCTGGCAAACTGCCAATCGTTGCGCGTGACGCAAACGTTATTTTTTTATATAAATAAATAAATAAATATGCCGTTTTCAAAATAAATTTATGCAAACCGACACACCTGATGATGACCGTTTGAGTTATGGTCGAAACGTCGTGAGAATTTTTTATTGTTTTATATATATTTTGTTATTTTGTTGTTTCTCTTCAACGTGACTTTACCGAAAAAACTAAGAATATGAATTACTGCAGTCACGAAAGCTTTAAATCAAAATTTAATCGCCTCTACGGGGAGGGTTTTCACATAACTTTAAGATCGTTCAACAAACTCCGGGATAAGAAAGCTCAGCTGATCGAGTCTCTCACCTTCCTGAAGAGATGCCGCGACTCTGGGGTAATACCAATCGCATTTACACTCACCTCTGCTACTGTAACTTCTTCTAATGCGAAACGAATTCTTTTCAAAACTAGCTTAGCTCTTATCTCAGAAAAAATCAGACTTATACGCACAGAACTAGATCAGTTAGACAAGACACTCTACAAATCACACTTATCATTGACGGCAATAATGTCCACATCGGATTGGGAACATGTAGACAATATGACTGCCTCTTCAGCTGCTACTATGTCGACCAAATGTAAGGAAAACCTGATTTCCAAATTTAACCTCCTCTTCAACAAAAGACCGGACCCATACACCAAAAAGTTAGACGTTAATAAAGTCGTAATTAATCGCAGTAACAGTTCTATTTCCGATGGTCTGAAATCCGTTTTAGCTAAAGGTCTAAACTTTGCAGTCACACCTAAACACATACCAGTTAATGATATAATTGCCCAAGTAGACGTTGCTCTCAGGGGCCTGGGTCACATCGCTGCAGACGTAGCAAGATCTGAAATCGCTGCAACCCTCAAAAACGCTAAGATGCCAGCTAGCAACCTCAGCAAAGATGAGCGTTTTGAATCATATAAATTAAAAAAGAGGAATGATATTGTAGTTCTCTCAGCTGACAAAGGCAACGCTACTGTTATCATGGATAAAATAGAATACAACAACAAAATTAAAGAATTACTCGACGATGGTAGTTATACAAAAATAAAAAGAGATCCCACCAACAGCCTCGTCACACAAACCAACAAAATAATTTCTGATTCAACCGCATTAATTGATCAATCTAAACAGTTTTCGTTGAAACCTTCTGCTGCCAGGCCACCAAGATTATACGGCTTACCAAAAATACATAAAGTTGATACACCTCTTCGTCCCATAGTCTCTACTATCAGCTCCCCCACCTACAAACTAGCTCGTTTTTTGTCTGAAATCCTGCGTCCTTTCACTGGAAAAACTACCTCTGCGGTACAAAATTCTACTCACCTGGTATCAACAATCAAGGGTATTTCCCTGTCCCCAGACGACCTGCTTGTCAGTTTTGATGTAGTTTCCTTATTCACCAAGGTTCCTGTACCTGACACCATTGCAATCATTGAAGACTTGGTTCATCAAGGACTAAACACTGAGGTACCCCCCCTGGTGAGACACTGTTTAACCAATACATACTTCACTTGGAATGGAACTTTCTACAAACAAACTGAGGGCACCCCAATGGGCTCCCCCCTTTCTCCAGTTATAGCTAACATTTTCATGGAGAAATTTGAGACTGACGCCATCCAGACTGCCACTCTGCGCCCAACCTTATGGAAGAGGTACGTGGATGACACTTTTGTCATCTGGCCACATGGCCGGCCTGCTCTAGACCAATTCTTCGACCACATCAATTCCATACACCCAGCCATCAGATTTACCATGGAAGTCGAAATAGATGGCAAGATACCTTTTTTGGATGTCCTAATTAAAAAGAGACCTGATGGTTCAATGAGCCACTCTGTCTACAGGAAAGCTACCCATACGGATGCTTATCTGAAACCGGATTCCCACCACCATCCATCACAGAAGAATTCTCTCATCAAGACTCTGTATCATAGAGCCCAATGCATATCCGACCAGGAACACATAAGCAGTGAACTCAAGCACGTACACCAAGCTCTTAGGGCTAATGGTTACTCCGACTATACAATCCGCAAAGCTATCACTCAAACCATGAAGAAAAACCCTCTTGAGGAGCCTTTCAAAACCATCACTTTACCCTACATTGCTGGGATCACAAAAAAGATCTCCAAAATCTTGAATAAACACAAGATCCAGGTCCGTTTCAACACATTACATAAAATCCGTGATCTGGTTCCGTCTGTAAAAGATGTGATTCCGGACATACAATACCCTGGTGTCTACAAACTAAGTTGCCTCTGTGGTAGTAGTTACATTGGAGAAACCAAACGCCATATCTCGGACCGCATTCGTGAACATAAAGCAGACCTTAAACACGGTAGGACCAACACCTCGGCCGTAGCAGATCATTGTTCTAATTCAGTAGGCTCACATGCCATTGACTTTTCCAAGACGGAGGTTCTTTGTAAGCCATCTGGCTTCCATGAGAGATTCGTTCATGAGGCTATCCACATATACAAGCACAGAGACAATTTCAACCGAGAAGATGGATTCTATCTTAGCAATCATTGGAAAGATTTGATAAATCATTTCAGTTCTTGATTGATTGTTCACGCTTACAGTGGCTTTCAGACAGCATACATAAAAACAAATTTCGTCTCCCCCCTCCTCTTTTAAAAAAATAGATGGACTAGTCCTGGCAAACTGCCAATCGTTGCGCGTGACGCAAACGTTATTTTTTTATATAAATAAATAAATAGATATGCCGTTTTCAAAATAAATTTATGCAAACCGACACACCTGATGATGACCGTTTGAGTTATGGTCGAAACGTCGTGAGAATTTTTTATTGTTTTATATATATTTTGTTATTTTGTTGTTTCTCTTCAACGTGACTTTACCGAAAAAACTAAGAATATGAACATGAAGGTAATTTATATTTTAGTTTTTATTGGTTCACTATATAGTACTGTGAATAGCTCAGATGTGTAGTCATTTCTGTGACCAGTCACTAGCTAATCAATCAGTTGTTTCAATGCTGGATTCGCCTAGTTATTTCAATGCTAAATTCTCCTGTTTGATTTGTACTAAGGGCCTCGGTGAATGTGTATGCTCTGACTTTAACGTAGCTATTTCTACAGCAGGTACAAGCTCTATTTCTGCAGCAGGTACAAGCTAATCACTCAGCTATCTCAATGCTAAATTGTATGCTAATTCCATTGTCAAGGGGTGCCTCTGCGGATGTGTATGCCTTAACTTAGCTATTTCAATGCTAAATTCTATGCTAATTCCTTTAACAATGGGTGCCTCTGCGGGTGTGTATGCTTTAACTTTTAACATAGCTATTTCTGTGACCAGTCACAAGTTAATCATTCAGCCATTTCAATGCTAAATGATATGCTAATTCCTTTGTCAAGGCGCTTTGTTCCTCTCACACAGCTTAAAGGCCATATCTGAACGTGGCTCTTTCACTCCAGCGCTGTCCTACCAGACAGTCTCGCCCCCTTCACCTGATGAAGGCCGCTTGTGTTGTGGCCGAAACGTCGTGAGAATATTATTGTGTTATTTTATTTTATCAATTTATTATTTTATTATCATTCTACGTGACTTTACCGAAAGAACCAAAGAAGATGAATCATTGCAGTCACGAAAGCTTTAAATCGAAATTCTCTATGTTATAATAATTGCATTTACACGGTGCTTGCTTAACCGCCTCGGCAACTCACAGTTTTGTGTCGTACCTCGTCTGAAACACTCGAAGAGCATCCCCAAGTAGCAGCTGCCCCTGTGTGGCACAAGGTGGTGGCCCTGCACCGTCCTGCATGTGACCAAGAGCCTGTCAGTAGGGGGCGATGATTGATGCGTCATCTCAGTTATGTAGTTTGTAGGCAATCTTGATTCGAAGCTTTCGTGACTGCAGGAATCCAAACTCTTGAGTTATTTCGGTAAAGTCACCACGTGGGTAGAAACATAACAGGTCACGGCGTTTAGATCACAACACAAGCAATCGTCATCAGGTGGGACAACCACAGCAAGAGAAACTGCTGAAGTAGTAGGCGCCTACTCCAGCAGTTTCTTCTTCTTGCTGCTGTGCTTGTCCCACCTGATGACGAGTGCTTGTGTTGCCATCGAAACGCCGTCATCTATTATTTGTAGCGTATTTAGAATTTGCTACATTTTGACCCAGACGCCAGCATGCAATGGCCTATTCGTTTTGAATGACGCAACAATAGTACGTTGTACATACACTGTTAAGCAGACGGTGCGTATTTGTAAAATAACTTATTGTTAATACGATGTAACGTGATGCAGTCAATTTCGCTGCAGTAATTCAATTTTGTTAATATGCCGGTCAATAATTTAGAATGAATACTTGTCTGATTGTGCGCGTGCATGTAACATTTTGTCTGAGGGTCACACATTGAATAAGTGATGTTAGGACAAAGTGTGTGTGTGTTTGGAAGTAACCTGTACAGAGAACTCAGGTGAGACCCGTTGTTCTTGTGATACAGGTCAAAGGGTACTTTTGTGTTTCACGAAGCGTCTGCCTCTGGAGCAACTCATCGTCTTTGAAATAGGGAGCACGCTCGGATCATTCATCAGTTACAAGGCATACCACTTAAAAGTTACACGTATAGGAGGAGGTACATTCTCTACAACACGAATTGTAGTTTTGTCTTACGTGTTGACGTAGATTTTGTCTAAGACTATAAATGCTCCTTGCTGATTGACGTCTGGATGTTCGTTACCTATCGGTTGAAGCAAACCCCACTGCTGTTGTTGAGACGCTGTGCACCATTTAATGGTCTAACACATTGACGGCCTTCAGGCCAGGAAAGTCACAACATTTGCACACGAAGGACGCATTCACGCAAGCACCCCATGCTCCGTTTTGAAGCTTTAAAATGAAACATCTTTGAATTGTGTTGTGTTTTCAATTAGATTATTTTATTTCCTCATTAAAAGCTTGTATCAATTTACATCTGGAAGACTTCATTGAAAAGGACATTTCGTGTGAATTTTCTCTCGTCATTAAGTGGATGGCCTTGCCGGGGGTTCGGTTCAATGCGGACACACAGTGTACACACACACACAGTGTACACACAGTGTAGACACACACAGTGTACACACAGTGTAGACACACAGTGTACACACAGTGTACACACACACACAGTGTACACATAGTGTACACACACAGTGTACACACAGTGTACACACACACAGTGTACACACACACAGTGTACACACAGTGTACACACACTGTACACACACAATGTACACATACAATGTACACACACACAGTGTAGACACACAGTGTACACACACACAGTGTGCACACACAGTGTATACACTGTACACACACAGTTTACACACAGTGTATACACACTGTACACACACAGTGTACACACAGGGTACACACAGTGACACAGTGACACACACAATGACATAGTGACACAACAACAACTGCCATTCGCCACTAAGTGGTGGTGACGTCACGATGCTTGTGCCAGGCACAGTGACACACACAGTGACACAGTGACACACACAGCGACACAGTGACACACACAGTGTACACACACACACTGCATACACAATAATGTCCACGTTGTTGCTGAGCTCACACACCCAAGGGAGGGAGCAATGGAAAATGAATCTAAATCAACTTAAACTCCAACTCTGTGACGTCACCACTCTGCATTACCTCATCGGGGTGAAACACCAGGGTGAGGTGTACCTCCCTAGTGACGTCAGGTCACCAAGGTATTCACCCCTCCCCCGTCCACCGCGCTCTTGAGCGTGACGGCACCTCCGCTCGGGTCACTGCCGATATCGTTCCAGTGGCAATCCTTATTTGGGCAAAGCTACGCCCAGTGACTGGTGGCTCATTAACATAATGTGTTCGTTAAAGCCGTCGCGAGTTTATTGCGACGGGTTCAGCGCCCACGCCCCCATCGCTCGACATATGGGCCGGCCTCATTAACATAATTTATTTAGTTACAGAGCCGCTCGTGGGAGGGAAGTGACGTCATACTACTTCCTGCTGTCGCTAGGTAACAGGAAGCTGCCGTGGCGCGCTCGCACTGAAATCCGAGGTGAGAAATTCTCATCGTTGTGGTGGTGGTGGTCGTGGTGGTGGTTGTTGTTGTTGTTGTGGTGGTTGTTGTTGTTTACCAAGGTAGAGCCTCGCTCTCTCTCGTGGGGATGTCAGTTGAGTAGCAGCGAGCATGGGAATCGATGTCCAGGTTGGAACTTTACAACGCGGGGCCTAGCCACGCGGGGCCTTGCCTCCTGCCCTCACCTGATTGCATTCACTTTAATAATCTCGCTTAAGTTTAATTTGTCTTCACCCGGCTCGCCACTTTGTAACTTTGTTTTATTGTAAATATTCACACAGTTTTTATTTTATTTTGTTACCAGGCCAAGCCCGCTTGAGCTGCTATACCGCTCTTGTTATCAGAAGCGACCTGCCCACAACAACGCAAGGTGAGGCTTTGTCAACGTGTGTGAATGTTTTGACTTAAAACTTTGGTGACTGCAGGAATTAATATTCTTGGTTCTTTCGGTAAAGTCACGTAGATAGAAAATAAAATAAAAATAACAATAAAATTAAATGAAAAATTGAAAATAAAGCAAAAAACCCACGAGGTTTCGATCGGAACACAAGTGGTCTTTATCTTATTAAATGTAATCTGTTATTTTTATTTTCTATCTACGTGACTTTACTGAAAGAACCAACAATACGTGTGTCAATGTATCTATCGGTCAAAGACGCTAAGCGCGTGCCGCTGTTGACTCTGAATGTGTGGAGGGGAACACCTTCACCACGGGGAGAGAGAGACAGACACACGGATAGCCTCGGCTATGTTGATTGATCCTCGATTCATTACTTGGTGGAGTGAGGAAGAATTAATGTTGAGCAGATGAAGGTGGCCAGGCATGGTGCTGGTCACACCGCCACCTGTTTACTCATGGCAGTGTGTGACAGTGTCAAGTTTGTGTTTGCAGTAAAGTCTATTAACTCTATTGAACACGGAGGTTATATCAAAACAATAGTTTATTTTTGTTTTCCGCTGGAACTCTTTATAAGAATGGAAACAGGAGGTGAATACAGCACACACATGCAGCTGAAGTCGGAACTGTTCATCCCCAGCATTCAAGGACATATGAGCCTGAATTCACACCTGAGTTGCAATTGAACGTTAATTAATGCATTTCTGCACAACAGAAATAGTATTTTTTTCAACACCCTTTGCTATGTCAGCCGAATTTAGCTTTCATAAATATTCCTTTGTAGTCAGACAGCCGAAATTGTGTGCTCGGAGTTTTGGGTTAACATTCATTTTGCAGATATGAGGACTTCCAGGCATATTAATGACATTTGCCCTCTCATTGTGTGCCATAGCAGCCCGTGGAGAGAAACCCTTCAGGTGCACTCTGTGCGTGAAGGCGTTTGCAGATTCATCAAATCTGATGAATTTGGGAAACTTTTTCACTACATCATGAATATATTAATAAGTATAGACGTGTAAGTCACGTGTGCATTCCTCTGTGCCTGACGTGTAGATGGTGTGGATATTCTTTTTTTCTGTCTGCAGCTGATGCTTCTTCTGCAGAATTGGTCTGATGGAGCAAAGGCACTCAGCGCAGCTCGGTACGACAAGTCAACAATGCGACCAGCGTGCATACAGCACGGACCGGACTGGAAATTTGACACGGCACCAGAGAACTCGCACAGGAGAGAAACCCTTCAAATGTACTGTGTGTAACAAGGCATTTGCATGGCCATCAGTTTTTAAGAACCACCAGAGAACACACACGGGAGAGAAACCCTTCAAGTGCAGTGTTTGTGGGAAGGCATTTTCAGATTTATCTACTCTTAGAAAACACCAGAGAATACACACGGGAGAGAAACCCTTCAAGTGCAGTGTGTGCGGGATGGCGGTTACACGGTCATTTGCTCTTAAAAAACACCAGAGAACACACACAGGAGAGAAACCCTTCAAGTGCAGTGTGTGCGTGAAGGCATTTGCACAGTCATCTGATCTTGTAAAACACCAGAGAACACACACGGGAGAGAAACCCTTCAGGTGCACGATGTGCGGGATGGCGTTTACACAGTCATATAATCTCGTATTACACCAGAGAACACACACGGGAGAGAAACCCTTCAAGTGCAGTGTTTGTGGGAAGGCATTTTCACGGTCATCTGCTCTTAAAAAACACCAGAGAACACACACAGAAGAGAAACCCTTCAAGTGCAGTGTGTGTGGGAAGACAGTTTCAGATTCATCTGCTTTTAAAACACCAGAGAACACATACAGAAGAGAAACCCTTCAAGTGCAGTGTGTGTGGGAAGGCATTTGCACGTTCATCAAATCTTCAAGTACACCAGAGAACACAGAAGCATCAGAAGATCCACAAGGAGTGGAGTCTGAAATCAGCTTGTGAAAGTCAAAGTGCCGCAATGAACCCATCCCTCGTGAATCACGAACCGGACGAATATCCCAGCTTGGACACTTTTAAAGGTATCGAGGTGAAATATGAAGAGGTGAAGGTGAAATGTGAAGAAGTGATGGTGAAGAGGGAAGAAGTGATGAGCGAAGAAGTGAAGGTAAAATGTGAAGATGAAGATTCAACTCCAAAATGGGACCTTCACATCGTAAAGCAGGAGGAGAATTCTGACTGAGGCAGAGCGAGGCAACTCCCAGCAGTTTGTGGAAGTGGAGGTGTGGGTGGACTTCCTAGACAATACAAAGTCAAGTGGAGACCCGGTAGATGTGTAAGCCAGAGACGATGTCGCTACAATAGATGCACCTTTGTCACAGGCCTTTAATGACAAGAACGTGAAGTTGGACACTCAGTTCCTAGGTTCAACCTGCAGAGTAAGAGCGGCCAGTCTTTGTGGGCCCGTGGGTTGGGTAGATCTCTAACCAGGAGCGAGAGACAATAAGCCCCCAAGCATTCACTATGTTATAATAATTGCAGTTACACGGTGCTTGCTTAACCGCCTCAGCAACTCGGAGTTTTGTATCTCGTCTGAAGCACTCGAAGAGCATCCCCAAGTAGCAGCTGCACCTGTGTGGCACAAGGTGGTGGTCCTACACCAGCCTGCATGTGGACAAGAGCCTGTCAGGGGGCGATGATTGATGCGTAATTTCAGTTGTGTAGTTTGTAGGTAATCTTGATTCATAGCTTTCGTGACTGCAGGAATCCACACTCTTGAGTTATTTCGGTAAAGTCACCACGTGGGTAGAAACATAACAGATGACGGCGTTTAGATCACAACACAAGCAATCGTCATCAGGTGGGACAACCACAGCAAGAGAAACTGCTGAAGTAGTAGGCGCCTACTCCAGCAGTTTCTTATTGCTGCTGTGCTTGTCCCACCTGATGATGATTGCTTGTGTTGCCATTCGAAACGCCGTGATCTATTATTTGTAGCGTAATGTTTAGAATTTGCTACATTTTGACCCAGACGCCAGCATGCAACGGCCTACTCGTTTTGAATGACGCAACAATAGTTTGTTGTACATACACTGTTAAGCAGACGGTGCATATTTGTAAAATAGCTTCTTGTTAATACGATGTAACGTGATGCAGTCAATTTCGCTGCAGTAATTCAATGTTGTTAATATGCCCGTCAATGATTTATAATGAATACTTGTCTGTGCGCGTACATGTATCATTTTGTCTGAGGTCACACATTGAATAAGTGATGTTAGGACAAAGTGTGTGTGTGTGTTTTGGAAGTAACCTGTACAGGGAAGTCAGGTGAGACCCGTTGTTCTTGTGATACAGGTCAAAGGGTACTTTTGTGTTTCACGAAGCGTTTGCCTCTGGAGCAACTCATTTTCCTTGAAATAGGGAGCACGCTTGGATCATTCATCAGTTACAAGGCATACCACTTGAAGGTTACACGTATAGGAGGAGGTACATTCTCTACAACACAAATTGTAGTTTTGTCTTACGTGTTGACGTTGATTTTGTCTAACTGGGACTAGATATGGTCCTTGCTGATTCACGTCTGGATGTTCGTAACCATCGGTTGAAGCAAACCCCACTGCTGTTGTTGAGACGCTGTGCACCAATAAAAGTCCAACACGTTGACGGCCTTCAGGCCAGGAAAGTCACAACATTTGCACACGAAGGACGCATTCACGCAAGTACCCCATGCTCCGTTTTGAAGTTTTAGAATGAAACATCTTTGAATTGTGTTGTGTTTTGAGTTAGATGATTTTATTTCTTCAATAAAAGCTTGTATCAATTTACATCTGGAAGACTTCATTGCAAAGGACATTTCGTGTGAATTTTCTCTCGTCATTAAGTAGATGGCCTTGCCGGGGGTTCGGTTCAATGCGGACACACACTGTGTACACACACACAGTATACACAGTGTACACACACACAGTGTACACACAGTGTACACACAAACAGTGACACACAGTGTACACACACACAGTGTGCACACACAGTGTATACACAATAATGTCCACGTTGTTGTTGCTGAGCTCACACACCCAAGGGAGGGAGCAGTAGAAAATGAATCTAAATCAACTTAAACTCCAACTCTGTGACGTCACCACTCTGCCATACCTCATCGGCGTGAAACGCAAGGGGGAGGTGTAACTTGCTAGTGACGTCATGTCACCAAGGTATTCACCCCTCCCCCGTCCACCGAGCTCTTGAGCGTGACGTCACCTCCGCCTGGGTCACTGCCGATATCGGTCCAGTGGCAATCCTTATTTGGGCAAAGCTACGCCCAGTGACTGGCGGCTCATTAACATAATGTATCCGTTAAAGCCGTCGCGAATTTATTGCGACGGGTTCAGCGCCAACGCCCCCATCCCTCGACGTATGGTCTGGTCTCATTAACATAATTTATTCACTTAGAGAGCCGCTCGTGGGAGGGAAGTGACGTCATACTACTTCCTGCTGTCGCGAGGCAACAGGAAGCTGCCGTGTGCGCGCTTGCACTGAAATCCGAGGTGAGAAATTCTCATCGTTGTGGTGGTGGTCGTTGTGGTTGTTGTTGTTGTTTACCAAGGTAGAGCCTCGCTCTCGTAGGGATGTCAGTTGAGTAGCAGCGAGCATGGGAATCGATGTCCAGGTTGGAACCTTACAACGCGGGGCCTAGCCACGCGGGGCCTTGCCTCCTGCCCTCGCCTGATTGCGTTCACTTTAATTATCTCGCTTAAGTTTAATTTGTCTTCACCCGGCTCGCCACTTTGTAACTTTGTTTTATTGTAAATATTCACGCAGTTTTTATTTTCTTTTGTTAGCAGGCCAAGCCCGCTTGAGCTGCTATACCGCTCTTGTTGTCAGAAGCGACCTGCCCACAACAACACAAGGTGAGGCTTTGTCAACGTGTGTGAATGTTTTGACTTAAAACTTTGGTGACTGCAGGAATTAATATTCTTGGTTTATTCGATAAAGTCACGTAGATAGAAAATAAAATAATAATAAAATGAAAAATAAAATAAAACAATAAACCCACGACGTTTCGATCGCAACACAAGTGGTCTTTATCTTATTGAATTTAATCTTCTTAGTTTTTTCGGTAAAGTCACGTTGAAGAGAAACAACAAAATAATAAAATATATATAACAATAAAAAATCTCACGACGTTTCGACCATAACTCAAACGGTCATCTTCAGGTGTGTTGGTTTGCATAAATTTATTTTTAAACAGCGCATTTATTTATAAAAAACGTTGGCGTCACGCGCAGCGATTTGGCAGTTTGCCCAGGACTAGTCCATCTATTTTTTTTTTAAAAGAGGAGGGGGGAGACGAAATTTTTTATAATGTATGCTGTCTGAAAGCCACTGTAAGCGTGAACAATCAATTAAGAACTGAAATGGTTTATCAAATCTTTCCAATGATTGCTAAGATAGAATCCATCTTCTCGGTTGAAATTGTCTCTGT
The DNA here is from genome assembly GCF_048934315.1 of Petromyzon marinus. Lineage (NCBI taxonomy): Eukaryota > Metazoa > Chordata > Hyperoartia > Petromyzontiformes > Petromyzontidae > Petromyzon > Petromyzon marinus. The sequence continues at coordinate 244,751 of NW_027423048.1, forward strand.
GCTTGTATATGTGGATAGCCTCATGAACGAATCTCTCATGGAAGCCAGATGGCTTACAAAGAACCTCCGTCTTGGAAAAGTCAATGGCATGTGAGCCTACTGAATTAGAACAATGATCTGCTACGGCCGAGGTGTTGGTCCTACCGTGTTTAAGGTCTGCTTTATGTTCACGAATGCGGTCCGAGACATGGCGTTTGGTTTCTCCAATGTAACTACTACCACAGAGGCAACTTAGTTTGTAGACACCAGGGTATTGTATGTCTGGAATCACATCTTTTACAGACGGAACCAGATCACGGATTTTATGTAATGTGTTGAAACGGACCTGGATCTTGTGTTTATTCAAGATTTTGGAGATCTTTTTTGTGATCCCAGCAATGTAGGGTAAAGTGATGGTTTTGAAAGGCTCCTCAAGAGGGTTCTTCTTCATGGTTTGAGTGATAGCTTTGCGGATTGTATAGTCGGAGTAACCATTAGCCCTAAGAGCTTGGTGTACGTGCTTGAGTTCACTGCTTATGTGTTCCTGGTCGGATATGCATTGGGCTCTATGATACAGAGTCTTGATGAGAGAATTCTTCTGTGATGGATGGTGGTGGGAATCCGGTTTCAGATAAGCATCCGTATGGGTAGCTTTCCTGTAGACAGAGTGGCTCATTGAACCATCAGGTCTCTTTTTAATTAGGACATCCAAAAAAGGTATCTTGCCATCTATTTCGACTTCCATGGTAAATCTGATGGCTGGGTGTATGGAATTGATGTGGTCGAAGAATTGGTCTAGAGCAGGCCGGCCATGTGGCCAGATGACAAAAGTGTCATCCACGTACCTCTTCCATAAGGTTGGGCGCAGAGTGGCAGTCTGGATGGCGTCAGTCTCAAATTTCTCCATGAAAATGTTAGCTATAACTGGAGAAAGGGGGGAGCCCATTGGGGTGCCCTCAGTTTGTTTGTAGAAAGTTCCATTCCAAGTGAAGTATGTATTGGTTAAACAGTGCCTCACCAGGGGGGGTACCTCAGTGTTTAGTCCTTGATGAACCAAGTCTTCAATGATTGCAATGGTGTCAGGTACAGGAACCTTGGTGAATAAGGAAACTATATCAAAACTGACAAGCAGGTCGTCTGGGGACAGGGAAATACCCTTGATTGTCGATACCAGGTGAGTAGAATTTTGTACCGCAGAGGTGGTCTTTCCAGTGAAAGGACGCAGGATTTCAGACAAAAAACGAGCTAGTTTGTAGGTGGGGGAGCTGATAGTAGAGACTATGGGACGAAGAGGTGTATCAACTTTATGTATTTTTGGTAAGCCATATAATCTTGGTGGCCTGGCAGGAGAAGGTTTAGACTAGTTTGTAGGTGGGGGAGCTGATAGTAGAGACTATGGGACGAAGAGGTGTATCAACTTTATGTATTTTTGGTAAGCCGTATAATCTTGGTGGCCTGGCAGGAGAAGGTTTCGACTAGGAGGGTGAGAGAACAGGCTAGCAGTGGAGAGGCTAGGAGCGTGAGAGAACAGGCTAGCAGTGGAGAGGCCAGGAGGGTGAGAGAACAGGCTAGCAGTGGAGAGGCTAGGAGCGTGAGAGAGAACAGGCTAGCAGTGGAGAGGCTAGGAGAGAGAGAGAACAGGCGAGCAGTGGAGAGGCTAGGAGAGGGAGAGAGAACAGGCTAGCAGTGGGGAGGCTTGGAGCGTGAGAGAGAACAGGCTAGCAGTGGAGAGGCTAGGAGCGTGAGAGAGAACAGGCTAGCAGTGGAGAGGCTAGGAGAGTGAGAGAGAAAAGGCAGGCAGTGGAGAGGCTAGGAGAGTGAGAGAGAACAGGCTAGCAGTGGAGAGGCTAGGAGGGTGAGAGAACAGGCTAGCAGTGGAGAGGCTAGGAGAGTGAGAGAGAACAGGCTAGCAGTGGAGAGGCTAGGAGGGTGAGAGAACAGGCTAGCAGTGGAGAGGCTAGGAGCGTGAGAGAACAGGCTAGCAGTGGAGAGGCTAGGAGCGTGAGAGAGAACAGGCTAGCAGTGGAGAGGCTAGGAGAGTGAGAGAGAACAGGCTAGCAGTGGAGAGGCTAGGAGGGTGAGAGAACAGGCTAGCAGTGGAGAGGCTAGGAGAGTGAGAGAGAACAGGCTAGCAGTGGAGAGGCTAGGAGGGTGAGAGAACAGGCTAGCAGTGGAGAGGCTAGGAGCGTGAGAGAACAGGCTAGCAGTGGAGAGGCTAGGAGAGAGAGAACAGGCTAGCAGTGGAGAGGCTAGGAGCGTGAGAGAACAGGCTAGCAGTGGAGAGGCTAGGAGCGTGAGAGAACAGGCTAGCAGTAGAGAGGCTAGGAGGGTGAGAGAGAACAGGCTAGCCGTGGAGAGGCTAGGAGAGTGAGAGAGAACAGGTGAGCAGTGGAGAGGCTAGGAGAGTGAGAGATAACAGGCTAGCAGTGGAGAGGCTAGGAGAGTGAGAGAACAGGCTAGCAGTGGAGAGGCTAGGAGAGTGAGAGAATAGGCTAGCAGTGGAGAGGCTAGGAGAGTGAGAGAACAGGCTAGCAGTGGAGAGGCTAGGAGCGTGAGAGAACAGGCTAGCAGTAGAGAGGCTAGGAGCGTGAGAGAGAACAGGCTAGCAGTGGAGAGGCTAGGAGGGTGAGAGAACAGGCTAGCAGTGGAGAGGCTAGGAGCATGAGAGAGAACAGGCTAGCAGTGGAGAGGCTAGGAGAGTGAGAGAACAGGCAGGCAGTGGAGAGGCTAGGAGAGTGAGAGAGAACAGGCTAGCAGTGGAGAGGCTAGGAGGGTGAGAGAACAGGCTAGCAGTGGAGAGGCTAGGAGAGTGAGAGAACAGGCTAGCAGTGGAGAGGCTAGGAGGGTGAGAGAACAGGCTAGCAGTGGAGAGGCGAGGAGCGTGAGAGAACAGGCTAGCAGTGGAGAGGCTAGGAGAGAGAGAACAGGCTAGCAGTGGAGAGGCTAGGAGCGTGAGAGAACAGGCTAGTAGTGGAGAGGCCAGGAGGGTGAGAGAACAGGCTAGCAGTGGAGAGGCTTGGAGAGAGAGAACAGGGCAGCAGTGGAGAGGCTAGGAGCGTGAGAGAACAGGCTAGCAGTGGAGAGGCTAAGGAGAGTGAGAGAACAGGCTAGCAGTGGAGAGGCTAGGAGCGTGAGAGAGAACAGGCTAGCAGTGGAGAGGCTAGGAGAGTGAGAACAGGCTAGCAGTGGAGAGGCTAGGAGCGTGAGAGAACAGGATAGCAGTAGAGAGGCTAGGAGGGTGAGAGAGAACAGGCTAGCCGTGGAGAGGCTATGAGAGTGAGAGAACAGGCTAGCAGTAGAGAGGCTAGGAGCGTGAGAGAGAACAGGCTAGCAGTGGAGAGGCTAGGAGAGAGAGAACAGGCTACCAGTGGAGGCTAGGAGAGTGAGAGAACAGGCTAGCAGTGGAGAGGCTAGGAGAGTGAGAGAACAGGCTAGCAGTGGAGAGGCTAGGAGCGTGAGAGAACAGGCTAGCAGTAGAGAGGCTAGGAGCGTGAGAGAGAACAGGCTAGCAGTGGAGAAGCTAGGAGGGTGAGAGAACAGGCTAGCAGTGGAGAGGCTAGGAGCGTGAGAGAGAACAGGCTAGCAGTGGAGAGGCTAGGAGGGTGAGAGAACAGGCTAGCAGTGGAGAGGCTAGGAGCGTGAGAGAACAGGCTAGCAGTGGAGAGGCTAGGAGAGTGAGAGAACAGGCTAGCAGTGGAGAGGCTAGGAGAGTGAGAGAATAGGCTAGCAGTGGAGAGGCTAGGAGAGTGAGAGAACAGGCTAGCAGTGGAGAGGCTAGGAGCGTGAGAGAACAGGCTAGCAGTAGAGAGGCTAGGAGCGTGAGAGAGAACAGGCTATAAGTGGAGAGGCTAGGAGGGTGAGAGAACAGGCTAGCAGTGGAGAGGCTAGGAGCATGAGAGAGAACAGGCTAGCAGTGGAGAGGCTAGGAGAGTGAGAGAACAGGCAGGCAGTGGAGAGGCTAGGAGAGTGAGAGAGAACAGGCTAGCAGTGGAGAGGCTAGGAGGGTGAGAGAACAGGCTAGCAGTGGAGAGGCTAGGAGAGTGAGAGAACAGGCTAGCAGTGGAGAGGCTAGGAGGGTGAGAGAACAGGCTAGCAGTGGAGAGGCGAGGAGCGTGAGAGAACAGGCGGGCCGTGGAGAGGCTAGGAGTGTGAGAGAACAGGCTAGTAGTGGAGAGGCTAGGAGGGTGAGAGAACAGGCTAGTAGTGGAGAGGCCAGGAGGGTGAGAGAACAGGCTAGCAGTGGAGAGGCTAGGAGCATGAGGGAGAACAGGCTAGCAGTGGAGAGGCTAGGAGAGAGAGAACAGGCTAGCAGTGGAGAGGCTAGGAGCGTGAGAGAACAGGCTAGTAGTGGAGAGGCCAGGAGGGTGAGAGAACAGGCTAGCAGTGGAGAGGCTTGGAGAGAGAGAACAGGGCAGCAGTGGAGAGGCTAGGAGCGTGAGAGAACAGGCTAGCAGTGGAGAGGCTAAGGAGAGTGAGAGAACAGGCTAGCAGTGGAGAGGCTAGGAGCGTGAGAGAGAACAGGCTAGCAGTGGAGAGGCTAGGAGAGTGAGAGAGAGAACAGGCTAGCAGTGGAGAGGCTAGGAGCGTGAGAGAACAGGATAGCAGTAGAGAGGCTAGGAGGGTGAGAGAGAACAGGCTAGCCGTGGAGAGGCTATGAGAGTGAGAGAACAGGCTAGCAGTAGAGAGGCTAGGAGCGTGAGAGAGAACAGGCTAGCAGTGGAGAGGCTAGGAGAGTGAGAGAGAACAGGCTAGCAGTGGAGAGGCTAGGAGAGAGAGAACAGGCTAGCAGTGGAGAGGCTTGCAGAGAGAGAACAGGGCAGCAGTGGAGAGGCTCGGAGCGTGAGAGAGAACAGGCTAGCAGTGGAGAGGCTAGGAGCGTGAGAGCACAGGCTAGCAGTGGAGAGGCTAAGGAGAGTGAGAGAACAGGCTAGCAGTAGAGAGGCTAGGAGCGTGAGAGAGAACAGGCTAGCAGTGGAGAGGCTAGGAGAGAGAGAACAGGCTACCAGTGGAGGCTAGGAGAGTGAGAGAACAGGCTAGCAGTGGAGAGGCTAGGAGAGTGAGAGAACAGGCTAGCAGTGGAGAGGCTAGGAGCGTGAGAGAACAGGCTAGCAGTAGAGAGGCTAGGAGCGTGAGAGAGAACAGGCTAGCAGTGGAGAAGCTAGGAGGGTGAGAGAACAGGCTAGCAGTGGAGAGGCTAGGAGCGTGAGAGAGAACAGGCTAGCAGTGGAGAGGCTAGGAGGGTGAGAGAACAGGCTAGCAGTGGAGAGGCTAGGAGCGTGAGAGAACAGGCTAGCAGTGGAGAGGCTAGGAGAGAGAGAACAGGCTAGCAGTGGAGAGGCTAGGAGCGTGAGAGAACAGGCTAGCAGTGGAGAGGCCAGCAGGGTGAGAGAACAGGCTAGCAGTGGAGAGGCTAGGAGCGTGAGAGAACAGGCTAGCAGTGGAGAGGCTAGGAGAGAGAGAGAGAACAGGCGAGCAGTGGAGAGGCTAGGAGAGTGAGTGAGAACAGGCTAGCAGTGGAGAGGCTAGGAGAGAGAGAACAGGCTAGCAGTGGAGAGGCTAGGAGCGTGAGAGAACAGGCTAGCAGTGGAGAGACTAGGAGAGTGAGAGAACAGGCTAGCAGTGGAGAGGCTAGGAGCGTGAGAGAACAGGCTAGCAGTAGAGAGGCTAGGAGCGTGAGAGAGAACAGGCAGGCAGTGGAGAGGCTAGGAGAGTGAGAGAACAGGCTAGCAGTGGAGAGGCTAGGAGCGTGAGAGAACAGGCTAGCAGTGGAGAGGCTAGGAGCGTGAGAGAACAGGCTAGCAGTGGAGAGGCTAGGAGAGAGAGAACAGGCTAGCAGTGGAGAGGCTAGGAGCGTGAGAGAACAGGCTAGCAGTGGAGAGGCCAGGAGGGTGAGAGAGAACAGGCGAGCCGTGGAGAGGCTTGGAGAGAGAGAACAGGGCAGCAGTGGAGAGGCTAGGAGCGTGAGAGAGAACAGGCTAGCAGTGGAGCGGCTAGGAGCGTGAGAGAACAGGCTAGCAGTGGAGAGGCTAAGGAGAGTGAGAGAACAGGCTAGCAGTAGAGAGGCTAGGAGCGTGAGAGAGAACAGGCTAGCAGTGGAAAGGCTAGGAGAGTGAGAGAGGGAGAACAGGCTAGCAGTGGAGAGGCTAAGGAGCGTGAGAGAACAGGCTAGCAGTGGAGAGGCTAGGAGCGTGAGAGAACAGGCTAGCAGTAGAGAGGCTAGGAGGGTGAGAGAGAACAGGCGAGCCGTGGAGAGGCTATGAGAGTGAGAGAACAGGCTAGCAGTAGAGAGGCTAGGAGCGTGAGAGAGAACAGGCTAGCAGTGGAGAGGCTAGGAGAGTGAGAGAGAACAGGCTAGCAGTGGAGAGGCTAGGAGAGTGAGAGAGAACAGGCTAGCAGTGGAGAGGCTAGGAGAGAGAGAACAGGCTAGCAGTGGAGAGGCTAGGAGAGTGAGAGAACAGGCTAGCAGTGGAGAGGCTAGGAGCGTGAGAGAATAGGCTAGCAGTAGAGAGGCTAGGAGCGTGAGAGAGAACAGGCTAGCAGTGGAGAGGCTAGGAGGGTGAGAGAACAGGCTAGCAGTGGAGAGGCTAGGAGGGTGAGAGAACAGGCTAGCAGTGGAGAGGCTAGGAGCGGGAGAGAGAACAGGCTAGCAGTGGAGAGGCTAGGAGGGTGAGAGAACAGGCTAGCAGTGGAGAGGCTAGGAGCGTGAGAGAGAACAGGCTAGCAGTGGAGAGGCTAGGAGAGTGAGAGAGAACAGGCAGGCAGTGGAGAGGCTAGGAGAGTGAGAGAGAACAGGCTAGCAGTGGAGAGGCTAGGAGGGTGAGAGAACAGGCTAGCAGTGGAGAGGCTAGGAGCGTGAGAGAACAGGCTAGCAGTGGAGAGGCTAGGAGAGAGAGAACAGGCTAGCAGTGGAGAGGCTAGGAGCGTGAGAGAACAGGCTAGCAGTGGAGAGGCTAGGAGTGTGAGAGAACGGGCTAGCAGTAGAGAGGCTAGGAGGGTGAGAGAGAACAGGCTAGCCGTGGAGAGGCTATGAGAGTGAGAGAACAGGCTAGCAGTAGAGAGGCTAGGAGCGTGAGAGAACAGGCTAGCAGTGGAGAGGCTAGGAGAGTGAGAGAACAGGCTAGCAGTGGAGAGGCTAGGAGGGTGAGAGAACAGGCTAGCAGTGGAGAGGCGAGGAGCGTGAGAGAACAGGCTAGCAGTGGAGAGGCTAGGAGAGAGAGAACAGGCTAGCAGTGGAGAGGCTAGGAGCGTGAGAGAACAGGCTAGTAGTGGAGAGGCCAGGAGGGTGAGAGAACAGGCTAGCAGTGGAGAGGCTTGGAGAGAGAGAACAGGGCAGCAGTGGAGAGGCTAGGAGCGTGAGAGAACAGGCTAGCAGTGGAGAGGCTAAGGAGAGTGAGAGAACAGGCTAGCAGTGGAGAGGCTAGGAGCGTGAGAGAGAACAGGCTAGCAGTGGAGAGGCTAGGAGAGTGAGAACAGGCTAGCAGTGGAGAGGCTAGGAGCGTGAGAGAACAGGATAGCAGTAGAGAGGCTAGGAGGGTGAGAGAGAACAGGCTAGCCGTGGAGAGGCTATGAGAGTGAGAGAACAGGCTAGCAGTAGAGAGGCTAGGAGCGTGAGAGAGAACAGGCTAGCAGTGGAGAGGCTAGGAGAGAGAGAACAGGCTACCAGTGGAGGCTAGGAGAGTGAGAGAACAGGCTAGCAGTGGAGAGGCTAGGAGAGTGAGAGAACAGGCTAGCAGTGGAGAGGCTAGGAGCGTGAGAGAACAGGCTAGCAGTAGAGAGGCTAGGAGCGTGAGAGAGAACAGGCTAGCAGTGGAGAAGCTAGGAGGGTGAGAGAACAGGCTAGCAGTGGAGAGGCTAGGAGCGTGAGAGAGAACAGGCTAGCAGTGGAGAGGCTAGGAGGGTGAGAGAACAGGCTAGCAGTGGAGAGGCTAGGAGCGTGAGAGAACAGGCTAGCAGTGGAGAGGCTAGGAGAGTGAGAGAACAGGCTAGCAGTGGAGAGGCTAGGAGAGTGAGAGAATAGGCTAGCAGTGGAGAGGCTAGGAGAGTGAGAGAACAGGCTAGCAGTGGAGAGGCTAGGAGCGTGAGAGAACAGGCTAGCAGTAGAGAGGCTAGGAGCGTGAGAGAGAACAGGCTATAAGTGGAGAGGCTAGGAGGGTGAGAGAACAGGCTAGCAGTGGAGAGGCTAGGAGCATGAGAGAGAACAGGCTAGCAGTGGAGAGGCTAGGAGAGTGAGAGAACAGGCAGGCAGTGGAGAGGCTAGGAGAGTGAGAGAGAACAGGCTAGCAGTGGAGAGGCTAGGAGGGTGAGAGAACAGGCTAGCAGTGGAGAGGCTAGGAGAGTGAGAGAACAGGCTAGCAGTGGAGAGGCTAGGAGGGTGAGAGAACAGGCTAGCAGTGGAGAGGCGAGGAGCGTGAGAGAACAGGCGGGCCGTGGAGAGGCTAGGAGTGTGAGAGAACAGGCTAGTAGTGGAGAGGCTAGGAGGGTGAGAGAACAGGCTAGTAGTGGAGAGGCCAGGAGGGTGAGAGAACAGGCTAGCAGTGGAGAGGCTAGGAGCATGAGGGAGAACAGGCTAGCAGTGGAGAGGCTAGGAGAGAGAGAACAGGCTAGCAGTGGAGAGGCTAGGAGCGTGAGAGAACAGGCTAGTAGTGGAGAGGCCAGGAGGGTGAGAGAACAGGCTAGCAGTGGAGAGGCTTGGAGAGAGAGAACAGGGCAGCAGTGGAGAGGCTAGGAGCGTGAGAGAACAGGCTAGCAGTGGAGAGGCTAAGGAGAGTGAGAGAACAGGCTAGCAGTGGAGAGGCTAGGAGCGTGAGAGAGAACAGGCTAGCAGTGGAGAGGCTAGGAGAGTGAGAGAGAGAACAGGCTAGCAGTGGAGAGGCTAGGAGCGTGAGAGAACAGGATAGCAGTAGAGAGGCTAGGAGGGTGAGAGAGAACAGGCTAGCCGTGGAGAGGCTATGAGAGTGAGAGAACAGGCTAGCAGTAGAGAGGCTAGGAGCGTGAGAGAGAACAGGCTAGCAGTGGAGAGGCTAGGAGAGTGAGAGAGAACAGGCTAGCAGTGGAGAGGCTAGGAGAGAGAGAACAGGCTAGCAGTGGAGAGGCTTGCAGAGAGAGAACAGGGCAGCAGTGGAGAGGCTCGGAGCGTGAGAGAGAACAGGCTAGCAGTGGAGAGGCTAGGAGCGTGAGAGCACAGGCTAGCAGTGGAGAGGCTAAGGAGAGTGAGAGAACAGGCTAGCAGTAGAGAGGCTAGGAGCGTGAGAGAGAACAGGCTAGCAGTGGAGAGGCTAGGAGAGAGAGAACAGGCTACCAGTGGAGGCTAGGAGAGTGAGAGAACAGGCTAGCAGTGGAGAGGCTAGGAGAGTGAGAGAACAGGCTAGCAGTGGAGAGGCTAGGAGCGTGAGAGAACAGGCTAGCAGTAGAGAGGCTAGGAGCGTGAGAGAGAACAGGCTAGCAGTGGAGAAGCTAGGAGGGTGAGAGAACAGGCTAGCAGTGGAGAGGCTAGGAGCGTGAGAGAGAACAGGCTAGCAGTGGAGAGGCTAGGAGGGTGAGAGAACAGGCTAGCAGTGGAGAGGCTAGGAGCGTGAGAGAACAGGCTAGCAGTGGAGAGGCTAGGAGAGAGAGAACAGGCTAGCAGTGGAGAGGCTAGGAGCGTGAGAGAACAGGCTAGCAGTGGAGAGGCCAGCAGGGTGAGAGAACAGGCTAGCAGTGGAGAGGCTAGGAGCGTGAGAGAACAGGCTAGCAGTGGAGAGGCTAGGAGAGAGAGAGAGAACAGGCGAGCAGTGGAGAGGCTAGGAGAGTGAGTGAGAACAGGCTAGCAGTGGAGAGGCTAGGAGAGAGAGAACAGGCTAGCAGTGGAGAGGCTAGGAGCGTGAGAGAACAGGCTAGCAGTGGAGAGACTAGGAGAGTGAGAGAACAGGCTAGCAGTGGAGAGGCTAGGAGCGTGAGAGAACAGGCTAGCAGTAGAGAGGCTAGGAGCGTGAGAGAGAACAGGCAGGCAGTGGAGAGGCTAGGAGAGTGAGAGAACAGGCTAGCAGTGGAGAGGCTAGGAGCGTGAGAGAACAGGCTAGCAGTGGAGAGGCTAGGAGCGTGAGAGAACAGGCTAGCAGTGGAGAGGCTAGGAGAGAGAGAACAGGCTAGCAGTGGAGAGGCTAGGAGCGTGAGAGAACAGGCTAGCAGTGGAGAGGCCAGGAGGGTGAGAGAGAACAGGCGAGCCGTGGAGAGGCTTGGAGAGAGAGAACAGGGCAGCAGTGGAGAGGCTAGGAGCGTGAGAGAGAACAGGCTAGCAGTGGAGCGGCTAGGAGCGTGAGAGAACAGGCTAGCAGTGGAGAGGCTAAGGAGAGTGAGAGAACAGGCTAGCAGTAGAGAGGCTAGGAGCGTGAGAGAGAACAGGCTAGCAGTGGAAAGGCTAGGAGAGTGAGAGAGGGAGAACAGGCTAGCAGTGGAGAGGCTAAGGAGCGTGAGAGAACAGGCTAGCAGTGGAGAGGCTAGGAGCGTGAGAGAACAGGCTAGCAGTAGAGAGGCTAGGAGGGTGAGAGAGAACAGGCGAGCCGTGGAGAGGCTATGAGAGTGAGAGAACAGGCTAGCAGTAGAGAGGCTAGGAGCGTGAGAGAGAACAGGCTAGCAGTGGAGAGGCTAGGAGAGTGAGAGAGAACAGGCTAGCAGTGGAGAGGCTAGGAGAGTGAGAGAGAACAGGCTAGCAGTGGAGAGGCTAGGAGAGAGAGAACAGGCTAGCAGTGGAGAGGCTAGGAGAGTGAGAGAACAGGCTAGCAGTGGAGAGGCTAGGAGCGTGAGAGAATAGGCTAGCAGTAGAGAGGCTAGGAGCGTGAGAGAGAACAGGCTAGCAGTGGAGAGGCTAGGAGGGTGAGAGAACAGGCTAGCAGTGGAGAGGCTAGGAGGGTGAGAGAACAGGCTAGCAGTGGAGAGGCTAGGAGAGTGAGAGAGAACAGGCTAGCAGTGGAGAGGCTAGGAGCGTGAGAGAACAGGCTAGCAGTAGAGAGGCTAGGAGCGGGAGAGAGAACAGGCTAGCAGTGGAGAGGCTAGGAGGGTGAGAGAACAGGCTAGCAGTGGAGAGGCTAGGAGCGTGAGAGAGAACAGGCTAGCAGTGGAGAGGCTAGGAGAGTGAGAGAGAACAGGCAGGCAGTGGAGAGGCTAGGAGAGTGAGAGAGAACAGGCTAGCAGTGGAGAGGCTAGGAGGGTGAGAGAACAGGCTAGCAGTGGAGAGGCTAGGAGCGTGAGAGAACAGGCTAGCAGTGGAGAGGCTAGGAGAGAGAGAACAGGCTAGCAGTGGAGAGGCTAGGAGCGTGAGAGAACAGGCTAGCAGTGGAGAGGCTAGGAGTGTGAGAGAACGGGCTAGCAGTAGAGAGGCTAGGAGGGTGAGAGAGAACAGGCTAGCCGTGGAGAGGCTATGAGAGTGAGAGAACAGGCTAGCAGTAGAGAGGCTAGGAGCGTGAGAGAACAGGCTAGCAGTGGAGAGGCTAGGAGAGTGAGAGAGAACAGGCTAGCAGTGGAGAGGCTAGGAGAGTGAGAGAACAGGCTAGCAGTGGAGAGGCTAGGAGCGTGAGAGAATAGGCTAGCAGTAGAGAGGCTAGGAGCGTGAGAGAGAACAGGCTAGCAGTGGAGAGGCTAGGAGGGTGAGAGAACAGGCTAGCAGTGGAGAGGCTAGGAGGGTGAGAGAACAGGCTAGCAGTGGAGAGGCTAGGAGAGTGAGAGAGAACAGGCTAGCAGTGGAGAGGCTAGGAGCGTGAGAGAACAGGCTAGCAGTAGAGAGGCTAGGAGCGGGAGAGAGAACAGGCTAGCAGTGGAGAGGCTAGGAGGGTGAGAGAACAGGCTAGCAGTGGAGAGGCTAGGAGCGTGAGAGAGAACAGGCTAGCAGTGGAGAGGCTAGGAGAGTGAGAGAGAACAGGCAGGCAGTGGAGAGGCTAGGAGAGTGAGAGAGAACAGGCTAGCAGTGGAGAGGCTAGGAGGGTGAGAGAACAGGCTAGCAGTGGAGAGGCTAGGAGCGTGAGAGAACAGGCTAGCAGTGGAGAGGCTAGGAGAGAGAGAACAGGCTAGCAGTGGAGAGGCTAGGAGCGTGAGAGAACAGGCTAGCAGTGGAGAGGCTAGGAGTGTGAGAGAACGGGCTAGCAGTAGAGAGGCTAGGAGGGTGAGAGAGAACAGGCTAGCCGTGGAGAGGCTATGAGAGTGAGAGAACAGGCTAGCAGTAGAGAGGCTAGGAGCGTGAGAGAACAGGCTAGCAGTGGAGAGGCTAGGAGAGTGAGAGAGAACAGGCTAGCAGTGGAGAGGCTAGGAGAGTGAGAGAGAACAGGCTAGCAGTGGAGAGGCTAGGAGAGTGAGAGAGAACAGGGCAGCAGTGGAGAGGCTAGGAGAGAGAGAACAGGCTAGCAGTGGAGAGGCTAGGAGAGAGAGAACAGGTTAGCAGGGGAGAGGCTAGGAGAGTGAGAGAACAGGCTAGCAGTGGAGAGGCTAGGAGAGTGAGAGAACAGGCTAGCAGTGGAGAGGCTAGGAGCGTGAGAGAATAGGCTAGCAGTAGAGAGGCTAGGAGCGTGAGAGAGAACAGGCTAGCAGTGGAGAGGCTAGGAGTGTGAGAGAACAGGCTAGCAGTGGAGAGGCTAGGAGGGTGAGAGAACAGGCTAGCAGTGGAGAGGCTAGGAGAGTGAGAGAACAGGCTAGCAGTGGAGAGGCTAGGAGCGTGAGAGAACAGGCTAGCAGTGGAGAGGCTAGGAGAGAGAGAACAGGCTAGCAGTGGAGAGGCTAGGAGCGTGAGAGAACAGGCTAGCAGTGGAGAGGCCAGGAGGGTGAGAGAACAGGCTAGCAGTGGAGAGGCTTGGAGAGAGAGAACAGGGCAGCAGTGGAGAGGCTAGGAGCGTGAGAGAGAACAGGCTAGCAGTGGAGAGGCTAGGAGCGTGAGAGAACAGGCTAGCAGTGGAGAGACTAAGGAGAGTGAGAGAACAGGCTAGCAGTAGAGAGGCTAGGAGCGTGAGAGAGAACAGGCTAGCAGTGGAGAGGCTAGGAGAGTGAGAGAGAGAACAGGCTAGCAGTGGAGAGGCTAAGGAGCGTGAGAGAACAGGCTAGCAGTGGAGAGGCTAGGAGCGTGAGAGAGAACAGGCTAGCAGTGGAGAGGCTAGGAGGGTGAGAGAGAACAGGCGAGCCGTGGAGAGGCTATGAGAGTGAGAGAACAGGCTAGCAGTAGAGAGGCTAGGAGCGTGAGAGAGAACAGGCTAGCAGTGGAGAGGCTAGGAGAGTGAGAGAGAACAGGCTAGCAGTGGAGAGGCTAGGAGAGAGAGAACAGGCTAGCAGTGGAGAGGCTAGGAGAGTGAGAGCACAGGCTAGCAGTGGAGAGGCTAGGAGAGTGAGAGAACAGGCTAGCAGTGGAGAGGCTAGGAGCGTGAGAGAATAGGCTAGCAGTAGAGAGGCTAGGAGCGTGAGAGAGAACAGGCTAGCAGTGGAGAGGCTAGGAGGGTGAGAGAACAGGCTAGCAGTGGAGAGGCTAGGAGTGTGAGAGAACAGGCTAGCAGTGGAGAGGCTAGGAGAGTGAGAGAGAACAGGCAGGCAGTGGAGAGGCTAGGAAAGTGAGAGAGAACAGGCTAGCAGTGGAGAGGCTAGGAGGGTGAGAGAACAGGCTAGCAGTGGAGAGGCTAGGAGAGTGAGAGAGAACAGGCTAGCAGTGGAGAGGCTAGGAGCGTGAGGGAACAGGCTAGCAGTAGAGAGGCTAGGAGCGTGAGAGAGAACAGGCTAGCAGTGGAGAGGCTAGGAGGGTGAGAGAACAGGCTAGCAGTGGAGAGGCTAGGAGCGTGAGAGAGAACAGGCAGGCAGTGGAGAGGCTAGGAGCGTGAGAGAGAACAGGCTAGCAGTGGAGAGGCTAGGAGCGTGAGAGAACAGGCTAGCAGTGGAGAGGCTAGGAGAGAGAGAACAGGCTAGCAGTGGAGAGGCTAGGAGCGTGAGAGAACAGGCTAGCAGTGGAGAGGCTAGGAGTGTGAGAGAACAGGCTAGCAGTAGAGAGGCTAGGAGGGTGAGAGAGAACAGGCTAGCCGTGGAGAGGCTATGAGAGTGAGAGAACAGGCTAGCAGTAGAGAGGCTAGGAGCGTGAGAGAACAGGCTAGCAGTGGAGAGGCTAGGAGAGTGAGAGAGAACAGGCTAGCAGTGGAGAGGCTAGGAGAGAGAGAGAACAGGCTAGCAGTGGAGAGGCTAGGAGAGTGAGAGAGAACAGGCTAGCAGTGGAGAGGCTAGGAGAGAGAGAACAGGCTAGCAGTGGAGAGGCTAGGAGAGTGAGAGAACAGGCTAGCAGTGGAGAGGCTAGGAGAGTGAGAGAACAGGCTAGCAGTGGAGAGGCTAGGAGAGTGAGAGAACAAGCTAGCAGTGGAGAGGCTAGGAGAGTGAGAGAACAAGCTAGCAGTGGAGAGGCTAGGAGAGTGAGAGAACAGGCTAGCAGTGGAGAGGCTAGGAGAGTGAGAGAGAACAGGCTAGCAGTGGAGAGGCTAGGAGAGTGAGAGAGAACAGGCTAGCAGTGGAGAGGCTAGGAGAGTGAGAGAACAGGCTAGCAGTGGAGAGGCTAGGAGAGTGAGAGAACAGGCTAGCAGTGGAGAGGCTAGGAGAGTGAGAGAACAGGCTAGCAGTGGAGAGGCTAGGAGAGTGAGAGAACAGGCTAGCAGTGAAGAGGCTAGGAGCGTGAGAGAACAGGCTAGCAGTAGAGAGGCTAGGAGCGTGAGAGAGAACAGGCTAGCAGTGGAGAGGCTAGGAAGGTGAGAGAACAGGCTAGCAGTGGAGAGGCTAGGAGGGTGAGAGAACAGGCTAGCAGTGGAGAGGCTAGGAGCGTGAGAGAACAGGCTAGCAGTGGAGAGGCTAGGAGGGTGAGAGAACAGGCTAGCAGTGGAGAGGCTAGGAGGGTGAGAGAACAGGCTAGCAGTGGAGAGGCTAGGAGCGTGAGAGAACAGGCTAGCAGTGGAGAGGCTAGGAGGGTGAGAGAACAGGCTAGCAGTGGAGAGGCTAGGAGAGAGAGAGAGCAGGCGAGCAGTGGAGAGGCTAGGAGAGGGAGAGAGAACAGGCTAGCAGTGGAGAGGCTAGGAGAGGGTGAGAGAACAGGCTAGCAGTGGAGAGGCTAGGAGAGTGAGAGAACAGGCTAGCAGTGGAGAGGCTAGGAGAGTGAGAGAACAGGCTAGCAGTGGAGAGGCTTGGAGAGAGAGAACAGGGCAGCAGTGGAAAGGCTAGGAGCGTGAGAGAACAGGCTAGCAGTGGAGAGGCTAAGGAGAGTGAGAGAACAGGCTAGCAGTAGAGAGGCTAGGAGCGTGAGAGAGAACAGGCTAGCAGTGGAGAGGCTAGGAGAGTGAGAGAGAGAGAACAGGCTAGCAGTGGAGAGGCTAAGGAGTGTGAGAGAGAGAACAGGCTAGCAGTGGAGGCTAAGGAGTGTGAGAGAACAGGCTAGCAGTGGAGAGGCTAGGAGCGTGAGAGAACAGGCTAGCAGTGGAGAGGCTAAGGAGAGTGAGAGAACAGGCTAGCAGTAGAGAGGCTAGGAGCGTGAGAGAGAACAGGCTAGCAGTGGAGAGGCTAGGAGAGTGAGAGAGAGAACAGGCTAGCAGTGGAGAGGCTAAGGAGTGTGAGAGAGAGAACAGGCTAGCAGTGGAGGCTAAGGAGTGTGAGAGAACAGGCTAGCAGTGGAGAGGCTAGGAGAGTGAGAGAGAACAGGCTAGCAGTGGAGAGGCTAGGAGAGTGAGAGAGAGAGAACAGGCTAGCAGTGGAGAGGCTAAGGAGGGTGAGAGAATAGGCTAGCAGTGGAGTGGCTAGGAGCGTGAGAGAACAGGCTAGCAGTAGAGAGGCTAGGAGAGAGAGAATAGGCTAGCAGTGGAGAGGCTAGGAGCGTGAGAGAACAGGCTAGCAGTGGAGAGGCCAGGAGGGTGAGAGCACAGGCTAGCAGTGGAGAGGCTAGGAGCGTGAGAGAGAACAGGCTAGCAGTGGAGAGGCTAGGAGAGAGAGAGAGAACAGGCTAGCAGTGGAGAGGCTAGGAGAGGGTGAGAGAACAGGCTAGCAGTGGAGAGGCTAGGAGAGGGTGAGAGAACAGGCTAGCAGTGGAGAGGCTAGGAGAGTGAGAGAACAGGCTAGCAGTGGAGAGGCTTGGAGAGAGAGAACAGGGCAGCAGTGGAGAGGCTAGGACCGTGAGAGAGAACAGGCTAGCAGTGGAGAGGCTAGGAGAGTGAGAGAGAGAACAGGCTAGCAGTGGAGAGGCTAAGGAGCGTGAGAGAACAGGCTAGCAGTGGAGAGGCTAGGAGAATGAGAGAGAACAGGCTAGCAGTGGAGAGGCTAGGAGAGTGAGAGAGAACAGGCTAGCAGTGGAGAGGCTAGGAGAGAGAGAACAGACTAGCAGTGGAGGCTAGGAGAGTGAGAGAACAGGCTAGCAGTGGAGAGGCTAGGAGAGTGAGAGAACAGGCTAGCAGTGGAGAGGCTAGGAGCGTGAGAGAACAGGCTAGCAGTAGAGAGGCTAGGAGCGTGAGAGAGAACAGGCTAGCAGTGGAGAGGCTAGGAGGGTGAGAGAACAGGCTAGCAGTGGAGAGGCTAGGAGGGGGAGAGAACAGGCTAGCAGTGGAGAGGCTAGGAGGGTGAGAGAACAGGCTAGCAGTGGAGAGGCTAGGAGCATGAGAGAGAACAGGCTAGCAGTGGAGAGGCTAGGAGAGTGAGAGAACAGGCAGGCAGTGGAGAGGCTAGGAGAGTGAGAGAGAACAGGCTAGCAGTGGAGAGGCTAGGAGGGTGAGAGAACAGGCTAGCAGTGGAGAGGCTAGGAGAGTGAGAGAACAGGCTAGCAGTGGAGAGGCTAGGAGGGTGAGAGAACAGGCTAGCAGTGGAGAGGCGAGGAGCGTGAGAGAACAGGCTAGCAGTGGAGAGGCTAGGAGAGAGAGAACAGGCTAGCAGTGGAGAGGCTAGGAGCGTGAGAGAACAGGCTAGTAGTGGAGAGGCCAGGAGGGTGAGAGAACAGGCTAGCAGTGGAGAGGCTTGGAGATAGAGAACAGGGCAGCAGTGGAGAGGCTAGGAGCGTGAGAGAACAGGCTAGCAGTGGAGAGGCTAAGGAGAGTGAGAGAACAGGCTAGCAGTAGAGAGGCTAGGAGCGTGAGAGAGAACAGGCTAGCAGTGGAGAGGCTAGGAGAGTGAGAGAGAGAACAGGCTAGCAGTGGAGAGGCTAAGGAGCGTGAGAGAACAGGCTAGCAGTGGAGAGGCTAGGAGCGTGAGAGAACAGGATAGCAGTAGAGAGGCTAGGAGGGTGAGAGAGAACAGGCTAGCCGTGGAGAGGCTATGAGAGTGAGAGAACAGGCTAGCAGTAGAGAGGCTAGGAGCGTGAGAGAGAACAGGCTAGCAGTGGAGAGGCTAGGAGAGTGAGAGAGAACAGGCTAGCAGTGGAGAGGCTAGGAGAGTGAGAGAGAACAGGCTAGCAGTGGAGAGGCTAGGAGAGTGAGAGAGAACAGGCTAGCAGTGGAGAGGCTAGGAGAGAGAGAACAGGCTAGCAGTGGAGAGGCTAGGAGAGTGAGAGAACAGGCTAGCAGTGGAGAGGCTAGGAGAGTGAGAGAACAGGCTAGCAGTGGAGAGGCTAGGAGAGTGAGAGAACAGGCTAGCAGTGGAGAGGCTAGGAGAGTGAGAGAGAACAGGCTAGCAGTGGAGAGGCTAGGAGAGAGAGAACAGGCTAGCAGTGGAGAGGCTAGGAGAGTGAGAGAACAGGCTAGCAGTGGAGAGGCTAGGAGAGTGAGAGAACAGGCTAGCAGTGGAGAGGCTAGGAGAGTGAGAGAACAGGCTAGCAGTGAAGAGGCTAGGAGCGTGAGAGAACAGGCTAGCAGTAGAGAGGCTAGGAGCGTGAGAGAGAACAGGCTAGCAGTGGAGAGGCTAGGAAGGTGAGAGAACAGGCTAGCAGTGGAGAGGCTAGGAGGGTGAGAGAACAGGCTAGCAGTGGAGAGGCTAGGAGAGTGAGAGAACAGGCTAGCAGTGGAGAGGCTAGGAGGGTGAGAGAACAGGCTAGCAGTGGAGAGGCTAGGAGGGTGAGAGAACAGGCTAGCAGTGGAGAGGCTAGGAGCGTGAGAGAACAGGCTAGCAGTGGAGAGGCCAGGAGGGTGAGAGAACAGGCTAGCAGTGGAGAGGCTAGGAGAGTGAGAGATAACAGGCTAGCAGTGGAGAGGCTAGGAGAGGGAGAGAGAACAGGCTAGCAGTGGAGAGGCTAGGAGAGGGTGAGAGAACAGGCTAGCAGTGGAGAGGCTAGGAGAGTGAGAGAACAGGCTAGCAGTGGAGAGGCTAGGAGGGTGAGAGAACAGGCGAGCAGTGGAGAGGCTAGGAGAGGGAGAGAGAACAGGCTAGCAGTGGAGAGGCTAGGAGAGGGTGAGAGAACAGGCTAGCAGTGGAGAGGCTAGGAGAGGGTGAGAGAACAGGCTAGCAGTGGAGAGGCTAGGAGAGTGAGAGAACAGGCTAGCAGTGGAGAGGCTTGGAGAGAGAGAACAGGGCAGCAGTGGAGAGGCTAGGAGCGTGAGAGAACAGGCTAGCAGTGGAGAGGCTAAGGAGAGTGAGAGAACAGGCTAGCAGTAGAGAGGCTAAGGAGAGTGAGAGAACAGGCTAGCAGTAGAGAGGCTAGGAGCGTGAGAGAGAACAGGCTAGCAGTGGAGAGGCTAGGAGAGTGAGAGAGAGAACAGGCTAGCAGTGGAGAGGCTAAGGAGTGTGAGAGAGAGAACAGGCTAGCAGTGGAGGCTAAGGAGTGTGAGAGAACAGGCTAGCAGTGGAGAGGCTAGGAGCGTGAGAGAACAGGCTAGCAGTGGAGAGGCTAAGGAGAGTGAGAGAACAGGCTAGCAGTAGAGAGGCTAGGAGCGTGAGAGAGAACAGGCTAGCAGTGGAGAGGCTAGGAGAGTGAGAGAGAGAACAGGCTAGCAGTGGAGAGGCTAAGGAGTGTGAGAGAGAGAACAGGCTAGCAGTGGAGGCTAAGGAGTGTGAGAGAACAGGCTGGCAGTGGAGAGGCTAGGAGAGTGAGAGAGAACAGGCTAGCAGTGGAGAGGCTAAGGAGGGTGAGAGAATAGGCTAGCAGTGGAGTGGCTAGGAGAGAGAGAATAGGCTAGCAGTGGAGAGGCTAGGAGAGAGAGAATAGGCTAGCAGTGGAGAGGCTTGGAGAGTGAGAGAACAGGCAGGCAGTGGAGAGGCCAGGAGGGTGAGAGCACAGGCTAGCAGTGGAGAGGCTAGGAGCGTGAGAGAGAACAGGCTAGCAGTGGAGAGGCTAGGAGAGAGAGAGAGAACAGGCTAGCAGTGGAGAGGCTAGGAGGGTGAGAGCACAGGCTAGCAGTGGAGAGGCTAGGAGAGAGAGAGAGAACAGGCAGGCAGTGGAGAGGCCAGGAGGGTGAGAGCACAGGCTAGCAGTGGAGAGGCTAGGAGAGTGAGAGAGAACAGGCTAGCAGTGGAGGCTAGGAGAGTGAGAGAACAGGCTAGCAGTGGAGAGGCTAGGAGAGTGAGAGAACAGGCTAGCAGTGGAGATGCTAGGAGCGTGAGAGAACAGGCTAGCAGTAGAGAGGCTAGGAGCGTGAGAGAGAACAGGCTAGCAGTGGAGAGGCTAGGAGGGTGAGAGAACAGGCTAGCAGTGGAGAGGCTAGGAGCGTGAGAGAGAACAGGCTAGCAGTGGAGAGGCTAAGGAGAGTGAGAGAACAGGCTAGCAGTAGAGAGGCTAGGAGTGTGAGAGCGAACAGGCTAGCAGTGGAGAGGCTAGGAGAGTGAGAGAGAGAACAGGCTAGCAGTGGAGAGGCTAAGGAGTGTGAGAGAACAGGCTAGCAGTGGAGAGGCTAGGAGAGTGAGACAACAGGCAAGCAGTGGAGAGGCTAGGAGGGTGAGAGAACAGGCTAGCAGTGGAGTGGCTAGGAGCGTGAGAGAACAGGCTAGCAGTAGAGAGGCTAGGAGAGAGAGAATAGGCTAGCAGTGGAGAGGCTAGGAGCGTGAGAGAACAGGCTAACAGTGGAGAGGCCAGGAGGGTGAGAGCACAGGCTAGCAGTGGAGAGGCTAGGAGAGTGAGAGAGAACAGGCTAGCAGTGGAGAGGCTAGGAGAGGGTGAGATAACAGGCTAGCAGTGGAGAGGCTAGGAGAGGGTGAGAGAACAGGCTAGCAGTGGAGAGGCTAGGAGAGTGAGAGAACAGGCTAGCAGTGGAGAGGCTTGGAGAGAGAGAACAGGGCAGCAGTGGAGAGGCTAGGAGCGTGAGAGAGAACAGGCTAGCAGTGGAGAGGCTAGGAGCGTGAGAGAACAGGCTAGCAGTGGAGAGGCTAAGGAGAGTGAGAGAACAGGCTAGCAGTAGAGAGGCTAGGAGCGTGAGAGAGAACAGGCTAGCAGTGGAGAGGCTAGGAGAGTGAGAGAGAGAACAGGCTAGCAGTGGAGAGGCTAAGGAGCGTGAGAGAACAGGCTAGCAGTGGAGAGGCTAGGAGCGTGAGAGAACAGGATAGCAGTAGAGAGGCTAGGAGGGTGAGAGAGAACAGGCTAGCCGTGGAGAGGCTATGAGAGTGAGAGAACAGGCTAGCAGTAGAGAGGCTAGGAGCGTGAGAGAGAACAGGCTAGCAGTGGAGAGGCTAGGAGAGTGAGAGAGAACAGGCTAGCAGTGGAGAGGCTAGGAGAGTGAGAGAGAACAGGCTAGCAGTGGAGAGGCTAGGAGAGTGAGAGAGAACAGGCTAGCAGTGGAGAGGCTAGGAGAGAGAGAACAGGCTAGCAGTGGAGAGGCTAGGAGAGTGAGAGAACAGGCTAGCAGTGGAGAGGCTAGGAGAGTGAGAGAACAGGCTAGCAGTGGAGAGGCTAGGAGAGTGAGAGAACAGGCTAGCAGTGGAGAGGCTAGGAGAGTGAGAGAGAACAGGCTAGCAGTGGAGAGGCTAGGAGAGAGAGAACAGGCTAGCAGTGGAGAGGCTAGGAGAGTGAGAGAACAGGCTAGCAGTGGAGAGGCTAGGAGAGTGAGAGAACAGGCTAGCAGTGGAGAGGCTAGGAGAGTGAGAGAACAGGCTAGCAGTGAAGAGGCTAGGAGCGTGAGAGAACAGGCTAGCAGTAGAGAGGCTAGGAGCGTGAGAGAGAACAGGCTAGCAGTGGAGAGGCTAGGAAGGTGAGAGAACAGGCTAGCAGTGGAGAGGCTAGGAGGGTGAGAGAACAGGCTAGCAGTGGAGAGGCTAGGAGAGTGAGAGAACAGGCTAGCAGTGGAGAGGCTAGGAGGGTGAGAGAACAGGCTAGCAGTGGAGAGGCTAGGAGGGTGAGAGAACAGGCTAGCAGTGGAGAGGCTAGGAGCGTGAGAGAACAGGCTAGCAGTGGAGAGGCCAGGAGGGTGAGAGAACAGGCTAGCAGTGGAGAGGCTAGGAGAGTGAGAGATAACAGGCTAGCAGTGGAGAGGCTAGGAGAGGGAGAGAGAACAGGCTAGCAGTGGAGAGGCTAGGAGAGGGTGAGAGAACAGGCTAGCAGTGGAGAGGCTAGGAGAGTGAGAGAACAGGCTAGCAGTGGAGAGGCTAGGAGGGTGAGAGAACAGGCGAGCAGTGGAGAGGCTAGGAGAGGGAGAGAGAACAGGCTAGCAGTGGAGAGGCTAGGAGAGGGTGAGAGAACAGGCTAGCAGTGGAGAGGCTAGGAGAGGGTGAGAGAACAGGCTAGCAGTGGAGAGGCTAGGAGAGTGAGAGAACAGGCTAGCAGTGGAGAGGCTTGGAGAGAGAGAACAGGGCAGCAGTGGAGAGGCTAGGAGCGTGAGAGAACAGGCTAGCAGTGGAGAGGCTAAGGAGAGTGAGAGAACAGGCTAGCAGTAGAGAGGCTAAGGAGAGTGAGAGAACAGGCTAGCAGTAGAGAGGCTAGGAGCGTGAGAGAGAACAGGCTAGCAGTGGAGAGGCTAGGAGAGTGAGAGAGAGAACAGGCTAGCAGTGGAGAGGCTAAGGAGTGTGAGAGAGAGAACAGGCTAGCAGTGGAGGCTAAGGAGTGTGAGAGAACAGGCTAGCAGTGGAGAGGCTAGGAGCGTGAGAGAACAGGCTAGCAGTGGAGAGGCTAAGGAGAGTGAGAGAACAGGCTAGCAGTAGAGAGGCTAGGAGCGTGAGAGAGAACAGGCTAGCAGTGGAGAGGCTAGGAGAGTGAGAGAGAGAACAGGCTAGCAGTGGAGAGGCTAAGGAGTGTGAGAGAGAGAACAGGCTAGCAGTGGAGGCTAAGGAGTGTGAGAGAACAGGCTGGCAGTGGAGAGGCTAGGAGAGTGAGAGAGAACAGGCTAGCAGTGGAGAGGCTAAGGAGGGTGAGAGAATAGGCTAGCAGTGGAGTGGCTAGGAGAGAGAGAATAGGCTAGCAGTGGAGAGGCTAGGAGAGAGAGAATAGGCTAGCAGTGGAGAGGCTTGGAGAGTGAGAGAACAGGCAGGCAGTGGAGAGGCCAGGAGGGTGAGAGCACAGGCTAGCAGTGGAGAGGCTAGGAGCGTGAGAGAGAACAGGCTAGCAGTGGAGAGGCTAGGAGAGAGAGAGAGAACAGGCTAGCAGTGGAGAGGCTAGGAGGGTGAGAGCACAGGCTAGCAGTGGAGAGGCTAGGAGAGAGAGAGAGAACAGGCAGGCAGTGGAGAGGCCAGGAGGGTGAGAGCACAGGCTAGCAGTGGAGAGGCTAGGAGAGTGAGAGAGAACAGGCTAGCAGTGGAGGCTAGGAGAGTGAGAGAACAGGCTAGCAGTGGAGAGGCTAGGAGAGTGAGAGAACAGGCTAGCAGTGGAGATGCTAGGAGCGTGAGAGAACAGGCTAGCAGTAGAGAGGCTAGGAGCGTGAGAGAGAACAGGCTAGCAGTGGAGAGGCTAGGAGGGTGAGAGAACAGGCTAGCAGTGGAGAGGCTAGGAGCGTGAGAGAGAACAGGCTAGCAGTGGAGAGGCTAAGGAGAGTGAGAGAACAGGCTAGCAGTAGAGAGGCTAGGAGTGTGAGAGCGAACAGGCTAGCAGTGGAGAGGCTAGGAGAGTGAGAGAGAGAACAGGCTAGCAGTGGAGAGGCTAAGGAGTGTGAGAGAACAGGCTAGCAGTGGAGAGGCTAGGAGAGTGAGACAACAGGCAAGCAGTGGAGAGGCTAGGAGGGTGAGAGAACAGGCTAGCAGTGGAGTGGCTAGGAGCGTGAGAGAACAGGCTAGCAGTAGAGAGGCTAGGAGAGAGAGAATAGGCTAGCAGTGGAGAGGCTAGGAGCGTGAGAGAACAGGCTAACAGTGGAGAGGCCAGGAGGGTGAGAGCACAGGCTAGCAGTGGAGAGGCTAGGAGAGTGAGAGAGAACAGGCTAGCAGTGGAGAGGCTAGGAGAGGGTGAGATAACAGGCTAGCAGTGGAGAGGCTAGGAGAGGGTGAGAGAACAGGCTAGCAGTGGAGAGGCTAGGAGAGTGAGAGAACAGGCTAGCAGTGGAGAGGCTTGGAGAGAGAGAACAGGGCAGCAGTGGAGAGGCTAGGAGCGTGAGAGAGAACAGGCTAGCAGTGGAGAGGCTAGGAGCGTGAGAGAACAGGCTAGCAGTGGAGAGGCTAAGGAGAGTGAGAGAACAGGCTAGCAGTAGAGAGGCTAGGAGCGTGAGAGAGAACAGGCTAGCAGTGGAGAGGCTAGGAGAGTGAGAGAACAGGCTAGCAGTGGAGAGGCTAAGGAGCGTGAGAGAACAGGCTAGCAGTGGAGAGGCTAGAAGAGTGAGAGAGAACAGGCTAGCAGTGGAGAGGCTAGGAGAGTGAGAGAGAACAGGCTAGCAGTGGAGAGGCTAGGAGAGTGAGAGAGAACAGGCTAGCAGTGGAGAGGCTAGGAGAGGGTGAGAGAACAGGCTAGCAGTGGAGAGGCTAGGAGAGTGAGAGAACAGGCTAGCAGTGGAGAGGCTTGGAGAGAGAGAACAGGCTAGCAGTGGAGAGGCTAGGAGCGTGAGAGAACAGGCTAGCAGTGGAGAGGCTAAGGAGAGTGAGAGAACAGGCTAGCAGTAGAGAGGCTAGGAGCGTGAGAGAGAACAGGCTAGCAGTGGAGAGGCTAGGAGAGGGTGAGAGAACAGGCTAGCAGTGGAGAGGCTAGGAGAGTGAGAGAACAGGCTAGCAGTGGAGAGGCTTGGAGAGAGAGAACAGGGCAGCAGTGGAGAGGCTAGGAGCGTGAGAGAGAACAGGCTAGCAGTGGAGAGGCTAGGAGCGTGAGAGAACAGGCTAGCAGTGGAGAGGCTAAGGAGAGTGAGAGAACAGGCTAGCAGTAGAGAGGCTAGGAGCGTGAGAGAGAACAGGCTAGCAGTGGAGAGGCTAGGAGAGGGTGAGAGAATAGGCCTCGTCGCCGAGCGCAGTCTATCGCCTAAGCTCGACCGGAACAGCCGACCTCGCCTTTTACCGGTATCCACTCACCTCTTCTTTACGCTGCCCGATGGGGCTTGGGGGGGGGGAAAGGCTCGCCCTGAACTCCACCCTGCGAACCTCACGCGGAATGTTGAGGACGGCTGAGGCCGCCTGAACTTCGTGCCGACGTTCCTGAATGACTCCGCAGAATTTTTTTGCTCCGCTCCCACTCCCTTATATGGCAACAAAAACCCGTTAGTACCCGGATCATCTGACGTCATCCTGCGCATCCAATCGAACGCCCCCGGCTGTTGGGGGGTGGGGGGGGAGGAGTCTCGTCATCCCCCCCACCCGCGCCCCCGCCCCCCTCCCGCTGTTTACCCAGTGACAAATCGCTGCCCGTGGCGCTAACGGTGATTGGCTGGGACTGTTGCCGGGGGCTGCAGAGGCGCCGGGGGGTGTCTGAGAGGAGGCAGAAGCTGTGAGGTGACGTCATCGGTTGGGCCCAATCAAAGGTAGACGAGAAGCGACGGCGGTGATTGGCTGGGACTGTTGCCGGGGGCCGCAGAGGCGCCGGGGGGTGTCTGGTGGTGGATGACGCGTTGTGTGCGGGAGACACGCCATATATTAATTCTAGATTTGCATATATTATCAGAGCATGTTGTGTTTGCGTGTTCATCACAAGTTCGTGCGGTTAATGCAGCAGAGTTGATTCCTCGCAAAAAAAGGGGTTTTTTATTGCCAGACAGGGTAAAACTTAATTCTTATTTTTTTAGTTCTTTCGGTAAAGTCACGTAGGTATAAAATAAATCAGAATTTTAACCAGAGTATAGATTCCTGCATTCACGAAAGCTTCAAATCAACATTAATTCTTATTTTCTTCCAAACAGTGACCTCTGTCTTCGTAACAGACAGAAGCAATTCGAGGCTGTAACCTCTGTCTCGGTGCCATGATGCTTAAGTGAACCGAGGCTGTGTGAAAACAGCGACCTCTGTTTCAGTAACCTCTGTCTTCGTAATAGACAGAAGCAACTCGAGGCTGTAACCTCTGTCTCGGTGCCATGATTCTTAAGTGACCCGAGGCTGTGTGAAAACAGCGACCTCTGTTTCAGTAACCTCTGTCTTCGTAACAGACAGAAGCAACTCGAGGCTGTAACCTCTGTCTCGGTGCCATGATGCTTAAGTGACCCGAGGCTGTGTGAAAACAGCGACCTCTGTTTCAGAGAGGAGCGGTGGCGCAGCGGTTAGCGGCCTCGCCGAGTTCGATTCCCGCACACGGTCAGCAAACGCGAGTGACGATTATCCGAACTGGTCCTGGGCCTCCCCTAGGTCAACTCAGCCTCAAATTGAGTAGCCGATGCGGCGTCTAATCAAAGCCGCTACTTAAAACATTTTTTTGTTAAATTGTCTTTGCATTTTATTTTAGCGGTACAATGTTGTGATGCGTTTGATAATAAATTCGGTTTACTCGGGGAGACAAAGACAGCCGGGCGTGGTGCTGGCCGCCCACCCCTTTCCGTGTACCGTTCCGGCATTCAAGAGGCGCTGCTCGCTGAACAGCACTTGCCCCAGAAGTCCGCCACAGGCTACAACAACACCACCGGTATGGGGGGGTCTTTTGTCTTTGGTGGCTGTGTCAGTTGTGAAAACAGCGACCTCTGTATCCCGGTGTGGGGGTGGGGGGGTTTGTAACAGACAGATGGAACTAAAGAGGCGTTGCAACGTCACGTGATTTCCCGACACTTTTGATATCGCCAGAGTTCATTACCCCGCCAACATCGCAGCAGCAGCAGCGGTGTTACTACAACCTCAGGGTTATAACTACAGCAGCAGTGTTGTTACTACTACAACCTCAGAGTTATAACTACAGCAGCAGTGTTGTTACTACTACAACCTCAGGGTTAAAACTACAGCAGCAGTGTTGTTACTACTACAACCTCAGGGTTACAACTACAGCAAGCGGTGTTGTTACTACTACAACCTCAGGGTTACAACTACAGCGGTGTTGTTACTACTACAACCTCAGGGTTATAACTACAGCAGCAGTGTTGTTACTACTACAACCTCAGAGTTATAACTACAGCAGCAGTGTTGTTACTACTACAACCTCAGGGTTAAAACTACAGCAGCAGTGTTGTTACTACTACAACCTCAGGGTTACAACTACAGCAAGCGGTGTTGTTACTACTACAACCTCAGGGTTACAACTACAGCGGTGTTGTTACTACTACAACCTCATGGTTATAACTACAGCGGTGTTGTTACTACTACAACCTCAGGGTTACTACTACAGCAGCGGTGTTGTTACTACTACAACCTCAGAGTTATAACTACAGCAGCAGTGTTGTTACTACTACAACCTCAGGGTTAAAACTACAGCAGCAGTGTTGTTACTACTACAACCTCAGGGTTACAACTACAGCAAGCGGTGTTGTTACTACTACAACCTCAGGGTTACAACTACAGCGGTGTTGTTACTACTACAACCTCATGGTTATAACTACAGCGGTGTTGTTACTACTACAACCTCAGGGTTACTACTACAGCAGCGGTGTTGTTACTACTACAACCTCAGGGTTATAACTACAGCGGTGTTGTTACTACTACAACCTCAGGGTTACAACTACAGCAAGCGGTGTTGTTACTACTACAACCTCAGGGTTACAACTACAGCAAGCGGCGTTGTTACTACTACAACCTCAGGGTTACAACTACAGCAAGCGGCGTTGTTACTACTACAACCTCAGGGTTACAACTACAGCAAGCGGCGTTACAACTTCTTCCTTGGGAACGCGAGCAGCCAAGTGAAGGTTCGTGCCCGCGTCGCCGACTTGAACACGGCCCACGACTTCCCGCCACTTGCAGCACACACACACACGTACACACACACACACACGTCACACACACGGTGAGATTCACAAGCAACACACTCTCTCACGCTGTGTGAACATGCGGTGCTGGATAACGCGCGCGGCATCCACACGCGGGTTGTTGTTGTTGTTGCCACAAGGTTGTGTTGTTCCACACGCGGGTTGTTGTTGCCGCAAGGTTGTGTTGTTCCACACGCGGGTTGTTGTTGTTGTTGCCACAAAGTTGTGTTGTTCCACACGCGGGTTGTTGTTGTTGCCACAAGGTTGTGTTGTTACACACGCGGGTTGTTGCCGCAAGGTTGTGTTGTTCCACACGCGGGTTGTTGTTGTTGCCACAAGGTTGTGTTGTTCCACACGCGGGTTGTTGTTGCCGCAAGGTTGTGTTGTTCCACACGCGGGTTGTTGTTGTTGTTGCCACAAGGTTGTGTTGTTCCACACGCGGGTTGTTGTTGCCGCAAGGTTGTGTTGTTCCACACGCGGGTTGTTGTTGTTGTTGCCACAAGGTTGTGTTGTTACACACGCGCTGTTTTACAACAGACGGTATTCACGCAAACAGCCAAACTCGCCACGTTTGTATCCTGTAACAGTACTTGAGACTCGGTTCGAAGCATTCGTGACTTGCAGGAATTACTCTTTGCGTGTTTTTTTCGGTAAAGTCACGTACGAATAAGAAATAAATTAATGAAATGACGTGATAGCGTAGGACGTTTCGGCCGCAACACAAGCGGCCATCATCAGGTACAGAAGAGCTAAATTTGAACGCGACTCCCACTGTGTGCTGCCTCTGTGCTGGTCCGCTCTGCTTGAATGTCTGTGTGTGTGTGCGGTCTGTGTTTTGAAGTTCATACTTAACTTGCACTTTAGCAATCTTTGAAATAGCGTAATCAATCAGACTATGCGTTGATTGTGTTTTGACCGACCGTCTGCGTTGCTTTATATGGTTTCCAAATTTTGCTAAACCTTGTCTGTTTTGGTATGCTTCCCCCAGTATTCACACACTACACACACAGTACTCACACACTACACACACAGTACTCACACACTACACACACAGTACTCACACACTACACACAGTACTCACACTACACACACAGTACACATACACTACACACACAGTATTCACACACTACACACAGTACTCACACACTACACACAGTACACATACACTACACACACAGTATTCACACACTACACACAGTATTCACACACTACACACACAGTACACGCACACTACACACACAGTACACGCACACTACACACACAGTATTCACACAATACACACACAGTATTCACACACTACACACACAGTACTCACACACTACACACAGTACTCACACACTACACACACAGTACTCACACACTACACACACAGTACTCACACACTACACACACAGTATTCACACACTACACACACAGTACTCACACACTACACACACAGTACTCACACTACACACAGTATTCACACACTACACACACAGTACTCACACACTACACACAGTACTCACACACTACACACACAGTATTCACACACTACACACACAGTACTCACACACTACACACACAGTACACACTACACACACAGTACACACACACTACACACACAGTACACGCACACTACACACACAGTACTCACACACTACACCCAGTATTCACACACTACACACACAGTACTCACACAATACACACACAGTATTCACACACTACACACACAGTACACGCACACTACACACACAGTACTCACACACTACACACACAGTACTCACACTACACACACAGTACTCACACGCTACACACACAGTACTCACACACTACACACACAGTACTCACACACTACACATACGGTACTCACACACTACACACACGGTACTCACACACTACACACACAGTACTCACACACTACACACAGTATTCACACACTACACACAGTATTCACACACTACACACAGTATTCACACACTACACACACAGTACTCACACACTACACACACAGTACTCACACACTACACACACAGTACTCACACACTACACACACAGTACTCACACACTACACACAGTACTCACACACTACACACAGTACTCACACACTACACACACAGTACTCACACACTACACACAGTATTCACACAATACACACACAGTACTCACACACTACACACAGTACACACACTACACACACAGTACTCACACTACACACAGTACTCACACACTACACACACAGTACTCACACACTACACCCAGTATTCACACACTACACACACAGTACTCACACAATACACACACAGTATTCACACACTACACACACAGTACACGCACACTACACACACAGTACTCACACACTACACACACAGTACTCACACTACACACACAGTACTCACACGCTACACACACAGTACTCACACGCTACACACACAGTACTCACTACACACACAGTACTCACACACTACACATACAGTATTCACACACTACACACAGTACACACACACTACACACCCAGTACTCACACACTACACACACAGTACTCACACACTACACACAGTACACACACACTACACACCCAGTACTCACACACTACA
Organism: Petromyzon marinus; assembly: GCF_048934315.1. Lineage (NCBI taxonomy): Eukaryota > Metazoa > Chordata > Hyperoartia > Petromyzontiformes > Petromyzontidae > Petromyzon > Petromyzon marinus. The sequence goes on from NW_027423048.1 coordinate 274,386, forward strand.
CACACAGTACTCACACACTACACACACAGTACTCACACACTACACACAGTATTCACACACTACACACAGTATTCACACACTACACACAGTATTCACACACTACACACACAGTACTCACACACTACACACACAGTACTCACACACTACACACACAGTACTCACACACTACACACACAGTACTCACACACTACACACAGTATTCACACAATACACACACAGTACTCACACACCACACAGTACACACACTACACACACAGTACTCACACTACACACAGTACTCACACGCTACACACACAGTACTCACACACTACACACAGTACTCACACACTACACACACAGTACTCACACACTACACACACACTACACACACAGTACTTACACACTACACACACAGTATTCACACACTACACACAGTATTCACACACTACACACCCAGTATTCACACACTACACACACCGTACTCACACACATTACACACAGTATTCACACTACACACACAGTACACACACGCTACACACACAGTACACACACACTACACACACAGTACTCACACCCAGTATTCACACACTACACACACATTACTCACACACTACACACAGTACTCACACACTACACACACAGTACACACACAGTATTCAGACATTACACGCAGAGTACTCACACACTACACACACAGTGCTCACACACTACACACACAGTACTCACACACACACTACACACACACTACACACACAGTATTCAGACATTACACGCAGAGTACTCACACACTACACACACAGTGCTCACACACTACACACACATTACTCACACACACAGTACACACACACTACACACACAGTACTCACACACTACACACACAGTACTCACACACTACACACAGTATTCACACACTACACACACAGTACTCACACATTACACACACAGTACTCACACACTACACACACAGTACTCACACACTACACACAGTACTCACACTACACACAGTACTCACACACTACACACAGTACTCACACACTACACACACAGTACTCACACAATACACACAGTATTCACACAATCCACACACAGTACTCACACACTACACACACAGTACACACACTACACACACAGTATTCACACACTACACACAGTACTCACACACTACACACACAGTACTCACACACTACACACACAGTACTCACACTACACACAGTACTCACACGCTACACACACAGTACTCACACACTACACACACAGTACTCACACAATACACACAGTATTCACACAATACACACACAGTACTCACACACTACACACAGTACTCACACACTACACACACACTACACACACACAGTACTCACACACTACACACACACTACACACACAGTACTTACACACACAGTACTCACACACTACACACACAGTATTCACACACTACACACAGTATTCACACACTACACACAGTATTCACACACTACACACCCAGTATTCACACACTACACACACCGTACTCACACACACTACACACACCGTACTCACACACACTACACACACAGTATTCACACACTACACACACAGTACACACACACTACACACACAGTTATTAAGTATGGTGAGTGTACTGACAGTCTATAATGTAGACTGTAGTAATGGTTATTAAGTATGGTGAGTGTACTGACAGTCTATAATGTAGACTGTAGTAATGGTTATTAAGTATGGTGAGTTTACTGACAGTCTATAATGTTGACTGTAGTAATGGTTGTTAAGTATGGTGAGTGTACTGGCAGTCTATAATGTAGACTGTAGTAATGGTTATTAAGCTGAATGAGTGTACTGACAGTCTATAATGTAGACTGTAGCCTGGTTATTAAGTATGGTGAGTGTACTGACAGTCTATAATGTTGACTGTAGTAATGGTTATTAAGTATGGTGAGTTTACTGACAGTCTATAATGTTGACTGTAGTAATGGTTATTAAGTATGGTGAGTGTACTGGCAGTCTATAATGTAGACTGTAGTAATGGTTATTAAGCTGAATGAGTGTACTGACAGTCTATAATGTAGACTGTAGCCTGGTTATTAAGTATGGTGAGTGTACTGACAGTCTATAATGTAGACTGTAGCCTGGTTATTAAGTATGGTGAGTGTACTGACAGTCTATAATGTAGACTGTAGCCTGGTTATTAAGCTGAATGAGTGTACTGACAGTCTATAATGTAGACTGTAGCCTGGTTATTAAGTATGGTGAGTGTACTGACAGTCTATAATGTAGACTGTAGCCTGGTTATTAAGTATGGTGAGTGTACTGACAGTCTATAATGTTGACTGTAGTAATGGTTATTAAGTATGGTGAGTTTACTGACAGTCTATAATGTTGACTGTAGTAATGGTTATTAAGTATGGTGAGTGTACTGGCAGTCTATAATGTAGACTGTAGTAATGGTTATTAAGCTGAGTGAGTGTACTGACAGTCTATAATGTAGACTGTAGTAATGGTTATTAACCTGAGTGAGTGTACTGACAGTCTATAATGTATACTGTAGTAATGGTTATTAACCTGAGTGAGTCTACTGACAGTCTATAATGTAGACTGTAGTAATGGTTATTAAGTATGGTGAGTGTACTGGCAGTCTATAATGTAGACTAGTAATGGTTATTAAGCTGAGTGAGTGTACTGACAGTCTATAATGTAGACTGTAGTAATGGTTATTAACCTGAGTGAGTGTACTGACAGTCTATAATGTATACTGTAGTAATGGTTATTAACCTGAGTGAGTGTACTGACAGTCTATAATGTAGACTGTAGTAATGGTTATTAAGTATGGTGAGTGTACTGACAGTCTATAATGTAGACTGTAGCCTGGTTATTAAGTATGGTGAGTGTACTGACAGTCTATAATGTTGACTGTAGTAATGGTTATTAAGCATGGTGAGTTTACTGACAGTCTATAATGTTGACTGTAGTAATGGTTATTAAGTATGGTGAGTTTACTGACAGTCTATAATGTAGACTAGTAATGGTTATTAAGTATGGTGAGTGTACTGACAGTCTAGAATGTAGACTGTAGTAATGGTTATTAAGTATAGTGAGTGTGCTGACAGTCTATAATGTAGACTGTAGTAATGGTTATTAAGTATGGTGAGTGTACTGACAGTCTATAATGTATACTGTAGTAATGGTTATTAAGTATGGTGAGTCTACTGACAGTCTATAATGTAGACTGTAGTAATGGTTATTAAGTATGGTGAGTGTACTGACAGTCTATAATGTAGACTGTAGCCTGGTTATTAAGTATGGTGAGTGTACTGACAGTCTATAATGTAGACTGTAGCCTGGTTATTAAGTATGGTGAGTGTACTGACAGTCTATAATGTAGACTGTAGTAATGGTTATTAAGTATGGTGAGTGTACTGACAGTCTATAATGTAGAATGTAGTAATGGTTATTAAGTATGGTGAGTGTACTGACAGTCTATAATGTAGACTGTAGTAATGGTTATTAAGTATGGTGAGTGTACTGACAGTCTATAATGTAGACTGTAGTAATGGTTATTAAGTATGGTGAGTGTACTGACAGTCTATAATGTAGACTGTAGTAATGGTTATTAAGTATGGTGAGTGTACTGACAGTCTATAATGTAGACTGTAGGAATGGTTATTAAGTATGGTGAGTCTACTGACAGTCTATAATGTAGACTGTAGTAATGGTTATTAAGTATGGTGAGTGTACTGGCAGTCTATAATGTAGACTGTAGTAATGGTTATTAACCTGAGTGAGTGTACTGACAGTCTATAATGTAGACTGTAGTAATGGTTATTAAGTATGGTGAGTGCACTGACAGTCTATAATGTAGACTGTAGTAATGGTTATTAAGTATGGTGAGTGTACTGACAGTCTATAATGTAGACTGTAGTAATGGTTATTAAGTATAGTGAGTGTGCTGACAGTCTATAATGTAGACTGTAGTAATGGTTATTAAGTTTGGTGAGTGTACTGACAGTCTATAATGTAGACTGTAGTAATGGTTATTAAGTATGGTGAGTGTACTGACAGTCTATAATGTAGACTGTAGTAATGGTTATTAAGTATGGTGAGTGTACTACAGTCTATAATGTAGACTGTAGCCTGGTTATTAAGTATGGTGAGTGTACTGACAGTCTATAATGTTGACTGTAGTAATGGTTATTAAGTATGGTGAGTTTACTGACAGTCTATAATGTTGACTGTAGTAATGGTTATTAAGTATGGTGAGTGTACTGGCAGTCTATAATGTAGACTGTAGTAATGGTTATTAAGCTGAGTGAGTGTACTGACAGTCTATAATGTAGACTGTAGTAATGGTTATTAACCTGAGTGAGTGTACTGACAGTCTATAATGTATACTGTAGTAATGGTTATTAACCTGAGTGAGTCTACTGACAGTCTATAATGTAGACTGTAGTAACGGTTATTAAGTATGGTGAGTGTACTGGCAGTCAATAATGTAGACTGTAGTAATAGTTATTGAGCTGAGTGAGTGTACTGACAGTCTATAATGTAGACTGTAGTAATGGTTAATAACCTGAGTGAGTGTACTGACAGTCTATAATGTATACTGTAGTAATGGTTATTAACCTGAGTGAGTGTACTGACAGTCTATAATGTAGACTGTAGTAATGGTTATTAAGTATGGTGAGTGTACTGACAGTCTATAATGTAGACTGTAGCCTGGTTATTAAGTATGGTGAGTGTACTGACAGTCTATAATGTAGACTGTAGCCTGGTTATTAAGTATGGTGAGTGTACTGACAGTCTATAATGTTGACTGTAGTAATGGTTATTAAGCATGGTGAGTTTACTGACAGTCTATAATGTTGACTGTAGTAATGGTTATTAAGTATGGTGAGTTTACTGACAGTCTATAATGTAGACTAGTAATGGTTATTAAGTATGGTGAGTGTACTGACAGTCTAGAATGTAGACTGTAGTAATGGTTATTAAGTATGGTGAGTGTACTGACAGTCTATAATGTATACTGTAGTAATGGTTATTAAGTATGGTGAGTCTACTGACAGTCTATAATGTAGACTGTAGTAATGGTTATTAAGTATGGTGAGTGTACTGACAGTCTATAATGTAGACTGTAGCCTGGTTATTAAGTATGGTGAGTGTACTGACAGTCTATAATGTAGACTGTAGCCTGGTTATTAAGTATGGTGAGTGTACTGACAGTCTATAATGTAGACTGTAGTAATGGTTATTAAGTATGGTGAGTGTACTGACAGTCTATAATGTAGACTGTAGCCTGGTTATTAAGTATGGTGAGTGTACTGACAGTCTATAATGTAGACTGTAGTAATGGTTATTAAGTATGGTGAGTGTACTGACAGTCTATAATGTAGACTGTAGTAATGGTTATTAAGTATGGTGAGTGTACTGACAGTCTATAATGTAGACTGTAGTAATGGTTATTAAGTATGGTGAGTGTACTGACAGTCTATAATGTAGACTGTAGTAATGGTTATTAAGTATGTTGAGTCTACTGACAGTCTATAATGTAGACTGTAGTAATGGTTATTAAGTATGGTGAGTGTACTGGCAGTCTATAATGTAGACTGTAGTAATGGTTATTAACCTGAGTGAGTGTACTGACAGTCTATAATGTAGACTGTAGTAATGGTTATTAAGTATGGTGAGTGTACTGACAGTCTATAATGTAGACTGTAGTAATGGTTATTAAGTATGGTGAGTGTACTGACAGTCTATAATGTAGACTGTAGTAATGGTTATTAAGTATGGTGAGTGTACTGACAGTCTATAATGTAGACTGTAGTAATGGTTATTAAGTATAGTGAGTGTGCTGACAGTCTATAATGTAGACTGTAGTAATGGTTATTAAGTTTGGTGAGTGTACTGACAGTCTATAATGTAGACTGTAGTAATGGTTATTAAGTTTGGTGAGTGTACTGACAGTCTATAATGTAGACTGTAGTAATGGTTATTAAGTATGGTGAGTGTACTGACAGTCTATAATGTAGACTGTAGTAATGGTTATTAAGTATGGTGAGTGTACTGACAGTCTAGAATGTAGACTGTAGTAATGGTTATTAAGTATAGTGAGTGTGCTGACAGTCTATAATGTAGACTGTAGTAATGGTTATTAAGTATGGTGAGTGTACTGACAGTCTATAATGTATACTGTAGTAATGGTTATTAAGTATGGTGAGTCTACTGACAGTCTATAATGTAGACTGTAGTAATGGTTATTAAGTATGGTGAGTGTACTGACAGTCTATAATGTAGACTGTAGCCTGGTTATTAAGTATGGTGAGTGTACTGACAGTCTATAATGTAGACTGTAGCCTGGTTATTAAGTATGGTGAGTGTACTGACAGTCTATAATGTAGAATGTAGTAATGGTTATTAAGTATGGTGAGTGTACTGACAGTCTATAATGTAGACTGTAGTAATGGTTATTAAGTATGGTGAGTGTACTGACAGTCTATAATGTAGACTGTAGTAATGGTTATTAACCTGAGTGAGTGTACTGACAGTCTATAATGTAGACTGTAGTAATGGTTATTAAGTATGGTGAGTGTACTGACAGTCTATAATGTAGACTGTAGTAATGGTTATTAAGTATGGTGAGTGTACTGACAGTCTATAATGTAGACTGTAGTAATGGTTATTAAGTATGGTGAGTGTACTGACAGTCTATAATGTAGACTGTAGTAATGGTTATTAACCTGAGTGAGTGTACTGACAGTCTATAATGTAGACTGTAGTAATGGTTATTAAGTATGGTGAGTGTACTGACAGTCTATAATGTAGACTGTAGCCTGGTTATTAAGTATGGTGAGTGTACTGACAGTCTATAATGTAGACTGTAGTAATGGTTATTAAGTATGGTGAGTGTACTGACAGTCTATAATGTAGACTGTAGCCTGGTTATTAAGTATGGTGAGTGTACTGACAGTCTATAATGTTGACTGTAGTAATGGTTATTAAGCATGGTGAGTTTACTGACAGTCTATAATGTTGACTGTAGTAATGGTTATTAAGTATGGTGAGTTTACTGACAGTCTATAATGTAGACTAGTAATGGTTATTAAGTATGGTGAGTGTACTGACAGTCTAGAATGTAGACTGTAGTAATGGTTATTAAGTATAGTGAGTGTGCTGACAGTCTATAATGTAGACTGTAGTAATGGTTATTAAGTATGGTGAGTGTACTGACAGTCTATAATGTATACTGTAGTAATGGTTATTAAGTATGGTGAGTCTACTGACAGTCTATAATGTAGACTGTAGTAATGGTTATTAAGTATGGTGAGTGTACTGACAGTCTATAATGTAGACTGTAGCCTGGTTATTAAGTATGGTGAGTGTACTGACAGTCTATAATGTAGACTGTAGCCTGGTTATTAAGTATGGTGAGTGTACTGACAGTCTATAATGTAGAATGTAGTAATGGTTATTAAGTATGGTGAGTGTACTGACAGTCTATAATGTAGACTGTAGTAATGGTTATTAAGTATGGTGAGTGTACTGACAGTCTATAATGTAGACTGTAGTAATGGTTATTAAGCTGAGTGAGTGTACTGACAGTCTATAATGTAGACTGTAGTAATGGTTATTAACCTGAGTGAGTGTACTGACAGTCTATAATGTATACTGTAGTAATGGTTATTAACCTGAGTGAGTCTACTGACAGTCTATAATGTAGACTGTAGTAATGGTTATTAAGTATGGTGAGTGTACTGGCAGTCTATAATGTAGACTGTAGTAATGGTTATTAAGCTGAGTGAGTGTACTGACAGTCTATAATGTAGACTGTAGTAATGGTTAATAACCTGAGTGAGTGTACTGACAGTCTATAATGTATACTGTAGTAATGGTTATTAACCTGAGTGAGTGTACTGACAGTCTATAATGTAGACTGTAGTAATGGTTATTAAGTATGGTGAGTGTACTGACAGTCTATAATGTAGACTGTAGCCTGGTTATTAAGTATGGTGAGTGTACTGACAGTCTATAATGTAGACTGTAGCCTGGTTATTAAGTATGGTGAGTGTACTGACAGTCTATAATGTTGACTGTAGTAATGGTTATTTAGCATGGTGAGTTTACTGACAGTCTATAATGTTGACTGTAGTAATGGTTATTAAGTATGGTGAGTGTACTGACAGTCTAGAATGTAGACTGTAGTAATGGTTATTAAGTATAGTGAGTGTGCTGACAGTCTATAATGTAGACTGTAGTAATGGTTATTAAGTATGGTGAGTGTACTGACAGTCTATAATGTATACTGTAGTAATGGTTATTAAGTATGGTGAGTCTACTGACAGTCTATAATGTAGACTGTAGTAATGGTTATTAAGTATGGTGAGTGTACTGACAGTCTATAATGTAGACTGTAGCCTGGTTATTAAGTATGGTGAGTGTACTGACAGTCTATAATGTAGACTGTAGCCTGGTTATTAAGTATGGTGAGTGTACTGACAGTCTATAATGTAGACTGTAGTAATGGTTATTAACCTGAGTGAGTGTACTGACAGTCTATAATGTATACTGTAGTAATGGTTATTAACCTGAGTGAGTCTACTGACAGTCTATAATGTAGACTGTAGTAATGGTTATTAAGTATGGTGAGTGTACTGACAGTCTATAATGTTGACTGTAGTAATGGTTATTAAGTATGGTGAGTGTACTGACAGTCTATAATGTAGACTGTAGTAATGGTTATTAACCTGAGTGAGTGTACTGACAGTCTATAATGTATACTGTAGTAATGGTTATTAACCTGAGTGAGTCTACTGACAGTCTATAATGTAGACTGTAGTAATGGTTATTAAGTATGGTGAGTGTACTGACAGTCTATAATGTTGACTGTAGTAATGGTTATTAAGTATGGTGAGTGTACTGGCAGTCTATAATGTAGACTGTAGTAATGGTTATTAAGCTGAGTGAGTGTACTGACAGTCTATAATGTAGACTGTAGTAATGGTTATTAACCTGAGTGAGTGTACTGACAGTCTATAATGTATACTGTAGTAATGGTTATTAACCTGAGTGAGTCTACTGACAGTCTATAATGTAGACTGTAGTAATGGTTATTAAGTATGGTGAGTGTACTGACAGTCTATAATGTAGACTGTAGCCTGGTTATTAAGTATGGTGAGTGTACTGACAGTCTATAATGTAGACTGTAGCCTGGTTATTAAGTATGGTGAGTGTACTGACAGTCTATAATGTTGACTGTAGTAATGGTTATTAAGTATAGTGAGTGTGCTGACAGTCTATAATGTAGACTGTAGTAATGGTTATTAAGTATGGTGAGTGTACTGACAGTCTATAATGTAGACTGTAGTAATGGTTATTAAGTATAGTGAGTGTGCTGACAGTCTATAATGTAGACTGTAGTAATGGTTATTAAGTTTGGTGAGTGTACTGACAGTCTATAATGTAGACTGTAGTAATGGTTATTAAGTTTGGTGAGTGTACTGACAGTCTATAATGTAGACTGTAGTAATGGTTATTAAGTATGGTGAGTGTACTGACAGTCTATAATGTAGACTGTAGTATTGGTTATTAAGTATGGTGAGTGTACTACAGTCTATAATGTAGACTGTAGCCTGGTTATTAAGTATGGTGAGTGTACTGACAGTCTATAATGTTGACTGTAGTAATGGTTATTAAGTATGGTGAGTGTACTGGCAGTCTATAATGTAGACTGTAGTAATGGTTATTAACCTGAGTGAGTGTACTGACAGTCTATAATGTAGACTGTAGTAATGGTTATTAAGTATGGTGAGTGTACTGACAGTCTATAATGTAGACTGTAGTAATGGTTATTAAGTATGGTGAGTGTACTGACAGTCTATAATGTAGACTGTAGTAATGGTTATTAAGTATGGTGAGTGTACTGACAGTCTATAATGTAGACTGTAGTAATGGTTATTAACCTGAGTGAGTGTACTGACAGTCTATAATGTAGACTGTAGTAATGGTTATTAAGTATGGTGAGTGTACTGACAGTCTATAATGTAGACTGTAGCCTGGTTATTAAGTATGGTGAGTGTACTGACAGTCTATAATGTTGACTGTAGTAATGGTTATTAAGCATGGTGAGTTTACTGACAGTCTATAATGTTGACTGTAGTAATGGTTATTAAGTATGGTGAGTTTACTGACAGTCTATAATGTAGACTAGTAATGGTTATTAAGTATGGTGAGTGTACTGACAGTCTAGAATGTAGACTGTAGTAATGGTTATTAAGTATAGTGAGTGTGCTGACAGTCTATAATGTAGACTGTAGTAATGGTTATTAAGTATGGTGAGTGTACTGACAGTCTATAATGTATACTGTAGTAATGGTTATTAAGTATGGTGAGTCTACTGACAGTCTATAATGTAGACTGTAGTAATGGTTATTAAGTATGGTGAGTGTACTGACAGTCTATAATGTAGACTGTAGCCTGGTTATTAAGTATGGTGAGTGTACTGACAGTCTATAATGTAGACTGTAGCCTGGTTATTAAGTATGGTGAGTGTACTGACAGTCTATAATGTAGACTGTAGTAATGGTTATTAAGTATGGTGAGTGTACTGACAGTCTATAATGTAGAATGTAGTAATGGTTATTAAGTATGGTGAGTGTACTGACAGTCTATAATGTAGACTGTAGTAATGGTTATTAAGTATGGTGAGTGTACTGACAGTCTATAATGTAGACTGTAGTAATGGTTATTAAGTATGGTGAGTGTACTGACAGTCTATAATGTAGACTGTAGTAATGGTTATTAACCTGAGTGAGTGTACTGACAGTCTATAATGTATACTGTAGTAATGGTTATTAACCTGAGTGAGTCTACTGACAGTCTATAATGTAGACTGTAGTAATGGTTATTAAGTATGGTGAGTGTACTGACAGTCTATAATGTAGACTGTAGTAATGGTTATTAAGTATGGTGAGTGTACTGACAGTCTATAATGTAGACTGTAGTAATGGTTATTAAGTATAGTGAGTGTGCTGACAGTCTATAATGTAGACTGTAGTAATGGTTATTAAGTTTGGTGAGTGTACTGACAGTCTATAATGTAGACTGTAGTAATGGTTATTAAGTTTGGTGAGTGTACTGACAGTCTATAATGTAGACTGTAGTAATGGTTATTAAGTATGGTGAGTGTACTGACAGTCTATAATGTAGACTGTAGTATTGGTTATTAAGTATGGTGAGTGTACTACAGTCTATAATGTAGACTGTAGCCTGGTTATTAAGTATGGTGAGTGTACTGACAGTCTATAATGTTGACTGTAGTAATGGTTATTAAGTATGGTGAGTGTACTGGCAGTCTATAATGTAGACTGTAGTAATGGTTATTAACCTGAGTGAGTGTACTGACAGTCTATAATGTAGACTGTAGTAATGGTTATTAAGTATGGTGAGTGTACTGACAGTCTATAATGTAGACTGTAGTAATGGTTATTAAGTATGGTGAGTGTACTGACAGTCTATAATGTAGACTGTAGTAATGGTTATTAAGTATGGTGAGTGTACTGACAGTCTATAATGTAGACTGTAGTAATGGTTATTAACCTGAGTGAGTGTACTGACAGTCTATAATGTAGACTGTAGTAATGGTTATTAAGTATGGTGAGTGTACTGACAGTCTATAATGTAGACTGTAGCCTGGTTATTAAGTATGGTGAGTGTACTGACAGTCTATAATGTTGACTGTAGTAATGGTTATTAAGCATGGTGAGTTTACTGACAGTCTATAATGTTGACTGTAGTAATGGTTATTAAGTATGGTGAGTTTACTGACAGTCTATAATGTAGACTAGTAATGGTTATTAAGTATGGTGAGTGTACTGACAGTCTAGAATGTAGACTGTAGTAATGGTTATTAAGTATAGTGAGTGTGCTGACAGTCTATAATGTAGACTGTAGTAATGGTTATTAAGTATGGTGAGTGTACTGACAGTCTATAATGTATACTGTAGTAATGGTTATTAAGTATGGTGAGTCTACTGACAGTCTATAATGTAGACTGTAGTAATGGTTATTAAGTATGGTGAGTGTACTGACAGTCTATAATGTAGACTGTAGCCTGGTTATTAAGTATGGTGAGTGTACTGACAGTCTATAATGTAGACTGTAGCCTGGTTATTAAGTATGGTGAGTGTACTGACAGTCTATAATGTAGACTGTAGTAATGGTTATTAAGTATGGTGAGTGTACTGACAGTCTATAATGTAGAATGTAGTAATGGTTATTAAGTATGGTGAGTGTACTGACAGTCTATAATGTAGACTGTAGTAATGGTTATTAAGTATGGTGAGTGTACTGACAGTCTATAATGTAGACTGTAGTAATGGTTATTAAGTATGGTGAGTGTACTGACAGTCTATAATGTAGACTGTAGTAATGGTTATTAACCTGAGTGAGTGTACTGACAGTCTATAATGTATACTGTAGTAATGGTTATTAACCTGAGTGAGTCTACTGACAGTCTATAATGTAGACTGTAGTAATGGTTATTAAGTATGGTGAGTGTACTGACAGTCTATAATGTTGACTGTAGTAATGGTTATTAAGTATGGTGAGTGTACTGGCAGTCTATAATGTAGACTGTAGTAATGGTTATTAAGCTGAGTGAGTGTACTGACAGTCTATAATGTAGACTGTAGTAATGGTTATTAACCTGAGTGAGTGTACTGACAGTCTATAATGTATACTGTAGTAATGGTTATTAACCTGAGTGAGTCTACTGACAGTCTATAATGTAGACTGTAGTAATGGTTATTAAGTATGGTGAGTGTACTGGCAGTCTATAATGTAGACTGTAGTAATGGTTATTAAGCTGAGTGAGTGTACTGACAGTCTATAATGTAGACTGTAGTAATGGTTAATAACCTGAGTGAGTGTACTGACAGTCTATAATGTATACTGTAGTAATGGTTATTAACCTGAGTGAGTGTACTGACAGTCTATAATGTAGACTGTAGTAATGGTTATTAAGTATGGTGAGTGTACTGACAGTCTATAATGTAGACTGTAGCCTGGTTATTAAGTATGGTGAGTGTACTGACAGTCTATAATGTAGACTGTAGCCTGGTTATTAAGTATGGTGAGTGTACTGACAGTCTATAATGTTGACTGTAGTAATGGTTATTTAGCATGGTGAGTTTACTGACAGTCTATAATGTTGACTGTAGTAATGGTTATTAAGTATGGTGAGTGTACTGACAGTCTAGAATGTAGACTGTAGTAATGGTTATTAAGTATAGTGAGTGTGCTGACAGTCTATAATGTAGACTGTAGTAATGGTTATTAAGTATGGTGAGTGTACTGACAGTCTATAATGTATACTGTAGTAATGGTTATTAAGTATGGTGAGTCTACTGACAGTCTATAATGTAGACTGTAGTAATGGTTATTAAGTATGGTGAGTGTACTGACAGTCTATAATGTAGACTGTAGCCTGGTTATTAAGTATGGTGAGTGTACTGACAGTCTATAATGTAGACTGTAGCCTGGTTATTAAGTATGGTGAGTGTACTGACAGTCTATAATGTAGACTGTAGTAATGGTTATTAAGTATGGTGAGTGTACTGACAGTCTATAATGTAGAATGTAGTAATGGTTATTAAGTATGGTGAGTGTACTGACAGTCTATAATGTAGACTGTAGTAATGGTTATTAAGTATGGTGAGTGTACTGACAGTCTATAATGTAGACTGTAGTAATGGTTATTAAGTATGGTGAGTGTACTGACAGTCTATAATGTATACTGTAGTAATGGTTATTAAGTATGGTGAGTCTACTGACAGTCTATAATGTAGACTGTAGTAATGGTTATTAAGTATGGTGAGTGTACTGACAGTCTATAATGTAGACTGTAGCCTGGTTATTAAGTATGGTGAGTGTACTGACAGTCTATAATGTAGACTGTAGCCTGGTTATTAAGTATGGTGAGTGTACTGACAGTCTATAATGTAGACTGTAGTAATGGTTATTAAGTATGGTGAGTGTACTGACAGTCTATAATGTATACTGTAGTAATGGTTATTAAGTATGGTGAGTCTACTGACAGTCTATAATGTAGACTGTAGTAATGGTTATTAAGTATGGTGAGTGTACTGACAGTCTATAATGTAGACTGTAGCCTGGTTATTAAGTATGGTGAGTGTACTGACAGTCTATAATGTAGACTGTAGCCTGGTTATTAAGTATGGTGAGTGTACTGACAGTCTATAATGTAGACTGTAGTAATGGTTATTAAGTATGGTGAGTGTACTGGCAGTCTATAATGTAGACTGTAGTAATGGTTATTAACCTGAGTGAGTGTACTGACAGTCTATAATGTAGACTGTAGTAATGGTTATTAAGTATGGTGAGTGTACTGACAGTCTATAATGTAGACTGTAGTAATGGTTATTAAGTATGGTGAGTGTACTGACAGTCTATAATGTAGACTGTAGTAATGGTTATTAAGTATGGTGAGTGTACTGACAGTCTATAATGTAGACTGTAGTAATGGTTATTAAGTATAGTGAGTGTGCTGACAGTCTATAATGTAGACTGTAGTAATGGTTATTAAGTTTGGTGAGTGTACTGACAGTCTATAATGTAGACTGTAGTAATGGTTATTAAGTTTGGTGAGTGTACTGACAGTCTATAATGTAGACTGTAGTAATGGTTATTAAGTATGGTGAGTGTACTGACAGTCTATAATGTAGACTGTAGTAATGGTTATTAAGTATGGTGAGTGTACTACAGTCTATAATGTAGACTGTAGCCTGGTTATTAAGTATGGTGAGTGTACTGACAGTCTATAATGTTGACTGTAGTAATGGTTATTAAGTATGGTGAGTGTACTGGCAGTCTATAATGTAGACTGTAGTAATGGTTATTAACCTGAGTGAGTGTACTGACAGTCTATAATGTAGACTGTAGTAATGGTTATTAAGTATGGTGAGTGTACTGACAGTCTATAATGTAGACTGTAGTAATGGTTATTAAGTATGGTGAGTGTACTGACAGTCTATAATGTAGACTGTAGTAATGGTTATTAAGTATGGTGAGTGTACTGACAGTCTATAATGTAGACTGTAGTAATGGTTATTAACCTGAGTGAGTGTACTGACAGTCTATAATGTAGACTGTAGTAATGGTTATTAAGTATGGTGAGTGTACTGACAGTCTATAATGTAGACTGTAGCCTGGTTATTAAGTATGGTGAGTGTACTGACAGTCTATAATGTAGACTGTAGTAATGGTTATTAAGTATGGTGAGTGTACTGACAGTCTATAATGTAGACTGTAGCCTGGTTATTAAGTATGGTGAGTGTACTGACAGTCTATAATGTTGACTGTAGTAATGGTTATTAAGCATGGTGAGTTTACTGACAGTCTATAATGTTGACTGTAGTAATGGTTATTAAGTATGGTGAGTTTACTGACAGTCTATAATGTAGACTAGTAATGGTTATTAAGTATGGTGAGTGTACTGACAGTCTAGAATGTAGACTGTAGTAATGGTTATTAAGTATAGTGAGTGTGCTGACAGTCTATAATGTAGACTGTAGTAATGGTTATTAAGTATGGTGAGTGTACTGACAGTCTATAATGTATACTGTAGTAATGGTTATTAAGTATGGTGAGTCTACTGACAGTCTATAATGTAGACTGTAGTAATGGTTATTAAGTATGGTGAGTGTACTGACAGTCTATAATGTAGACTGTAGCCTGGTTATTAAGTATGGTGAGTGTACTGACAGTCTATAATGTAGACTGTAGCCTGGTTATTAAGTATGGTGAGTGTACTGACAGTCTATAATGTAGACTGTAGTAATGGTTATTAAGTATGGTGAGTGTACTGACAGTCTATAATGTAGAATGTAGTAATGGTTATTAAGTATGGTGAGTGTACTGACAGTCTATAATGTAGACTGTAGTAATGGTTATTAAGTATGGTGAGTGTACTGACAGTCTATAATGTAGACTGTAGTAATGGTTATTAAGTATGGTGAGTGTACTGACAGTCTATAATGTAGACTGTAGTAATGGTTATTAACCTGAGTGAGTGTACTGACAGTCTATAATGTATACTGTAGTAATGGTTATTAACCTGAGTGAGTCTACTGACAGTCTATAATGTAGACTGTAGTAATGGTTATTAAGTATGGTGAGTGTACTGACAGTCTATAATGTTGACTGTAGTAATGGTTATTAAGTATGGTGAGTGTACTGGCAGTCTATAATGTAGACTGTAGTAATGGTTATTAAGCTGAGTGAGTGTACTGACAGTCTATAATGTAGACTGTAGTAATGGTTATTAACCTGAGTGAGTGTACTGACAGTCTATAATGTATACTGTAGTAATGGTTATTAACCTGAGTGAGTCTACTGACAGTCTATAATGTAGACTGTAGTAATGGTTATTAAGTATGGTGAGTGTACTGGCAGTCTATAATGTAGACTGTAGTAATGGTTATTAAGCTGAGTGAGTGTACTGACAGTCTATAATGTAGACTGTAGTAATGGTTAATAACCTGAGTGAGTGTACTGACAGTCTATAATGTATACTGTAGTAATGGTTATTAACCTGAGTGAGTGTACTGACAGTCTATAATGTAGACTGTAGTAATGGTTATTAAGTATGGTGAGTGTACTGACAGTCTATAATGTAGACTGTAGCCTGGTTATTAAGTATGGTGAGTGTACTGACAGTCTATAATGTAGACTGTAGCCTGGTTATTAAGTATGGTGAGTGTACTGACAGTCTATAATGTTGACTGTAGTAATGGTTATTTAGCATGGTGAGTTTACTGACAGTCTATAATGTTGACTGTAGTAATGGTTATTAAGTATGGTGAGTGTACTGACAGTCTAGAATGTAGACTGTAGTAATGGTTATTAAGTATAGTGAGTGTGCTGACAGTCTATAATGTAGACTGTAGTAATGGTTATTAAGTATGGTGAGTGTACTGACAGTCTATAATGTATACTGTAGTAATGGTTATTAAGTATGGTGAGTCTACTGACAGTCTATAATGTAGACTGTAGTAATGGTTATTAAGTATGGTGAGTGTACTGACAGTCTATAATGTAGACTGTAGCCTGGTTATTAAGTATGGTGAGTGTACTGACAGTCTATAATGTAGACTGTAGCCTGGTTATTAAGTATGGTGAGTGTACTGACAGTCTATAATGTAGACTGTAGTAATGGTTATTAACCTGAGTGAGTCTACTGACAGTCTATAATGTAGACTGTAGTAATGGTTATTAAGCTGAGTGAGTGTACTGACAGTCTATAATGTAGACTGTAGTAATGGTTATTAACCTGAGTGAGTGTACTGACAGTCTATAATGTATACTGTAGTAATGGTTATTAACCTGAGTGAGTCTACTGACAGTCTATAATGTAGACTGTAGTAATGGTTATTAAGTATGGTGAGTGTACTGGCAGTCTATAATGTAGACTGTAGTAATGGTTATTAAGCTGAGTGAGTGTACTGACAGTCTATAATGTAGACTGTAGTAATGGTTAATAACCTGAGTGAGTGTACTGACAGTCTATAATGTATACTGTAGTAATGGTTATTAACCTGAGTGAGTGTACTGACAGTCTATAATGTAGACTGTAGTAATGGTTATTAAGTATGGTGAGTGTACTGACAGTCTATAATGTAGACTGTAGCCTGGTTATTAAGTATGGTGAGTGTACTGACAGTCTATAATGTAGACTGTAGCCTGGTTATTAAGTATGGTGAGTGTACTGACAGTCTATAATGTTGACTGTAGTAATGGTTATTAAGTATAGTGAGTGTGCTGACAGTCTATAATGTAGACTGTAGTAATGGTTATTAAGTATGGTGAGTGTACTGACAGTCTATAATGTATACTGTAGTAATGGTTATTAAGTATGGTGAGTCTACTGACAGTCTATAATGTAGACTGTAGTAATGGTTATTAAGTATGGTGAGTGTACTGACAGTCTATAATGTAGACTGTAGCCTGGTTATTAAGTATGGTGAGTGTACTGACAGTCTATAATGTAGACTGTAGCCTGGTTATTAAGTATGGTGAGTGTACTGACAGTCTATAATGTAGACTGTAGTAATGGTTATTAAGTATGGTGAGTGTACTGACAGTCTATAATGTATACTGTAGTAATGGTTATTAAGTATGGTGAGTCTACTGACAGTCTATAATGTAGACTGTAGTAATGGTTATTAAGTATGGTGAGTGTACTGACAGTCTATAATGTAGACTGTAGCCTGGTTATTAAGTATTGTGAGTGTACTGACAGTCTATAATGTAGACTGTAGCCTGGTTATTAAGTATGGTGAGTGTACTGACAGTCTATAATGTAGACTGTAGTAATGGTTATTAAGTATGGTGAGTGTACTGACAGTCTATAATGTAGAATGTAGTAATGGTTATTAAGTATGGTGAGTGTACTGACAGTCTATAATGTAGACTGTAGTAATGGTTATTAAGTATGGTGAGTGTACTGACAGTCTATAATGTAGACTGTAGTAATGGTTATTAAGTATGGTGAGTGTACTGACAGTCTATAATGTAGACAGTCTATAATGTAGACTGTAGTAATGGTTATTAAGTATGGTGAGTGTACTGACAGTCTATAATGTAGACTGTAGTAATGGTTATTAAGTATGGTGAGTCTACTGACAGTCTATAATGTAGACTGTAGTAATGGTTATTAAGTATGGTGAGTGTACTGGCAGTCTATAATGTAGACTGTAGTAATGGTTATTAACCTGAGTGAGTGTACTGACAGTCTATAATGTAGACTGTAGTAATGGTTATTAAGTATGGTGAGTGTACTGACAGTCTATAATGTAGACTGTAGTAATGGTTATTAAGTATGGTGAGTGTACTGGCAGTCTATAATGTAGACTGTAGTAATGGTTATTAACCTGAGTGAGTGTACTGACAGTCTATAATGTAGACTGTAGTAATGGTTATTAAGTATAGTGAGTGTGCTGACAGTCTATAATGTAGACTAGTAATGGTTATTAAGTTTGGTGAGTGTACTTACAGTCTATAATGTAGACTGTAGTAATGGTTATTAAGTTTGGTGAGTGTACTGACAGTCTATAATGTAGACTGTAGTAATGGTTATTAAGTATGGTGAGTGTACTGACAGTCTATAATGTAGACTGTAGTAATGGTTATTAAGTATGGTGAGTGTACTACAGTCTATAATGTAGACTGTAGCCTGGTTATTAAGTATGGTGAGTGTACTGACAGTCTATAATGTTGACTGTAGTAATGGTTATTAAGTATGGTGAGTGTTCTGGCAGTCTATAATGTTGACTGTAGTAATGGTTATTAAGTATGGTGAGTGTACTGGCAGTCTATAATGTAGACTGTAGTAATGGTTATTAAGTATGGTGAGTGTACTGGCAGTCTATAATGTAGACTGTAGTAATGGTTATTAACCTGAGTGAGTGTACTGACAGTCTATAATGTAGACTGTAGTAATGGTTATTAAGTATGGTGAGTGTACTGACAGTCTATAATGTAGACTGTAGTAATGGTTATTAAGTATGGTGAGTGTACTGACAGTCTATAATGTAGACTGTAGTAATGGTTATTAAGTATGGTGAGTGTACTGACAGTCTATAATGTAGACTGTAGTAATGGTTATTAAGTATGGTGAGTCTACTGACAGTCTATAATGTAGACTGTAGTAATGGTTATTAAGTATGGTGAGTGTACTGGCAGTCTATAATGTAGACTGTAGTAATGGTTATTAACCTGAGTGAGTGTACTGACAGTCTATAATGTAGACTGTAGTAATGGTTATTAAGTATAGTGAGTGTGCTGACAGTCTATAATGTAGACTGTAGTAATGGTTATTAAGTTTGGTGAGTGTACTTACAGTCTATAATGTAGACTGTAGTAATGGTTATTAAGTTTGGTGAGTGTACTGACAGTCTATAATGTAGACTGTAGTAATGGTTATTAAGTATGGTGAGTGTACTGACAGTCTATAATGTAGACTGTAGTAATGGTTATTAAGTATGGTGAGTGTACTACAGTCTATAATGTAGACTGTAGCCTGGTTATTAAGTATGGTGAGTGTACTGACAGTCTATAATGTTGACTGTAGTAATGGTTATTAAGTATGGTGAGTGTTCTGGCAGTCTATAATGTTGACTGTAGTAATGGTTATTAAGTATGGTGAGTGTACTGGCAGTCTATAATGTAGACTGTAGTAATGGTTATTAAGTATGGTGAGTGTACTGGCAGTCTATAATGTAGACTGTAGTAATGGTTATTAACCTGAGTGAGTGTACTGACAGTCTATAATGTAGACTGTAGTAATGGTTATTAAGTATGGTGAGTGTACTGACAGTCTATAATGTAGACTGTAGTAATGGTTATTAAGTATGGTGAGTGTACTGACAGTCTATAATGTAGACTGTAGTAATGGTTATTAAGTATGGTGAGTGTACTGACAGTCTATAATGTAGACTGTAGTAATGGTTATTAAGTATGGTGAGTCTACTGACAGTCTATAATGTAGACTGTAGTAATGGTTATTAAGTATGGTGAGTGTACTGGCAGTCTATAATGTAGACTGTAGTAATGGTTATTAACCTGAGTGAGTGTACTGACAGTCTATAATGTAGACTGTAGTAATGGTTATTAAGTATGGTGAGTGTACTGACAGTCTATAATGTAGACTGTAGTAATGGTTATTAAGTATGGTGAGTGTACTGACAGTCTATAATGTAGACTGTAGTAATGGTTATTAAGTATGGTGAGTGTACTGACAGTCTATAATGTAGACTGTAGTAATGGTTATTAACCTGAGTGAGTGTACTGACAGTCTATAATGTAGACTGTAGTAATGGTTATTAAGTATGGTGAGTGTACTGGCAGTCTATAATGTAGACTGTAGTAATGGTTATTAAGTATGGTGAGTGTACTGGCAGTCTATAATGTAGACTGTAGTAATGGTTATTAACCTGAGTGAGTGTACTGACAGTCTATAATGTAGACTGTAGTAATGGTTATTAAGTATGGTGAGTGTACTGACAGTCTATAATGTAGACTGTAGTAATGGTTATTAAGTATGGTGAGTGTACTGACAGTCTATAATGTAGACTGTAGTAATGGTTATTAAGTATGGTGAGTGTACTGACAGTCTATAATGTAGACTGTAGTAATGGTTATTAAGTATGGTGAGTCTACTGACAGTCTATAATGTAGACTGTAGTAATGGTTATTAAGTATGGTGAGTGTACTGGCAGTCTATAATGTAGACTGTAGTAATGGTTATTAACCTGAGTGAGTGTACTGACAGTCTATAATGTAGACTGTAGTAATGGTTATTAAGTATGGTGAGTGTACTGACAGTCTATAATGTAGACTGTAGTAATGGTTATTAAGTATGGTGAGTGTACTGACAGTCTATAATGTAGACTGTAGTAATGGTTATTAAGTATAGTGAGTGTGCTGACAGTCTATAATGTAGACTGTAGTAATGGTTATTAAGTTTGGTGAGTGTACTGACAGTCTATAATGTAGACTGTAGTAATGGTTATTAAGTATGGTGAGTGTACTGACAGTCTATAATGTAGACTGTAGTAATGGTTATTAAGTATGGTGAGTGTACTGACAGTCTATAATGTAGACTGTAGTAATGGTTATTAAGTATGGTGAGTGTACTGACAGTCTATAATGTAGACTGTAGTAATGGTTATTAAGTATAGTGAGTGTGCTGACAGTCTATAATGTAGACTGTAGTAATGGTTATTAAGTTTGGTGAGTGTACTGACAGTCTATAATGTAGACTGTAGTAATGGTTATTAAGTTTGGTGAGTGTACTGACAGTCTATAATGTAGACTGTAGTAATGGTTATTAAGTATGGTGAGTGTACTACAGTCTATAATGTAGACTGTAGCCTGGTTATTAAGTATGGTGAGTGTACTGACAGTCTATAATGTTGACTGTAGTAATGGTTATTAAGTATGGTGAGTTTACTGACAGTCTATAATGTTGACTGTAGTAATGGTTATTAAGTATGGTGAGTGTACTGGCAGTCTATAATGTAGACTGTAGTAATGGTTATTAAGCTGAGTGAGTGTACTGACAGTCTATAATGTAGACTGTAGTAATGGTTAATAACCTGAGTGAGTGTACTGACAGTCTATAATGTATACTGTAGTAATGGTTATTAACCTGAGTGAGTGTACTGACAGTCTATAATGTAGACTGTAGCCTGGTTATTAAGTATGGTGAGTGTACTGACAGTCTATAATGTAGACTGTAGCCTGGTTATTAAGTATGGTGAGTGTACTGACAGTCTATAATGTAGACTGTAGTAATGGTTATTAAGTATGGTGAGTCTACTGACAGTCTATAATGTAGACTGTAGTAATGGTTATTAAGTATGGTGAGTGTACTGGCAGTCTATAATGTAGACTGTAGTAATGGTTATTAACCTGAGTGAGTGTACTGACAGTCTATAATGTAGACTGTAGTAATGGTTATTAAGTATGGTGAGTGTACTGACAGTCTATAATGTAGACTGTAGTAATGGTTATTAAGTATGGTGAGTGTACTGACAGTCTATAATGTAGACTGTAGTAATGGTTATTAAGTATGGTGAGTGTACTGACAGTCTATAATGTAGACTGTAGTAATGGTTATTAACCTGAGTGAGTGTACTGACAGTCTATAATGTAGACTGTAGTAATGGTTATTAAGTATGGTGAGTGTACTGACAGTCTATAATGTAGACTGTAGTAATGGTTATTAAGTATGGTGAGTGTACTGACAGTCTATAATGTAGACTGTAGTAATGGTTATTAAGTATGGTGAGTGTACTGACAGTCTATAATGTAGACTGTAGTAATGGTTATTAAGTATGGTGAGTGTACTGACAGTCTATAATGTAGACTGTAGTAATGGTTATTAAGTATAGTGAGTGTGCTGACAGTCTATAATGTAGACTGTAGTAATGGTTATTAAGTTTGGTGAGTGTACTGACAGTCTATAATGTAGACTGTAGTAATGGTTATTAAGTTTGGTGAGTGTACTGACAGTCTATAGTGTAGACTGTAGTAATGGTTATTAAGTATGGTGAGTGTACTGACAGTCTATAATGTAGACTGTAGTAATGGTTATTAAGTATGGTGAGTGTACTGACAGTCTATAATGTAGACTGTAGTAATGGTTATTAAGTATGGTGAGTGTACTGACAGTCTATAATGTAGACTGTAGTAATGGTTATTAAGTATAGTGAGTGTGCTGACAGTCTATAATGTAGACTGTAGTAATGGTTATTAAGTTTGGTGAGTGTACTGACAGTCTATAATGTAGACTGTAGTAATGGTTATTAAGTTTGGTGAGTGTACTGACAGTCTATAATGTAGACTGTAGTAATGGTTATTAAGTATGGTGAGTGTACTACAGTCTATAATGTAGACTGTAGCCTGGTTATTAAGTATGGTGAGTGTACTGACAGTCTATAATGTTGACTGTAGTAATGGTTATTAAGTATGGTGAGTTTACTGGCAGTCTATAATGTTGACTGTAGTAATGGTTATTAAGTATGGTGAGTGTACTGGCAGTCTATAATGTAGACTGTAGTAATGGTTATTAAGCTGAGTGAGTGTACTGACAGTCTATAATGTAGACTGTAGTAATGGTTAATAACCTGAGTGAGTGTACTGACAGTCTATAATGTATACTGTAGTAATGGTTATTAACCTGAGTGAGTGTACTGACAGTCTATAATGTAGACTGTAGCCTGGTTATTAAGTATGGTGAGTGTACTGACAGTCTATAATGTAGACTGTAGCCTGGTTATTAAGTATGGTGAGTGTACTGACAGTCTATAATGTTGACTGTAGTAATGGTTATTAAGTATGGTGAGTTTACTGACAGTCTATAATGTTGACTGTAGTAATGGTTATTAAGTATGGTGAGTTTACTGACAGTCTATAATGTAGACTAGTAATGGTTATTAAGTATGGTGAGTGTACTGGCAGTCTATAATGTAGACTGTAGTAATGGTTATTAAGTATGGTGAGTGTACTGACAGTCTATAATGTAGACTGTAGCCTGGTTATTAAGTATGGTGAGTGTACTGACAGTCTATAATGTTGACTGTAGTAATGGTTATTAAGTATGGTGAGTTTACTGACAGTCTATAATGTTGACTGTAGTAATGGTTATTAAGTATGGTGAGTGTACTGGCAGTCTATAATGTAGACTGTAGTAATGGTTATTAAGCTGAGTGAGTGTACTGACAGTCTATAATGTAGACTGTAGTAATGGTTAATAACCTGAGTGAGTGTACTGACAGTCTATAATGTATACTGTAGTAATGGTTATTAACCTGAGTGAGTGTACTGACAGTCTATAATGTAGACTGTAGCCTGGTTATTAAGTATGGTGAGTGTACTGACAGTCTATAATGTAGACTGTAGCCTGGTTATTAAGTATGGTGAGTGTACTGACAGTCTATAATGTTGACTGTAGTAATGGTTATTAAGTATGGTGAGTTTACTGACAGTCTATAATGTTGACTGTAGTAATGGTTATTAAGTATGGTGAGTTTACTGACAGTCTATAATGTAGACTAGTAATGGTTATTAAGTATGGTGAGTGTACTGACAGTCTATAATGTAGACTGTAGTAATGGTTATTAAGTATGGTGAGTGTACTGACAGTCTATAATGTAGACTGTAGTAATGGTTATTAAGTATGGTGAGTGTACTGACAGTCTATAATGTAGACTGTAGTAATGGTTATTAAGTATGGTGAGTGTACTGACAGTCTATAATGTAGACTGTAGTAATGGTTATTAAGTATGGTGAGTGTACTGACAGTCTATAATGTTGACTGTAGTAATGGTTATTAAGTATGGTGAGTTTACTGACAGTCTATAATGTTGACTGTAGTAATGGTTATTAAGTATGGTGAGTTTACTGACAGTCTATAATGTAGACTAGTAATGGTTATTAAGTATGGTGAGTGTACTGGCAGTCTATAATGTAGACTGTAGTAATGGTTATTAAGTATGGTGAGTGTACTGGCAGTCTATAATGTAGACTGTAGTAATGGTTATTAAGCTGAGTGAGTGTACTGACAGTCTATAATGTAGACTGTAGTAATGGTTATTAACCTGAGTGAGTGTACTGACAGTCTATAATGTAGACTGTAGTAATGGTTATTAAGTATGGTGAGTGTACTGACAGTCTATAATGTAGACTGTAGTAATGGTTATTAAGTATGGTGAGTGTACTGACAGTCTATAATGTAGACTGTAGTAATGGTTATTAAGTATGGTGAGTGTACTGACAGTCTATAATGTAGACTGTAGTAATGGTTATTAAGTATGGTGAGTGTACTGGCAGTCTATAATGTAGACTGTAGTAATGGTTATTAAGCTGAGTGAGTGTACTGACAGTCTATAATGTAGACTGTAGTAATGGTTATTAACCTGAGTGAGTGTACTGACAGTCTATAATGTAGACTGTAGTAATGGTTATTAAGTATGGTGAGTGTACTGACAGTCTATAATGTAGACTGTAGTAATGGTTATTAAGTATGGTGAGTGTACTGACAGTCTATAATGTAGACTGTAGTAATGGTTATTAAGTATGGTGAGTCTACTGACAGTCTATAATGTAGACTGTAGTAATGGTTATTAAGTATGGTGAGTGTACTGGCAGTCTATAATGTAGACTGTAGTAATGGTTATTAACCTGAGTGAGTGTACTGACAGTCTATAATGTAGACTGTAGTAATGGTTATTAAGTATGGTGAGTGTACTGACAGTCTATAATGTAGACTGTAGTAATGGTTATTAAGTATGGTGAGTGTACTGACAGTCTATAATGTAGACTGTAGTAATGGTTATTAAGTATGGTGAGTGTACTGACAGTCTATAATGTAGACTGTAGTAATGGTTATTAACCTGAGTGAGTGTACTGACAGTCTATAATGTAGACTGTAGTAATGGTTATTAACCTGAGTGAGTGTACTGACAGTCTATAATGTAGACTGTAGTAATGGTTATTAAGTATGGTGAGTGTACTGACAGTCTATAATGTAGACTGTGGTAATGGTTATTAAGTATGGTGAGTGTACTGACAGTCTATAATGTAGACTGTAGTAATGGTTATTAAGTATGGTGAGTGTACTGACAGTCTATAATGTAGACTGTAGTAATGGTTATTAACCTGAGTGAGTGTACTGACAGTCTATAATGTAGACTGTAGTAATGGTTATTAAGTATGGTGAGTGTACTGACAGTCTATAATGTAGACTGTAGTAATGGTTATTAAGTATGGTGAGTGTACTGACAGTCTATAATGTAGACTGTAGTAATGGTTATTAAGTATGGTGAGTGTACTGACAGTCTATAATGTAGACTGTAGTAATGGTTATTAAGTATGGTGAGTGTACTGACAGTCTATAATGTAGACTGTAGTAATGGTTATTAAGTATGGTGAGTGTACTGACAGTCTATAATGTAGACTGTAGTAATGGTTATTAAGTATGGTGAGTGTACTGACAGTCTATAATGTAGACTGTAGTAATGGTTATTAAGTATGGTGAGTGTACTGACAGTCTATAATGTTGACTGTAGTAATGGTTATTAAGTATGGTGAGTTTACTGACAGTCTATAATGTTGACTGTAGTAATGGTTATTAAGTATGGTGAGTGTACTGGCAGTCTATAATGTAGACTGTAGTAATGGTTATTAAGCTGAGTGAGTGTACTGACAGTCTATAATGTAGACTGTAGTAATGGTTAATAACCTGAGTGAGTGTACTGACAGTCTATAATGTATACTGTAGTAATGGTTATTAACCTGAGTGAGTGTACTGACAGTCTATAATGTAGACTGTAGCCTGGTTATTAAGTATGGTGAGTGTACTGACAGTCTATAATGTAGACTGTAGCCTGGTTATTAAGTATGGTGAGTGTACTGACAGTCTATAATGTTGACTGTAGTAATGGTTATTAAGTATGGTGAGTTTACTGACAGTCTATAATGTTGACTGTAGTAATGGTTATTAAGTATGGTGAGTTTACTGACAGTCTATAATGTAGACTAGTAATGGTTATTAAGTATGGTGAGTGTACTGGCAGTCTATAATGTAGACTGTAGTAATGGTTATTAAGTATGGTGAGTGTACTGACAGTCTATAATGTAGACTGTAGCCTGGTTATTAAGTATGGTGAGTGTACTGACAGTCTATAATGTTGACTGTAGTAATGGTTATTAAGTATGGTGAGTTTACTGACAGTCTATAATGTTGACTGTAGTAATGGTTATTAAGTATGGTGAGTTTACTGACAGTCTATAATGTAGACTAGTAATGGTTATTAAGTATGGTGAGTGTACTGGCAGTCTATAATGTAGACTGTAGTAATGGTTATTAAGTATGGTGAGTGTACTGGCAGTCTATAATGTAGACTGTAGTAATGGTTATTAAGCTGAGTGAGTGTACTGACAGTCTATAATGTAGACTGTAGTAATGGTTATTAACCTGAGTGAGTGTACTGACAGTCTATAATGTAGACTGTAGTAATGGTTATTAAGTATGGTGAGTGTACTGACAGTCTATAATGTAGACTGTAGTAATGGTTATTAAGTATGGTGAGTGTACTGACAGTCTATAATGTAGACTGTAGTAATGGTTATTAAGTATGGTGAGTGTACTGACAGTCTATAATGTAGACTGTAGTAATGGTTATTAAGTATGGTGAGTGTACTGGCAGTCTATAATGTAGACTGTAGTAATGGTTATTAAGCTGAGTGAGTGTACTGACAGTCTATAATGTAGACTGTAGTAATGGTTATTAACCTGAGTGAGTGTACTGACAGTCTATAATGTAGACTGTAGTAATGGTTATTAAGTATGGTGAGTGTACTGACAGTCTATAATGTAGACTGTAGTAATGGTTATTAAGTATGGTGAGTGTACTGACAGTCTATAATGTAGACTGTAGTAATGGTTATTAAGTATGGTGAGTCTACTGACAGTCTATAATGTAGACTGTAGTAATGGTTATTAAGTATGGTGAGTGTACTGGCAGTCTATAATGTAGACTGTAGTAATGGTTATTAACCTGAGTGAGTGTACTGACAGTCTATAATGTAGACTGTAGTAATGGTTATTAAGTATGGTGAGTGTACTGACAGTCTATAATGTAGACTGTAGTAATGGTTATTAAGTATGGTGAGTGTACTGACAGTCTATAATGTAGACTGTAGTAATGGTTATTAAGTATGGTGAGTGTACTGACAGTCTATAATGTAGACTGTAGTAATGGTTATTAACCTGAGTGAGTGTACTGACAGTCTATAATGTAGACTGTAGTAATGGTTATTAAGTATGGTGAGTGTACTGACAGTCTATAATGTAGACTGTGGTAATGGTTATTAAGTATGGTGAGTGTACTGACAGTCTATAATGTAGACTGTAGTAATGGTTATTAAGTATGGTGAGTGTACTGACAGTCTATAATGTAGACTGTAGTAATGGTTATTAACCTGAGTGAGTGTACTGACAGTCTATAATGTAGACTGTAGTAATGGTTATTAAGTATGGTGAGTGTACTGACAGTCTATAATGTAGACTGTAGTAATGGTTATTAAGTATGGTGAGTGTACTGACAGTCTATAATGTAGACTGTAGTAATGGTTATTAAGTATGGTGAGTGTACTGACAGTCTATAATGTAGACTGTAGTAATGGTTATTAAGTATGGTGAGTGTACTGACAGTCTATAATGTAGACTGTAGTAATGGTTATTAAGTATGGTGAGTGTACTGACAGTCTATAATGTAGACTGTAGTAATGGTTATTAAGTATGGTGAGTGTACTGACAGTCTATAATGTAGACTGTAGCCTGGTTATTAAGTATGGTGAGTGTACTGACAGTCTATAATGTTGACTGTAGTAATGGTTATTAAGTATGGTGAGTTTACTGACAGTCTATAATGTTGACTGTAGTAATGGTTATTAAGTATGGTGAGTTTACTGACAGTCTATAATGTAGACTAGTAATGGTTATTAAGTATGGTGAGTGTACTGGCAGTCTATAATGTAGACTGTAGTAATGGTTATTAAGTATGGTGAGTGTACTGGCAGTCTATAATGTAGACTGTAGTAATGGTTATTAAGCTGAGTGAGTGTACTGACAGTCTATAATGTAGACTGTAGTAATGGTTATTAACCTGAGTGAGTGTACTGACAGTCTATAATGTAGACTGTAGTAATGGTTATTAAGTATGGTGAGTGTACTGACAGTCTATAATGTAGACTGTAGTAATGGTTATTAAGTATGGTGAGTGTACTGACAGTCTATAATGTAGACTGTAGTAATGGTTATTAAGTATGGTGAGTGTACTGACAGTCTATAATGTAGACTGTAGTAATGGTTATTAAGTATGGTGAGTGTACTGGCAGTCTATAATGTAGACTGTAGTAATGGTTATTAAGCTGAGTGAGTGTACTGACAGTCTATAATGTAGACTGTAGTAATGGTTATTAACCTGAGTGAGTGTACTGACAGTCTATAATGTAGACTGTAGTAATGGTTATTAAGTATGGTGAGTGTACTGACAGTCTATAATGTAGACTGTAGTAATGGTTATTAACCTGAGTGAGTGTACTGACAGTCTATAATGTAGACTGTAGTAATGGTTATTAAGTATGGTGAGTGTACTGACAGTCTATAATGTAGACTGTAGTAATGGTTATTAAGTATGGTGAGTGTACTGGCAGTCTATAATGTAGACTGTAGTAATGGTTATTAACCTGAGTGAGTGTACTGACAGTCTATAATGTAGACTGTAGTAATGGTTATTAAGTATGGTGAGTGTACTGACAGTCTATAATGTAGACTGTAGTAATGGTTATTAAGTATGGTGAGTGTACTGACAGTCTATAATGTAGACTGTAGTAATGGTTATTAAGTATGGTGAGTGTACTGACAGTCTATAATGTAGACTGTAGTAATGGTTATTAACCTGAGTGAGTGTACTGACAGTCTATAATGTAGACTGTAGTAATGGTTATTAAGTATGGTGAGTGTACTGACAGTCTATAATGTAGACTGTGGTAATGGTTATTAAGTATGGTGAGTGTACTGACAGTCTATAATGTAGACTGTAGTAATGGTTATTAAGTATGGTGAGTGTACTGACAGTCTATAATGTAGACTGTAGTAATGGTTATTAACCTGAGTGAGTGTACTGACAGTCTATAATGTAGACTGTAGTAATGGTTATTAAGTATGGTGAGTGTACTGACAGTCTATAATGTAGACTGTAGTAATGGTTATTAAGTATGGTGAGTGTACTGACAGTCTATAATGTAGACTGTAGTAATGGTTATTAAGTATGGTGAGTGTACTGACAGTCTATAATGTAGACTGTAGTAATGGTTATTAAGTATGGTGAGTGTACTGACAGTCTATAATGTAGACTGTAGTAATGGTTATTAAGTATGGTGAGTGTACTGACAGTCTATAATGTAGACTGTAGTAATGGTTATTAAGTATGGTGAGTGTACTGACAGTCTATAATGTAGACTGTAGTAATGGTTATTAAGTATGGTGAGTGTACTGACAGTCTATAATGTTGACTGTAGTAATGGTTATTAAGTATGGTGAGTTTACTGACAGTCTATAATGTTGACTGTAGTAATGGTTATTAAGTATGGTGAGTGTACTGGCAGTCTATAATGTAGACTGTAGTAATGGTTATTAAGCTGAGTGAGTGTACTGACAGTCTATAATGTAGACTGTAGTAATGGTTAATAACCTGAGTGAGTGTACTGACAGTCTATAATGTATACTGTAGTAATGGTTATTAACCTGAGTGAGTGTACTGACAGTCTATAATGTAGACTGTAGCCTGGTTATTAAGTATGGTGAGTGTACTGACAGTCTATAATGTAGACTGTAGCCTGGTTATTAAGTATGGTGAGTGTACTGACAGTCTATAATGTTGACTGTAGTAATGGTTATTAAGTATGGTGAGTTTACTGACAGTCTATAATGTTGACTGTAGTAATGGTTATTAAGTATGGTGAGTTTACTGACAGTCTATAATGTAGACTAGTAATGGTTATTAAGTATGGTGAGTGTACTGGCAGTCTATAATGTAGACTGTAGTAATGGTTATTAAGTATGGTGAGTGTACTGACAGTCTATAATGTAGACTGTAGTAATGGTTATTAAGTATGGTGAGTGTACTACAGTCTATAATGTAGACTGTAGCCTGGTTATTAAGTATGGTGAGTGTACTGACAGTCTATAATGTTGACTGTAGTAATGGTTATTAAGTATGGTGAGTGTTCTGGCAGTCTATAATGTTGACTGTAGTAATGGTTATTAAGTATGGTGAGTGTACTGGCAGTCTATAATGTAGACTGTAGTAATGGTTATTAAGTATGGTGAGTGTACTGGCAGTCTATAATGTAGACTGTAGTAATGGTTATTAACCTGAGTGAGTGTACTGACAGTCTATAATGTAGACTGTAGTAATGGTTATTAAGTATGGTGAGTGTACTGACAGTCTATAATGTTGACTGTAGTAATGGTTATTAAGTATGGTGAGTGTTCTGGCAGTCTATAATGTTGACTGTAGTAATGGTTATTAAGTATGGTGAGTGTACTGGCAGTCTATAATGTAGACTGTAGTAATGGTTATTAAGTATGGTGAGTGTACTGGCAGTCTATAATGTAGACTGTAGTAATGGTTATTAACCTGAGTGAGTGTACTGACAGTCTATAATGTAGACTGTAGTAATGGTTATTAAGTATGGTGAGTGTACTGACAGTCTATAATGTAGACTGTAGTAATGGTTATTAAGTATGGTGAGTGTACTGACAGTCTATAATGTAGACTGTAGTAATGGTTATTAAGTATGGTGAGTGTACTGACAGTCTATAATGTAGACTGTAGTAATGGTTATTAAGTATGGTGAGTCTACTGACAGTCTATAATGTAGACTGTAGTAATGGTTATTAAGTATGGTGAGTGTACTGGCAGTCTATAATGTAGACTGTAGTAATGGTTATTAACCTGAGTGAGTGTACTGACAGTCTATAATGTAGACTGTAGTAATGGTTATTAAGTATAGTGAGTGTGCTGACAGTCTATAATGTAGACTGTAGTAATGGTTATTAAGTTTGGTGAGTGTACTTACAGTCTATAATGTAGACTGTAGTAATGGTTATTAAGTTTGGTGAGTGTACTGACAGTCTATAATGTAGACTGTAGTAATGGTTATTAAGTATGGTGAGTGTACTGACAGTCTATAATGTAGACTGTAGTAATGGTTATTAAGTATGGTGAGTGTACTACAGTCTATAATGTAGACTGTAGCCTGGTTATTAAGTATGGTGAGTGTACTGACAGTCTATAATGTTGACTGTAGTAATGGTTATTAAGTATGGTGAGTGTTCTGGCAGTCTATAATGTTGACTGTAGTAATGGTTATTAAGTATGGTGAGTGTACTGGCAGTCTATAATGTAGACTGTAGTAATGGTTATTAAGTATGGTGAGTGTACTGGCAGTCTATAATGTAGACTGTAGTAATGGTTATTAACCTGAGTGAGTGTACTGACAGTCTATAATGTAGACTGTAGTAATGGTTATTAAGTATGGTGAGTGTACTGACAGTCTATAATGTAGACTGTAGTAATGGTTATTAAGTATGGTGAGTGTACTGACAGTCTATAATGTAGACTGTAGTAATGGTTATTAAGTATGGTGAGTGTACTGACAGTCTATAATGTAGACTGTAGTAATGGTTATTAAGTATGGTGAGTCTACTGACAGTCTATAATGTAGACTGTAGTAATGGTTATTAAGTATGGTGAGTGTACTGGCAGTCTATAATGTAGACTGTAGTAATGGTTATTAACCTGAGTGAGTGTACTGACAGTCTATAATGTAGACTGTAGTAATGGTTATTAAGTATGGTGAGTGTACTGACAGTCTATAATGTAGACTGTAGTAATGGTTATTAAGTATGGTGAGTGTACTGACAGTCTATAATGTAGACTGTAGTAATGGTTATTAAGTATGGTGAGTGTACTGACAGTCTATAATGTAGACTGTAGTAATGGTTATTAACCTGAGTGAGTGTACTGACAGTCTATAATGTAGACTGTAGTAATGGTTATTAAGTATGGTGAGTGTACTGGCAGTCTATAATGTAGACTGTAGTAATGGTTATTAAGTATGGTGAGTGTACTGGCAGTCTATAATGTAGACTGTAGTAATGGTTATTAACCTGAGTGAGTGTACTGACAGTCTATAATGTAGACTGTAGTAATGGTTATTAAGTATGGTGAGTGTACTGACAGTCTATAATGTAGACTGTAGTAATGGTTATTAAGTATGGTGAGTGTACTGACAGTCTATAATGTAGACTGTAGTAATGGTTATTAAGTATGGTGAGTGTACTGACAGTCTATAATGTAGACTGTAGTAATGGTTATTAAGTATGGTGAGTCTACTGACAGTCTATAATGTAGACTGTAGTAATGGTTATTAAGTATGGTGAGTGTACTGGCAGTCTATAATGTAGACTGTAGTAATGGTTATTAACCTGAGTGAGTGTACTGACAGTCTATAATGTAGACTGTAGTAATGGTTATTAAGTATGGTGAGTGTACTGACAGTCTATAATGTAGACTGTAGTAATGGTTATTAAGTATGGTGAGTGTACTGACAGTCTATAATGTAGACTGTAGTAATGGTTATTAAGTATAGTGAGTGTGCTGACAGTCTATAATGTAGACTGTAGTAATGGTTATTAAGTTTGGTGAGTGTACTGACAGTCTATAATGTAGACTGTAGTAATGGTTATTAAGTATGGTGAGTGTACTGACAGTCTATAATGTAGACTGTAGTAATGGTTATTAAGTATGGTGAGTGTACTGACAGTCTATAATGTAGACTGTAGTAATGGTTATTAAGTATGGTGAGTGTACTGACAGTCTATAATGTAGACTGTAGTAATGGTTATTAAGTATAGTGAGTGTGCTGACAGTCTATAATGTAGACTGTAGTAATGGTTATTAAGTTTGGTGAGTGTACTGACAGTCTATAATGTAGACTGTAGTAATGGTTATTAAGTTTGGTGAGTGTACTGACAGTCTATAATGTAGACTGTAGTAATGGTTATTAAGTATGGTGAGTGTACTACAGTCTATAATGTAGACTGTAGCCTGGTTATTAAGTATGGTGAGTGTACTGACAGTCTATAATGTTGACTGTAGTAATGGTTATTAAGTATGGTGAGTTTACTGACAGTCTATAATGTTGACTGTAGTAATGGTTATTAAGTATGGTGAGTGTACTGGCAGTCTATAATGTAGACTGTAGTAATGGTTATTAAGCTGAGTGAGTGTACTGACAGTCTATAATGTAGACTGTAGTAATGGTTAATAACCTGAGTGAGTGTACTGACAGTCTATAATGTATACTGTAGTAATGGTTATTAACCTGAGTGAGTGTACTGACAGTCTATAATGTAGACTGTAGCCTGGTTATTAAGTATGGTGAGTGTACTGACAGTCTATAATGTAGACTGTAGCCTGGTTATTAAGTATGGTGAGTGTACTGACAGTCTATAATGTAGACTGTAGTAATGGTTATTAAGTATGGTGAGTCTACTGACAGTCTATAATGTAGACTGTAGTAATGGTTATTAAGTATGGTGAGTGTACTGGCAGTCTATAATGTAGACTGTAGTAATGGTTATTAACCTGAGTGAGTGTACTGACAGTCTATAATGTAGACTGTAGTAATGGTTATTAAGTATGGTGAGTGTACTGACAGTCTATAATGTAGACTGTAGTAATGGTTATTAAGTATGGTGAGTGTACTGACAGTCTATAATGTAGACTGTAGTAATGGTTATTAAGTATGGTGAGTGTACTGACAGTCTATAATGTAGACTGTAGTAATGGTTATTAACCTGAGTGAGTGTACTGACAGTCTATAATGTAGACTGTAGTAATGGTTATTAAGTATGGTGAGTGTACTGACAGTCTATAATGTAGACTGTAGTAATGGTTATTAAGTATGGTGAGTGTACTGACAGTCTATAATGTAGACTGTAGTAATGGTTATTAAGTATGGTGAGTGTACTGACAGTCTATAATGTAGACTGTAGTAATGGTTATTAAGTATGGTGAGTGTACTGACAGTCTATAATGTAGACTGTAGTAATGGTTATTAAGTATAGTGAGTGTGCTGACAGTCTATAATGTAGACTGTAGTAATGGTTATTAAGTTTGGTGAGTGTACTGACAGTCTATAATGTAGACTGTAGTAATGGTTATTAAGTTTGGTGAGTGTACTGACAGTCTATAGTGTAGACTGTAGTAATGGTTATTAAGTATGGTGAGTGTACTGACAGTCTATAATGTAGACTGTAGTAATGGTTATTAAGTATGGTGAGTGTACTGACAGTCTATAATGTAGACTGTAGTAATGGTTATTAAGTATGGTGAGTGTACTGACAGTCTATAATGTAGACTGTAGTAATGGTTATTAAGTATAGTGAGTGTGCTGACAGTCTATAATGTAGACTGTAGTAATGGTTATTAAGTTTGGTGAGTGTACTGACAGTCTATAATGTAGACTGTAGTAATGGTTATTAAGTTTGGTGAGTGTACTGACAGTCTATAATGTAGACTGTAGTAATGGTTATTAAGTATGGTGAGTGTACTACAGTCTATAATGTAGACTGTAGCCTGGTTATTAAGTATGGTGAGTGTACTGACAGTCTATAATGTTGACTGTAGTAATGGTTATTAAGTATGGTGAGTTTACTGGCAGTCTATAATGTTGACTGTAGTAATGGTTATTAAGTATGGTGAGTGTACTGGCAGTCTATAATGTAGACTGTAGTAATGGTTATTAAGCTGAGTGAGTGTACTGACAGTCTATAATGTAGACTGTAGTAATGGTTAATAACCTGAGTGAGTGTACTGACAGTCTATAATGTATACTGTAGTAATGGTTATTAACCTGAGTGAGTGTACTGACAGTCTATAATGTAGACTGTAGCCTGGTTATTAAGTATGGTGAGTGTACTGACAGTCTATAATGTAGACTGTAGCCTGGTTATTAAGTATGGTGAGTGTACTGACAGTCTATAATGTTGACTGTAGTAATGGTTATTAAGTATGGTGAGTTTACTGACAGTCTATAATGTTGACTGTAGTAATGGTTATTAAGTATGGTGAGTTTACTGACAGTCTATAATGTAGACTAGTAATGGTTATTAAGTATGGTGAGTGTACTGGCAGTCTATAATGTAGACTGTAGTAATGGTTATTAAGTATGGTGAGTGTACTGACAGTCTATAATGTAGACTGTAGCCTGGTTATTAAGTATGGTGAGTGTACTGACAGTCTATAATGTTGACTGTAGTAATGGTTATTAAGTATGGTGAGTTTACTGACAGTCTATAATGTTGACTGTAGTAATGGTTATTAAGTATGGTGAGTTTACTGACAGTCTATAATGTAGACTAGTAATGGTTATTAAGTATGGTGAGTGTACTGGCAGTCTATAATGTAGACTGTAGTAATGGTTATTAAGTATGGTGAGTGTACTGGCAGTCTATAATGTAGACTGTAGTAATGGTTATTAAGCTGAGTGAGTGTACTGACAGTCTATAATGTAGACTGTAGTAATGGTTATTAACCTGAGTGAGTGTACTGACAGTCTATAATGTAGACTGTAGTAATGGTTATTAAGTATGGTGAGTGTACTGACAGTCTATAATGTAGACTGTAGTAATGGTTATTAAGTATGGTGAGTGTACTGACAGTCTATAATGTAGACTGTAGTAATGGTTATTAAGTATGGTGAGTGTACTGACAGTCTATAATGTAGACTGTAGTAATGGTTATTAAGTATGGTGAGTGTACTGGCAGTCTATAATGTAGACTGTAGTAATGGTTATTAAGCTGAGTGAGTGTACTGACAGTCTATAATGTAGACTGTAGTAATGGTTATTAACCTGAGTGAGTGTACTGACAGTCTATAATGTAGACTGTAGTAATGGTTATTAAGTATGGTGAGTGTACTGACAGTCTATAATGTAGACTGTAGTAATGGTTATTAAGTATGGTGAGTGTACTGACAGTCTATAATGTAGACTGTAGTAATGGTTATTAAGTATGGTGAGTCTACTGACAGTCTATAATGTAGACTGTAGTAATG
Organism: Petromyzon marinus; assembly: GCF_048934315.1. Classification (NCBI taxonomy): domain Eukaryota; kingdom Metazoa; phylum Chordata; class Hyperoartia; order Petromyzontiformes; family Petromyzontidae; genus Petromyzon; species Petromyzon marinus. The sequence goes on from NW_027423048.1 coordinate 311,625, forward strand.
GTTATTAAGTATGGTGAGTGTACTGGCAGTCTATAATGTAGACTGTAGTAATGGTTATTAACCTGAGTGAGTGTACTGACAGTCTATAATGTAGACTGTAGTAATGGTTATTAAGTATGGTGAGTGTACTGACAGTCTATAATGTAGACTGTAGTAATGGTTATTAAGTATGGTGAGTGTACTGACAGTCTATAATGTAGACTGTAGTAATGGTTATTAAGTATGGTGAGTGTACTGACAGTCTATAATGTAGACTGTAGTAATGGTTATTAACCTGAGTGAGTGTACTGACAGTCTATAATGTAGACTGTAGTAATGGTTATTAAGTATGGTGAGTGTACTGACAGTCTATAATGTAGACTGTGGTAATGGTTATTAAGTATGGTGAGTGTACTGACAGTCTATAATGTAGACTGTAGTAATGGTTATTAAGTATGGTGAGTGTACTGACAGTCTATAATGTAGACTGTAGTAATGGTTATTAACCTGAGTGAGTGTACTGACAGTCTATAATGTAGACTGTAGTAATGGTTATTAAGTATGGTGAGTGTACTGACAGTCTATAATGTAGACTGTAGTAATGGTTATTAAGTATGGTGAGTGTACTGACAGTCTATAATGTAGACTGTAGTAATGGTTATTAAGTATGGTGAGTGTACTGACAGTCTATAATGTAGACTGTAGTAATGGTTATTAAGTATGGTGAGTGTACTGACAGTCTATAATGTAGACTGTAGTAATGGTTATTAAGTATGGTGAGTGTACTGACAGTCTATAATGTAGACTGTAGTAATGGTTATTAAGTATGGTGAGTGTACTGACAGTCTATAATGTAGACTGTAGTAATGGTTATTAAGTATGGTGAGTGTACTGACAGTCTATAATGTTGACTGTAGTAATGGTTATTAAGTATGGTGAGTTTACTGACAGTCTATAATGTTGACTGTAGTAATGGTTATTAAGTATGGTGAGTGTACTGGCAGTCTATAATGTAGACTGTAGTAATGGTTATTAAGCTGAGTGAGTGTACTGACAGTCTATAATGTAGACTGTAGTAATGGTTAATAACCTGAGTGAGTGTACTGACAGTCTATAATGTATACTGTAGTAATGGTTATTAACCTGAGTGAGTGTACTGACAGTCTATAATGTAGACTGTAGCCTGGTTATTAAGTATGGTGAGTGTACTGACAGTCTATAATGTAGACTGTAGCCTGGTTATTAAGTATGGTGAGTGTACTGACAGTCTATAATGTTGACTGTAGTAATGGTTATTAAGTATGGTGAGTTTACTGACAGTCTATAATGTTGACTGTAGTAATGGTTATTAAGTATGGTGAGTTTACTGACAGTCTATAATGTAGACTAGTAATGGTTATTAAGTATGGTGAGTGTACTGGCAGTCTATAATGTAGACTGTAGTAATGGTTATTAAGTATGGTGAGTGTACTGACAGTCTATAATGTAGACTGTAGTAATGGTTATTAAGTATGGTGAGTGTACTGACAGTCTATAATGTAGACTGTAGTAATGGTTATTAAGTATGGTGAGTCTACTGACAGTCTATAATGTAGACTGTAGTAATGGTTATTAAGTATGGTGAGTGTACTGGCAGTCTATAATGTAGACTGTAGTAATGGTTATTAACCTGAGTGAGTGTACTGACAGTCTATAATGTAGACTGTAGTAATGGTTATTAAGTATGGTGAGTGTACTGACAGTCTATAATGTAGACTGTAGTAATGGTTATTAAGTATGGTGAGTGTACTGACAGTCTATAATGTAGACTGTAGTAATGGTTATTAAGTATGGTGAGTGTACTGACAGTCTATAATGTAGACTGTAGTAATGGTTATTAACCTGAGTGAGTGTACTGACAGTCTATAATGTAGACTGTAGTAATGGTTATTAAGTATGGTGAGTGTACTGACAGTCTATAATGTAGACTGTGGTAATGGTTATTAAGTATGGTGAGTGTACTGACAGTCTATAATGTAGACTGTAGTAATGGTTATTAAGTATGGTGAGTGTACTGACAGTCTATAATGTAGACTGTAGTAATGGTTATTAACCTGAGTGAGTGTACTGACAGTCTATAATGTAGACTGTAGTAATGGTTATTAAGTATGGTGAGTGTACTGACAGTCTATAATGTAGACTGTAGTAATGGTTATTAAGTATGGTGAGTGTACTGACAGTCTATAATGTAGACTGTAGTAATGGTTATTAAGTATGGTGAGTGTACTGACAGTCTATAATGTAGACTGTAGTAATGGTTATTAAGTATGGTGAGTGTACTGACAGTCTATAATGTAGACTGTAGTAATGGTTATTAAGTATGGTGAGTGTACTGACAGTCTATAATGTAGACTGTAGTAATGGTTATTAAGTATGGTGAGTGTACTGACAGTCTATAATGTAGACTGTAGTAATGGTTATTAAGTATAGTGAGTGTGCTGACAGTCTATAATGTAGACTGTAGTAATGGTTATTAAGTTTGGTGAGTGTACTGACAGTCTATAATGTAGACTGTAGTAATGGTTATTAAGTTTGGTGAGTGTACTGACAGTCTATAATGTAGACTGTAGTAATGGTTATTAAGTATGGTGAGTGTACTACAGTCTATAATGTAGACTGTAGCCTGGTTATTAAGTATGGTGAGTGTACTGACAGTCTATAATGTAGACTGTAGTAATGGTTATTAAGTATGGTGAGTGTACTACAGTCTATAATGTAGACTGTAGCCTGGTTATTAAGTATGGTGAGTGTACTGACAGTCTATAATGTTGACTGTAGTAATGGTTATTAAGTATGGTGAGTGTACTGGCAGTCTATAATGTAGACTGTAGTAATGGTTATTAAGCTGAGTGAGTGTACTGACAGTCTATAATGTAGACTGTAGTAATGGTTAATAACCTGAGTGAGTGTACTGACAGTCTATAATGTATACTGTAGTAATGGTTATTAACCTGAGTGAGTGTACTGACAGTCTATAATGTAGACTGTAGCCTGGTTATTAAGTATGGTGAGTGTACTGACAGTCTATAATGTAGACTGTAGCCTGGTTATTAAGTATGGTGAGTGTACTGACAGTCTATAATGTAGACTGTAGTAATGGTTATTAAGTATGGTGAGTCTACTGACAGTCTATAATGTAGACTGTAGTAATGGTTATTAAGTATGGTGAGTGTACTGGCAGTCTATAATGTAGACTGTAGTAATGGTTATTAACCTGAGTGAGTGTACTGACAGTCTATAATGTAGACTGTAGTAATGGTTATTAAGTATGGTGAGTGTACTGACAGTCTATAATGTAGACTGTAGTAATGGTTATTAAGTATGGTGAGTGTACTGACAGTCTATAATGTAGACTGTAGTAATGGTTATTAAGTATGGTGAGTGTACTGACAGTCTATAATGTAGACTGTAGTAATGGTTATTAACCTGAGTGAGTGTACTGACAGTCTATAATGTAGACTGTAGTAATGGTTATTAAGTATGGTGAGTGTACTGACAGTCTATAATGTAGACTGTAGTAATGGTTATTAAGTATGGTGAGTGTACTGACAGTCTATAATGTAGACTGTAGTAATGGTTATTAAGTATGGTGAGTGTACTGACAGTCTATAATGTAGACTGTAGTAATGGTTATTAAGTATGGTGAGTGTACTGACAGTCTATAATGTAGACTGTAGTAATGGTTATTAAGTATAGTGAGTGTGCTGACAGTCTATAATGTAGACTGTAGTAATGGTTATTAAGTTTGGTGAGTGTACTGACAGTCTATAATGTAGACTGTAGTAATGGTTATTAAGTTTGGTGAGTGTACTGACAGTCTATAATGTAGACTGTAGTAATGGTTATTAAGTATGGTGAGTGTACTGACAGTCTATAATGTAGACTGTAGTAATGGTTATTAAGTATGGTGAGTGTACTGACAGTCTATAATGTAGACTGTAGTAATGGTTATTAAGTATAGTGAGTGTGCTGACAGTCTATAATGTAGACTGTAGTAATGGTTATTAAGTTTGGTGAGTGTACTACAGTCTATAATGTAGACTGTAGCCTGGTCATTAAGTATGGTGAGTGTACTGACAGTCTATAATGTTGACTGTAGTAATGGTTATTAAGTATGGTGAGTTTACTGACAGTCTATAATGTTGACTGTAGTAATGGTTATTAAGTATGGTGAGTGTACTGGCAGTCTATAATGTAGACTGTAGTAATGGTTATTAAGCTGAGTGAGTGTACTGACAGTCTATAATGTAGACTGTAGTAATGGTTAATAACCTGAGTGAGTGTACTGACAGTCTATAATGTATACTGTAGTAATGGTTATTAACCTGAGTGAGTGTACTGACAGTCTATAATGTAGACTGTAGCCTGGTTATTAAGTATGGTGAGTGTACTGACAGTCTATAATGTAGACTGTAGCCTGGTTATTAAGTATGGTGAGTGTACTGACAGTCTATAATGTTGACTGTAGTAATGGTTATTAAGTATGGTGAGTTTACTGACAGTCTATAATGTTGACTGTAGTAATGGTTATTAAGTATGGTGAGTTTACTGACAGTCTATAATGTAGACTAGTAATGGTTATTAAGTATGGTGAGTGTACTGGCAGTCTATAATGTAGACTGTAGTAATGGTTATTAAGTATGGTGAGTGTACTGACAGTCTATAATGTAGACTGTAGCCTGGTTATTAAGTATGGTGAGTGTACTGACAGTCTATAATGTTGACTGTAGTAATGGTTATTAAGTATGGTGAGTTTACTGACAGTCTATAATGTTGACTGTAGTAATGGTTATTAAGTATGGTGAGTTTACTGACAGTCTATAATGTAGACTAGTAATGGTTATTAAGTATGGTGAGTGTACTGGCAGTCTATAATGTAGACTGTAGTAATGGTTATTAAGTATGGTGAGTGTACTGGCAGTCTATAATGTAGACTGTAGTAATGGTTATTAAGTATGGTGAGTGTACTGACAGTCTATAATGTAGACTGTAGTAATGGTTATTAACCTGAGTGAGTGTACTGACAGTCTATAATGTAGACTGTAGTAATGGTTATTAAGTATGGTGAGTGTACTGACAGTCTATAATGTAGACTGTGGTAATGGTTATTAAGTATGGTGAGTGTACTGACAGTCTATAATGTAGACTGTAGTAATGGTTATTAAGTATGGTGAGTGTACTGACAGTCTATAATGTAGACTGTAGTAATGGTTATTAACCTGAGTGAGTGTACTGACAGTCTATAATGTAGACTGTAGTAATGGTTATTAAGTATGGTGAGTGTACTGACAGTCTATAATGTAGACTGTAGTAATGGTTATTAAGTATGGTGAGTGTACTGACAGTCTATAATGTAGACTGTAGTAATGGTTATTAAGTATGGTGAGTGTACTGACAGTCTATAATGTAGACTGTAGTAATGGTTATTAAGTATGGTGAGTGTACTGACAGTCTATAATGTAGACTGTAGTAATGGTTATTAAGTATGGTGAGTGTACTGACAGTCTATAATGTAGACTGTAGTAATGGTTATTAAGTATGGTGAGTGTACTGACAGTCTATAATGTAGACTGTAGTAATGGTTATTAAGTATAGTGAGTGTGCTGACAGTCTATAATGTAGACTGTAGTAATGGTTATTAAGTTTGGTGAGTGTACTGACAGTCTATAATGTAGACTGTAGTAATGGTTATTAAGTTTGGTGAGTGTACTGACAGTCTATAATGTAGACTGTAGTAATGGTTATTAAGTATGGTGAGTGTACTACAGTCTATAATGTAGACTGTAGCCTGGTTATTAAGTATGGTGAGTGTACTGACAGTCTATAATGTAGACTGTAGTAATGGTTATTAAGTATGGTGAGTGTACTACAGTCTATAATGTAGACTGTAGCCTGGTTATTAAGTATGGTGAGTGTACTGACAGTCTATAATGTTGACTGTAGTAATGGTTATTAAGTATGGTGAGTGTACTGGCAGTCTATAATGTAGACTGTAGTAATGGTTATTAAGCTGAGTGAGTGTACTGACAGTCTATAATGTAGACTGTAGTAATGGTTAATAACCTGAGTGAGTGTACTGACAGTCTATAATGTATACTGTAGTAATGGTTATTAACCTGAGTGAGTGTACTGACAGTCTATAATGTAGACTGTAGCCTGGTTATTAAGTATGGTGAGTGTACTGACAGTCTATAATGTAGACTGTAGCCTGGTTATTAAGTATGGTGAGTGTACTGACAGTCTATAATGTAGACTGTAGTAATGGTTATTAAGTATGGTGAGTCTACTGACAGTCTATAATGTAGACTGTAGTAATGGTTATTAAGTATGGTGAGTGTACTGGCAGTCTATAATGTAGACTGTAGTAATGGTTATTAACCTGAGTGAGTGTACTGACAGTCTATAATGTAGACTGTAGTAATGGTTATTAAGTATGGTGAGTGTACTGACAGTCTATAATGTAGACTGTAGTAATGGTTATTAAGTATGGTGAGTGTACTGACAGTCTATAATGTAGACTGTAGTAATGGTTATTAAGTATGGTGAGTGTACTGACAGTCTATAATGTAGACTGTAGTAATGGTTATTAACCTGAGTGAGTGTACTGACAGTCTATAATGTAGACTGTAGTAATGGTTATTAAGTATGGTGAGTGTACTGACAGTCTATAATGTAGACTGTAGTAATGGTTATTAAGTATGGTGAGTGTACTGACAGTCTATAATGTAGACTGTAGTAATGGTTATTAAGTATGGTGAGTGTACTGACAGTCTATAATGTAGACTGTAGTAATGGTTATTAAGTATGGTGAGTGTACTGACAGTCTATAATGTAGACTGTAGTAATGGTTATTAAGTATAGTGAGTGTGCTGACAGTCTATAATGTAGACTGTAGTAATGGTTATTAAGTTTGGTGAGTGTACTGACAGTCTATAATGTAGACTGTAGTAATGGTTATTAAGTTTGGTGAGTGTACTGACAGTCTATAATGTAGACTGTAGTAATGGTTATTAAGTATGGTGAGTGTACTGACAGTCTATAATGTAGACTGTAGTAATGGTTATTAAGTATGGTGAGTGTACTGACAGTCTATAATGTAGACTGTAGTAATGGTTATTAAGTATAGTGAGTGTGCTGACAGTCTATAATGTAGACTGTAGTAATGGTTATTAAGTTTGGTGAGTGTACTACAGTCTATAATGTAGACTGTAGCCTGGTCATTAAGTATGGTGAGTGTACTGACAGTCTATAATGTTGACTGTAGTAATGGTTATTAAGTATGGTGAGTTTACTGACAGTCTATAATGTTGACTGTAGTAATGGTTATTAAGTATGGTGAGTGTACTGGCAGTCTATAATGTAGACTGTAGTAATGGTTATTAAGCTGAGTGAGTGTACTGACAGTCTATAATGTAGACTGTAGTAATGGTTAATAACCTGAGTGAGTGTACTGACAGTCTATAATGTATACTGTAGTAATGGTTATTAACCTGAGTGAGTGTACTGACAGTCTATAATGTAGACTGTAGCCTGGTTATTAAGTATGGTGAGTGTACTGACAGTCTATAATGTAGACTGTAGCCTGGTTATTAAGTATGGTGAGTGTACTGACAGTCTATAATGTTGACTGTAGTAATGGTTATTAAGTATGGTGAGTTTACTGACAGTCTATAATGTTGACTGTAGTAATGGTTATTAAGTATGGTGAGTTTACTGACAGTCTATAATGTAGACTAGTAATGGTTATTAAGTATGGTGAGTGTACTGGCAGTCTATAATGTAGACTGTAGTAATGGTTATTAAGTATGGTGAGTGTACTGACAGTCTATAATGTAGACTGTAGCCTGGTTATTAAGTATGGTGAGTGTACTGACAGTCTATAATGTTGACTGTAGTAATGGTTATTAAGTATGGTGAGTTTACTGACAGTCTATAATGTTGACTGTAGTAATGGTTATTAAGTATGGTGAGTTTACTGACAGTCTATAATGTAGACTAGTAATGGTTATTAAGTATGGTGAGTGTACTGGCAGTCTATAATGTAGACTGTAGTAATGGTTATTAAGTATGGTGAGTGTACTGGCAGTCTATAATGTAGACTGTAGTAATGGTTATTAAGCTGAGTGAGTGTACTGACAGTCTATAATGTAGACTGTAGTAATGGTTATTAACCTGAGTGAGTGTACTGACAGTCTATAATGTAGACTGTAGTAATGGTTATTAAGTATGGTGAGTGTACTGACAGTCTATAATGTAGACTGTAGTAATGGTTATTAAGTATGGTGAGTGTACTGACAGTCTATAATGTAGACTGTAGTAATGGTTATTAAGTATGGTGAGTGTACTGACAGTCTATAATGTAGACTGTAGTAATGGTTATTAAGTATGGTGAGTGTACTGGCAGTCTATAATGTAGACTGTAGTAATGGTTATTAAGCTGAGTGAGTGTACTGACAGTCTATAATGTAGACTGTAGTAATGGTTATTAACCTGAGTGAGTGTACTGACAGTCTATAATGTAGACTGTAGTAATGGTTATTAAGTATGGTGAGTGTACTGACAGTCTATAATGTAGACTGTAGTAATGGTTATTAAGTATGGTGAGTGTACTGACAGTCTATAATGTAGACTGTAGTAATGGTTATTAAGTATGGTGAGTCTACTGACAGTCTATAATGTAGACTGTAGTAATGGTTATTAAGTATGGTGAGTGTACTGGCAGTCTATAATGTAGACTGTAGTAATGGTTATTAACCTGAGTGAGTGTACTGACAGTCTATAATGTAGACTGTAGTAATGGTTATTAAGTATGGTGAGTGTACTGACAGTCTATAATGTAGACTGTAGTAATGGTTATTAAGTATGGTGAGTGTACTGACAGTCTATAATGTAGACTGTAGTAATGGTTATTAAGTATGGTGAGTGTACTGACAGTCTATAATGTAGACTGTAGTAATGGTTATTAAGTATGGTGAGTGTACTGACAGTCTATAATGTAGACTGTAGTAATGGTTATTAAGTATGGTGAGTGTACTGACAGTCTATAATGTAGACTGTGGTAATGGTTATTAAGTATGGTGAGTGTACTGACAGTCTATAATGTAGACTGTAGTAATGGTTATTAAGTATGGTGAGTGTACTGACAGTCTATAATGTAGACTGTAGTAATGGTTATTAACCTGAGTGAGTGTACTGACAGTCTATAATGTAGACTGTAGTAATGGTTATTAAGTATGGTGAGTGTACTGACAGTCTATAATGTAGACTGTAGTAATGGTTATTAAGTATGGTGAGTGTACTGACAGTCTATAATGTAGACTGTAGTAATGGTTATTAAGTATGGTGAGTGTACTGACAGTCTATAATGTAGACTGTAGTAATGGTTATTAAGTATGGTGAGTGTACTGACAGTCTATAATGTAGACTGTAGTAATGGTTATTAAGTATGGTGAGTGTACTGACAGTCTATAATGTAGACTGTAGTAATGGTTATTAAGTATGGTGAGTGTACTGACAGTCTATAATGTAGACTGTAGTAATGGTTATTAAGTATAGTGAGTGTGCTGACAGTCTATAATGTAGACTGTAGTAATGGTTATTAAGTTTGGTGAGTGTACTGACAGTCTATAATGTAGACTGTAGTAATGGTTATTAAGTTTGGTGAGTGTACTGACAGTCTATAATGTAGACTGTAGTAATGGTTATTAAGTATGGTGAGTGTACTACAGTCTATAATGTAGACTGTAGCCTGGTTATTAAGTATGGTGAGTGTACTGACAGTCTATAATGTTGACTGTAGTAATGGTTATTAAGTATGGTGAGTTTACTGACAGTCTATAATGTTGACTGTAGTAATGGTTATTAAGTATGGTGAGTGTACTGGCAGTCTATAATGTAGACTGTAGTAATGGTTATTAAGCTGAGTGAGTGTACTGACAGTCTATAATGTAGACTGTAGTAATGGTTAATAACCTGAGTGAGTGTACTGACAGTCTATAATGTATACTGTAGTAATGGTTATTAACCTGAGTGAGTGTACTGACAGTCTATAATGTAGACTGTAGCCTGGTTATTAAGTATGGTGAGTGTACTGACAGTCTATAATGTAGACTGTAGCCTGGTTATTAAGTATGGTGAGTGTACTGACAGTCTATAATGTTGACTGTAGTAATGGTTATTAAGTATGGTGAGTTTACTGACAGTCTATAATGTTGACTGTAGTAATGGTTATTAAGTATGGTGAGTTTACTGACAGTCTATAATGTAGACTAGTAATGGTTATTAAGTATGGTGAGTGTACTGGCAGTCTATAATGTAGACTGTAGTAATGGTTATTAAGTATGGTGAGTGTACTGACAGTCTATAATGTAGACTGTAGCCTGGTTATTAAGTATGGTGAGTGTACTGACAGTCTATAATGTTGACTGTAGTAATGGTTATTAAGTATGGTGAGTTTACTGACAGTCTATAATGTTGACTGTAGTAATGGTTATTAAGTATGGTGAGTTTACTGACAGTCTATAATGTAGACTAGTAATGGTTATTAAGTATGGTGAGTGTACTGGCAGTCTATAATGTAGACTGTAGTAATGGTTATTAAGTATGGTGAGTGTACTGGCAGTCTATAATGTAGACTGTAGTAATGGTTATTAAGCTGAGTGAGTGTACTGACAGTCTATAATGTAGACTGTAGTAATGGTTATTAAGTATGGTGAGTTTACTGACAGTCTATAATGTTGACTGTAGTAATGGTTATTAAGTATGGTGAGTTTACTGACAGTCTATAATGTAGACTAGTAATGGTTATTAAGTATGGTGAGTGTACTGGCAGTCTATAATGTAGACTGTAGTAATGGTTATTAAGTATGGTGAGTGTACTGGCAGTCTATAATGTAGACTGTAGTAATGGTTATTAAGCTGAGTGAGTGTACTGACAGTCTATAATGTAGACTGTAGTAATGGTTATTAAGTATGGTGAGTGTACTGGCAGTCTATAATGTAGACTGTAGTAATGGTTATTAAGTATGGTGAGTGTACTGACAGTCTATAATGTAGACTGTAGTAATGGTTATTAAGTATGGTGAGTGTACTGACAGTCTATAATGTAGACTGTAGTAATGGTTATTAAGTATGGTGAGTGTACTGACAGTCTATAATGTAGACTGTAGTAATGGTTATTGAGTATGGTGAGTCTACTGACAGTCTATAATGTAGACTGTAGTAATGGTTATTAAGTATGGTGAGTGTACTGACAGTCTATAATGTAGACTGTAGCCTGGTTATTAAGTATGGTGAGTGTACTGACAGTTGTTAGGGTCGCCGGCCCCCGGGACCTCCCCTGCCTGCGACCCTGTCCGCGAAGTCCCGACGCTCCCAGACTCTCCACTAGTGTGGGAGCTGCCGCCGCCGCACTCCTCCCCGGGCGGGGAAAGGTCGTCGCGCTCCTGTTCCCCCCCCTGTGCCGTCCCCCCCCGAGTCCGGGTCTCCTGCCGGTGGGGCATCCCACTCGACCTCCCTGGGACCCGCTAGCGCTTCGCCGGCACCCAAACGCGACGCTCCCCGCCCGCGCAGTCCCACGCACCAATCACACGCGGGTAACAGGGGGGTTAAAGGTCGGAGGGTAAGCGACGTCATTCGTGCTCACTCCGACGATTGGGGGGATTGGATTAAACGGGTTTAAAGGGCTATGCGATGGGCATGCGTGCGAGATGGGTATCCGCTCGCAACGTGGGAGTCCCCAGCCGACGGTTGGTAGCGCACACACTCCACGCGGCGCCGCTCCACACACGCGGCGACCGCCGCAAACAGCAAGCTCACCCACGCTTCCACTCTCTTTCCACACCCGCGCAAAAAACCACACCAGTCTGTTATGTAACGACCACCGCGACAGTAAGCGCACCCACGCTTCCGCAAAAACCACACCAGTCCGTTATGTAACCGCCGACGATTTATTCCACCGCGCCGGCGAGCCCTTATTTAACCGAGTCAGTCGGGATCAGCGGGGCAGGACCAATCTATCTCTCGATAGTCGGCACTACACTCTACCTGTCCTCCCCTTTACCCTCTCCTGTTTTGCTCTTAAGCGAAGTCCCAACTCCCTCTCTCTCTCTTACTCACGGTTCGTCGTCACTGCCGTCTGGTCCTCGCGGCGCGTCGATACGTCCCACGGACGTTCGCGCGGCTGGACTCGGGAGTTGACGGACCTGGGGTCGACTCGAGTAGCCAGAGAACCTTTTTCCCTTCGCCCTGACCCGCTTTATTCTTTCTACATCAAAGGGGCTACCTGGTGCCGACTCGCGGGCCAATCAGCTCGCTGGGATCACCCGCCAATCGGTAGGCCCATCTGTATCCCAGCATCCCCCGGGCCGTTGCTTTCAGCGACGTCCGCATCTAAATTTACCTGCTCAGCGACCCTCCAGCCAGAGGGCGACCCTGCTTTCCCGCCGCTCGTGGCTCTGCCCTCCTACCTGCCTGCTGACCCGTGTGTGTTGTGTGTGCTGTCTACACGCGGTGGCTCGGCAGCCCCGTCGTGACCATGTAATTACAACCAAAGTCACGGCGCCGCGGTGGGTGTTAGCGTCGGGGGAGACCGTCCAATTCCCTGGCTGCAGGAAACCGTGAAGATTATCCCTTTACGAGGGCTTCTGGGTGAAAACCTGTCGGCCAGGGTGTCTCCCCACGCGCTCTAATGGTGGGGGGGAGTGCGTGCGTGTGTGTTCCGGTGGGGGGGGGGGGGCAATGTCGGCCTCGCCGCTCGGAGCGGCGAGATCGCAGGTGGGCCACCCGCCGATCGGCTCCGTGGCGGCGGCATCACACATTGACCAGCGTGGTGAAGTATGGTCAGTACACATTGACCAGCGTGGTGAAGTATGGTCAGTACACATTGACCAGAGTGGTGAAGTATGGTCAGGTCACATTGACCAGCGTGGTGAAGTATGGTCAGGTCACATTGACCAGGGTGGTGAAGTATGGTCAGTACACATTGACCAGAGTGGTGAAGTATGGTCAGGTCACATTGACCAGGGTGGTGAAGTAGGGTCAATACACATTGACCAGCGTGGTGAAGTATGGTCAGTACACATTGACCAGGGTGGTGAAGTATGGTCAGTACACATTGACCAGGGTGGTGAAGTATGGTCAGGTCACATTGACCAGGGTGGTGAAGTATGGTCAGTACACATTGACCAGAGTGGTGAAGTATGGTCAGGTCACATTGACCAGGGTGGTGAAGTATGGTCAGTACACATTGACCAGCGTGGTGAAGTATGGTCAGTACACATTGACCAGGGTGGTGAAGTATGGTCAGTACACATTGACCAGGGTGGTGAAGTATGGTCAGTACACATTGACTAGGGTGGTGAAGTATAGTCAGGTCACATTGACCAGCGTGGTGAAGTATGGTCAGTACACATTGACCAGCGTGGTGAAGTATGGTCAGTACACATTGACCAGCGTGGTGAAGTATGGTCAGGTCACATTGACCAGAGTGGTGAAGTATGGTCAGTACACATTGACCAGCGTGGTGAAGTATGGTCAGTACACATTGACCAGCGTGGTGAAGTATGGTCAGTACACATTGACCAGCGTGGTGAAGTATGGTCAGGTCACATTGACCAGCGTGGTGAAGTATGGTCAGTACACATTGACCAGCTTGGTGAAGTATGGTCAGTACACATTGACCAGCGTGGTGAAGTATGGTCAGTACACATTGACCAGCGTGGTGAAGTATGGTCAGGTCACATTGACCAGCGTGGTGAAGTATGGTCAGGTCACATTGACCAGGGTGGTGAAGTAGGGTCAATACACATTGACCAGCATGGTGAAGTATGGTCAGTACACATTGACCAGGGTGGTGAAGTATGGTCAGTACACATTGACCAGGGTGGTGAAGTATGGTCAGGTCACATTGACCAGGGTGGTGAAGTATGGTCAGTACACATTGACCAGAGTGGTGAAGTATGGTCAGGTCACATTGACCAGGGTGGTGAAGTATGGTCAGTACACATTGACCAGCGTGGTGAAGTATGGTCAGTACACATTGACCAGGGTGGTGAAGTATGGTCAGTACACATTGACCAGGGTGGTGAAGTATGGTCAGTACACATTGACCAGGGTGGTGAAGTATGGTCAGGTCACATTGACCAGCGTGGTGAAGTATGGTCAGTACACATTGACCAGCGTGGTGAAGTATGGTCAGTACACATTGACCAGCGTGGTGAAGTATGGTCAGGTCACATTGACCAGCGTGGTGAAGTATGGTCAGTACACATTGACCAGCTTGGTGAAGTATGGTCAGTACACATTGACCAGCGTGGTGAAGTATGGTCAGTACACATTGACCAGCGTGGTGAAGTATGGTCAGGTCACATTGACCAGCGTGGTGAAGTATGGTCAGGTCACATTGACCAGGGTGGTGAAGTAGGGTCAATACACATTGACCAGCGTGGTGAAGTATGGTCAGTACACATTGACCAGGGTGGTGAAGTATGGTCAGTACACATTGACCAGGGTGGTGAAGTATGGTCAGGTCACATTGACCAGGGTGGTGAAGTATGGTCAGTACACATTGACCAGAGTGGTGAAGTATGGTCAGGTCACATTGACCAGGGTGGTGAAGTATGGTCAGTACACATTGACCAGCGTGGTGAAGTATGGTCAGTACACATTGACCAGGGTGGTGAAGTATGGTCAGTACACATTGACCAGGGTGGTGAAGTATGGTCAGTACACATTGACCAGGGTGGTGAAGTATGGTCAGGTCACATTGACCAGCGTGGTGAAGTATGGTCAGTACACATTGACCAGCGTGGTGAAGTATGGTCAGTACACATTGACCAGCGTGGTGAAATATGGTCAGGTCACATTGACCAGAGTGGTGAAGTATGGTCAGTACACATTGACCAGCGTGGTGAAGTATGGTCAGTACACATTGACCAGCGTGGTGAAGTATGGTCAGTACACATTGACCAGCGTGGTGAAGTATGGTCAGGTCACATTGACCAGCGTGGTGAAGTATGGTCAGTACACATTGACCAGCTTGGTGAAGTATGGTCAGTACACATTGACCAGCGTGGTGAAGTATGGTCAGTACACATTGACCAGCGTGGTGAAGTATGGTCAGGTCACATTGACCAGCGTGGTGAAGTATGGTCAGGTCACATTGACCAGAGTGGTGAAGTATGGTCAGTACACATTGACCAGCGTGGTGAATTATGGTCAGTACACATTGACCAGCGTGGTGAAGTATGGTCAGGTCACATTGACCAGCGTGGTGAAGTATGGTCAGTACACATTGACCAGCGTGGTGAAGTATGGTCAGTACACATTGACCAGCGTGGTGAAGTATGGTCAGTACACATTGACCAGCGTGGTGAAGTATGGTCAGTACACATTGACCAGCGTGGTGAAGTATGGTCAGTACACATTGACCAGCGTGGTGAAGTATGGTCAGTCCACATTGACCAGCGTGGTGAAGTATGGTCAGTCCACATTGACCAGCGTGGTGAAGTATGGTCAGTCCACATTAACCAGAGTGGTGAAGTATGGTCAGGTCACATTGACCAGCGTGGTGAAGTATGGTCAGTCCACATTGACCAGCGTGGTGAAGTATGGTCAGTACACATTGACCAGCGTGGTGAAGTATGGTCAGTACACATTGACCAGCGTGGTGAAGTATGGTCAGTACACATTGACCAGCGTGGTGAAGTATGGTCAGGTCACATTGACCAGCGTGGTGAAGTATGGTCAGTACACATTGACCAGCGTGGTGAAGTATGGTCAGTACACATTGACCAGAGTGGTGAAGTGTGGTCAGTACACATTGACCAGGGTGGTGAAGTATGGTCAGTACACATTGACCAGGGTGGTGAAGTATGGTCAGTACACATTGACCAGGGTGGTGAAGTATGGTCAGTACACATTGACCAGGGTGGTGAAGTATGGTCAGTACACATTGACCAGGGTGGTGAAGTATGGTCAGTCCACATTGACCAGAGTGGTGAAGTATGGTCAGGTCACATTGACCAGCGTGGTGAAGTATGGTCAGGTCACATTGACCAGGGTGGTGAAGTATGGTCAGTACACATTGACCAGAGTGGTGAAGTATGGTCAGGTCACATTGACCAGGGTGGTGAAGTATGGTCAGTACACATTGACCAGCGTGGTGAAGTATGGTCAGTACACATTGACCAGGGTGGTGAAGTATGGTCAGTACACATTGACCAGGGTGGTGAAGTATGGTCAGTACACATTGACCAGAGTGGTGAAGTATGGTCAGGTCACATTGACCAGGGTGGTGAAGTATGGTCAGTACACATTGACCAGGGTGGTGAAGTATGGTCAGTACACATTGACCAGGGTGGTGAAGTATGGTCAGTACACATTGACCAGGGTGGTGAAGTATGGTCAGTACACATTGACCAGCGTGGTGAAGTATGGTCAGTCCACATTGACCAGCGTGGTGAAGTATGGTCAGTCCACATTGACCAGAGTGGTGAAGTATGGTCAGTACACATTGACCAGCGTGGTGAAGTATGGTCAGTACACATTGACCAGCGTGGTGAAGTATGGTCAGGTCACATTGACCAGAGTGGTGAAGTATGGTCAGTACACATTGACCAGCGTGGTGAAGTATGGTCAGTACACATTGACCAGCGTGGTGAAGTATGGTCAGTACACATTGACCAGCGTGGTGAAGTATGGTCAGGTCACATTGACCAGCGTGGTGAAGTATGGTCAGTACACATTGACCAGCATGGTGAAGTATGGTCAGTACACATTGACCATCGTGGTGAAGTATGGTCAGTACACATTGACCAGCGTGGTGAAGTATGGTCAGGTCACATTGACCAGCGTGGTGAAGTATGGTCAGGTCACATTGACCAGAGTGGTGAAGTATGGTCAGTACACATTGACCAGCGTGGTGAAGTATGGTCAGTACACATTGACCAGCGTGGTGAAGTATGGTCAGTACACATTGACCAGCGTGGTGAAGTATGGTCAGGTCACATTGACCAGCGTGGTGAAGTATGGTCAGGTCACATTGACCAGAGTGGTGAAGTATGGTCAGTACACATTGACCAGCGTGGTGAAGTATGGTCAGTACACATTGACCAGCGTGGTGAATTATGGTCAGTACACATTGACCAGCGTGGTGAAGTATGGTCAGGTCACATTGACCAGCGTGGTGAAGTATGGTCAGTCCACATTGACCAGCGTGGTGAAGTATGGTCAGTACACATTGACCAGCGTGGTGAAATATGGTCAGTACACATTGACCAGCGTGGTGAAGTATGGTCAGTACACATTGACCAGCGTGGTGAAGAATGGTCAGTACACATTGACCAGCGTGGTGAAGTATGGTCAGTACACATTGACCAGCGTGGTGAAGTATGGTCAGGTCACATTGACCAGCGTGGTGAAGTATGGTCAGTACACATTGACCAGCGTGGTGAAGTATGGTCAGTACACATTGACCAGAGTGGTGAAGTGTGGTCAGTACACATTGACCAGGGTGGTGAAGTATGGTCAGTACACATTGACCAGGGTGGTGAAGTATGGTCAGTACACATTGACCAGGGTGGTGAAGTATGGTCAGTACACATTGACCAGGGTGGTGAGGTATGGTCAGTACACATTGACCAGGGTGGTGAAGTATGGTCAGTCCACATTGACCAGAGTGGTGAAGTATGGTCAGGTCACATTGACCAGCGTGGTGAAGTATGGTCAGGTCACATTGACCAGGGTGGTGAAGTATGGTCAGTACACATTGACCAGAGTGGTGAAGTATGGTCAGGTCACATTGACCAGGGTGGTGAAGTATGGTCAGTACACATTGACCA
The DNA here is from genome assembly GCF_048934315.1 of Petromyzon marinus. Taxonomy (NCBI): domain Eukaryota; kingdom Metazoa; phylum Chordata; class Hyperoartia; order Petromyzontiformes; family Petromyzontidae; genus Petromyzon; species Petromyzon marinus. Next base: position 329,483 of record NW_027423048.1, read on the forward strand.
GCGTGGTGAAGTATGGTCAGTACACATTGACCAGGGTGGTGAAGTATGGTCAGTACACATTGACCAGGGTGGTGAAGTATGGTCAGTACACATTGACCAGAGTGGTGAAGTATGGTCAGGTCACATTGACCAGGGTGGTGAAGTATGGTCAGTACACATTGACCAGGGTGGTGAAGTATGGTCAGTACACATTGACCAGGGTGGTGAAGTATGGTCAGTACACATTGACCAGGTTGGTGAAGTATGGTCAGTACACATTGACCAGCGTGGTGAAGTATGGTCAGTCCACATTGACCAGCGTGGTGAAGTATGGTCAGTACACATTGACCAGAGTGGTGAAGTATGGTCAGTACACATTGACCAGCGTGGTGAAGTATGGTCAGTACACATTGACCAGCGTGGTGAAGTATGGTCAGGTCACATTGACCAGAGTGGTGAAGTATGGTCAGTACACATTGACCAGCGTGGTGAAGTATGGTCAGTACACATTGACCAGCGTGGTGAAGTATGGTCAGTACACATTGACCAGCGTGGTGAAGTATGGTCAGGTCACATTGACCAGCGTGGTGAAGTATGGTCAGTACACATTGACCAGCGTGGTGAAGTATGGTCAGTACACATTGACCATCGTGGTGAAGTATGGTCAGTACACATTGACCAGCGTGGTGAAGTATGGTCAGGTCACATTGACCTGCGTGGTGAAGTATGGTCAGGTCACATTGACCAGAGTGGTGAAGTATGGTCAGTACACATTGACCAGGGTGGTGAAGTATGGTCAGTACACATTGACCAGCGTGGTGAAGTATGGTCAGTACACATTGACCAGGGTGGTGAAGTATGGTCAGTACACATTGACCAGAGTGGTGAAGTATGGTCAGGTCACATTGACCAGGGTGGTGAAGTATGGTCAGTACACATTGACCAGCGTGGTGAAGTATGGTCAGTACACATTGACCAGCGTGGTGAAGTATGGTCAGTACACATTGACCAGGGTGGTGAAGTATGGTCAGTACACATTGACCAGGGTGGTGAAGTATGGTCAGTACACATTGACCAGGGTGGTGAAGTATGGTCAGTACACATTGACCAGGGTGGTGAAGTATGGTCAGTACACATTGACCAGCGTGGTGAAGTATGGTCAGTCCACATTGACCAGAGTGGTGAAGTATGGTCAGGTCACATTGACCAGCGTGGTGAAGTATGGTCAGGTCACATTGACCAGGGTGGTGAAGTATGGTCAGTACACATTGACCAGAGTGGTGAAGTATGGTCAGGTCACATTGACCAGGGTGGTGAAGTATGGTCAGTACACATTGACCAGCGTGGTGAAGTATGGTCAGTACACATTGACCAGGGTGGTGAAGTATGGTCAGTACACATTGACCAGGGTGGTGAAGTATGGTCAGTACACATTGACCAGGGTGGTGAAGTATGGTCAGTACACATTGACCAGCGTGGTGAAGTATGGTCAGTCCACATTGACCAGCGTGGTGAAGTATGGTCAGTACACATTGACCAGAGTGGTGAAGTATGGTCAGTACACATTGACCAGCGTGGTGAAGTATGGTCAGTACACATTGACCAGCGTGGTGAAGTATGGTCAGTACACATTGACCAGCGTGGTGAAGTATGGTCAGGTCACATTGATCAGCGTGGTGAAGTATGGTCAGTACACATTGACCAGCTTGGTGAAGTATGGTCAGTACACATTGACCAGCGTGGTGAAGTATGGTCAGTACACATTGACCAGCGTGGTGAAGTATGGTCAGGTCACATTGACCAGCGTGGTGAAGTATGGTCAGGTCACATTGACCAGAGTGGTGAAGTATGGTCAGTACACATTGACCAGCGTGGTGAAGTATGGTCAGTACACATTGACCAGCGTGGTGAATAATGGTCAGTACACATTGACCAGCGTGGTGAAGTATGGTCAGGTCACATTGACCAGCGTGGTGAAGTATGGTCAGTACACATTGACCAGAGTGGTGAAGTATGGTCAGGTCACATTGACCAGCGTGGTGAAGTATGGTCAGGTCACATTGACCAGGGTGGTGAAGTATGGTCAGTACACATTGACCAGAGTGGTGAAGTATGGTCAGGTCACATTGACCAGGGTGGTGAAGTATGGTCAGTACACATTGACCAGCGTGGTGAAGTATGGTCAGTACACATTGACCAGGGTGGTGAAGTATGGTCAGTACACATTGACCAGGGTGGTGAAGTATGGTCAGTACACATTGACCAGGGTGGTGAAGTATGGTCAGTACACATTGACCAGCGTGGTGAAGTATGGTCAGTCCACATTGACCAGCGTGGTGAAGTATGGTCAGTACACATTGACCAGAGTGGTGAAGTATGGTCAGTACACATTGACCAGCGTGGTGAAGTATGGTCAGTACACATTGACCAGCGTGGTGAAGTATGGTCAGTACACATTGACCAGCGTGGTGAAGTATGGTCAGTTGTTGTATATATAGGTGTTATGAAAATTGATGAAAATAATGAAAATTAAATGAAATTTAAAATTTGCATAATGTATCCGAAATTATGTTAATTAGTGTAATTATGTGCATAAATTATGCTGATTCGAGAGATAATCGTATTAATTTATGCGAGTGGGCGTGGTTATGATAATGCAGGTCGTTATGGATTATCAGGTCGAGCCTCGGTGACGAGGATTGTGTTATGAATTGGAATAACGCAATTAATCGTATGCAGTGACGCAGGCGTTGTGAGCGTGAATGAGAGAGAGACGATTCGACTCTGCTCTTCAATTCCGTATTATCGATAAGGATACGATTACTCTCGATTGAACATTACGGATTATGTGTGTTATGGATCATGTGGTGATAGTGTGCTTATGATAGGTCCCCAGGATTCAGATCTCATACGCAGAACAATATTATGCAGAATTTCAGGAAGAATCACACACAAACCTTCTGCGTTAATCAATTTTATTTCTAGCTAACTTTAATTTTTGGATAATATGAAAAACTCAATCTCGGGATTTTGGAATTTCAACACAGCGTTAACACGATACCATCACGATTGCGTTGTTTCACCTCGATAGCGGCACCTGTGGTTAATTCCCGACGCGTAACGCAATCGATCGGTTGTTGAGAGAGAGATTAAAAACATGCGAACTATTCTATCAAACCTTAACTTTATAATATGCAAACTCGTATGCTTGAATTGTTACACAACACGGCACTTGGTCTTTGATTCGTATCCCATCCTTAATACATTCTGATATGCGAAGTTATTATGCTTGAAATCGTCAGCACAGTACCACGTTGATGTTCGTTCACTGATTCATAACGATTATGAATTTAAAGCGTTCGACTGTAATACTTCTAATTGCCTTATCAACACCACTCGATGGCCACAAAGCTTCGTTACTTGAATCGTCACACAAAACAGCATTCGGTCACTGATCATGCGCGGCCCTTAATGCAATTATTGTCACGTTGTTAACAATAGGATGACTGATTATTATGCAACGCTACTCGTTGACAGGGCACTCCAACCGGTATTATTCTTGGAGGCACAAATATGCGTTTGAATTCGTTATTTCATTCGTGGATACCGGCAAGATTATGCAGAAAGACAAATATTAACGAACGACTCAAGTATTCCTAATCAACTTCTCAACGCGACTCAATGGGTGGCGATGTTTCCTTTTGAGATCCTTATCTCGGGCCAATCTTTTAATTGATTGTGGCCAGACCCCTGACAGGGAACCGGTTGAACAAGCTCTCTATCCCCGCGAGCGGCGCTCCGTGGTGAGGAGCCAAGAATTAATCCTTGTTAATGGGTCAGTTGGTAATTTATGCGGTTAGAAGTACAGCCCCAGCACAATATTACAGAGAAAAATTATGAACACTCTTAAAAACGATGGATTATTCACTCGGTCGTTGCGATGTTTCCACAATCACGGATGGTTCAATGGCTTGAGGTTTTTAGGCTTTGTTAATGACCCGTGTGTGTGTGTTGAATGGTGTGAGTGGTGTAAGAGTAGGCCAATGTTCAGAATCGATTCTTTGCGTCAAGCAGACGTCTGGTTTGTGTGTAGTGGGGGCAGTGTATCATACGTATCAGTTGATTCTTCTTTCAGTAGTTGGTTCGGACTCGACGGACGTTGGTGAACGAGTAGATGCGTTGTTGTAGCTGAGATGACCGTCTGGGAGACGGCGTTAGAAGCACGCCCGCAGCGGCGCGCTGGTGCTGATGCTGGTGCCGATGGCACGCTGGTGGCGCGCGCTTCCTCTCCTTGAAGACGCGCGAACGCGCCCGTGCTGATTCGCTGATAGCAGTTTCTCTCCACTGCTGGCTGAGCTGCTGCACGCTCTTGCTTGGCGTTGCTGGCCGCGCTCTTTCTCCTTGAAGATGCGCGAACGCGCCCGTGCTGATTCGCTGACAGCAGTTTCCTCCACTGCTGGATGAGCTACGCCGGCACGCGCTCTTTCCGCTGCTGTAGTAGCTGACGCTGCGCTCGCGAGCGACAGGTCAAGTTTTCTTCTGCTGAGTTGAGTTGAGATGAGTCTTCTTCTGTTGAGCTGAGTTGAGATGAGTCTTCTTCTGTTGAGCTGCCCCCGAGGGCTGATGAGTTGGCCCCGAGGGCTGATGAGCTGATTTCAATGCTGAAACGGCTCCTTTTTATGCCAAAAATCTCTCCCCTTCTCGGCTCCCCCTCACGAGGTGGAGCTATCTTTGATCTGATCGTATGTCGGTGGGGGGGGTTCGTGTGTCGGTGGTGGGGGGGGGGTTCGGGTGTCAGTGTGTATGTTTGTGTGTGTGTCATTTATGACATGGCCCTGTTCGGGTCTTTCCTCAAGCCATAAACATCAAGACAACAGACACCTCGATTCATCTTGGTGGCGTCTGGTTGTCTAATCCCTCCACCCAGAGAGAGGGGCGGGTTCCCCCCCCCTTTTCCGTACGCGTTCCGACGCACAAAGAAATGGTTAAGATTTTTTTTTAAGTTTAACATTTCACATCACAGTTGGTATCTTATCATACACAGTTATGATCCTGCTTGTGATTCATAGTATTTGATTTATTTCCAAGTGAAGATGCTCTTCCGAGCGTATGCATTTTATCACGTTCTGCAGGGAAAGACAAAGGTGGCCGGGAGCACCTCTTTATACTTTTGACTTATATTGCTCAAATACCATTTGGTCCCATGTTCGCCAAGACTCGTGTTTGTAACTGCGTCCTCCCGACACCTCTCGGTTTTACCGAGGTTCGAATTGTTATGATGGAATTATTAAAAAGAAAAATAATTATCATCCTGAGTTTAAGAGGTCCGTTTCTTGATTGTTGGAATCCATATCCCTTGGTTCTGTAAGGTTCTATAATGGAATGTCGTGTAAGGTTAACACGTTGTTATTATTAATATTATTTTGCAATTTTCTTTAAAACTTTCTTTGCCTGGTTGCCGTGTGTGGGGTGGGTGTGTCTCCTCATCAAACCCGGCTGGCTTTTCCAGATGGCCCCTTGTGATAAGGTGCAATTCCTGCTTCTCCGCGCTGTGAGAGAGACAAATGTGGTCGGGGTTGCTTGGAATATTGTTTAAACTCTTTCGCAAGTTTGCCCGTTGTCTCATTCCTTCTCGATAACCTTTGATGTGACTCGGTATTCTTGTTCCAAGCTTTGTTTTAACAGTAAAAGTATTAAAGGTGAAAATCATTTGATAGCGAATTAATCATTGGATAATAATTCACTGTTGTGTCTGGTGGCCTGTTCTTAATTGGAGTGAGCGTTAGGATCGCTAATTTTATCTTATTCTTGTTGTTGCCTTTTAATTTTTTTGTTGTTTTACTGGAAAATAAGGAAAAGAATATGTATACGATTTACCCTGTTGGCGTCTGGTGTCTGCTCTCTTGGTGTTCTGACCTCGGAGGGACCTTTCCTAAGGGGCCCATCAAACTCTTGTTCATCTGGAGATTTTCGCCGATAGCTGTTACATCCTCGCCTTGAGAGTTTTATTATTTCTTTATATCTCTATATGGCCTGTTTATGACCGACATCTGTTTTTTCGTGTTTCTGGCTTACGGGTTTGATTCATTAAAAAAATATATATATTGTTTGTCACGAAAGAAAGGAAAAATAAATCTAGGTGTATGCATCCGTAAATATTCTTATGGATATTAATTGTGGAAAAAGGGCCGTATACAACACAGTACACATTGACCAGCGTGGTGAAGTATGGTCAGTCCACATTGACCAGCCTGGTGAAGTATGGTCAGTCCACATTGACCAGCGTGGTGAAGTATGGTCAGTCCACATTAACCAGAGTGGTGAAGTATGGTCAGGTCACATTGACCAGCGTGGTGAAGTATGGTCAGTACACATTGACCAGCGTGGTGAAGTATGGTCAGTACACATTGACCAGAGTGGTGAAGTATGGTCAGTACACATTGACCAGGGTGGTGAAGTATGGTCAGTACACATTGACCAGGGTGGTGAAGTATGGTCAGTACACATTGACCAGGGTGGTGAAGTATGGTCAGTACACATTGACCAGGGTGGTGAAGTATGGTCAGTACACATTGACCAGAGTGGTGAAGTATGGTCAGTACACATTGACCAGGGTGGTGAAGTATGGTCAGTACACATTGACCAGGGTGGTGAAGTATGGTCAGTACACATTGACCAGCGTGGTGAAGTATGGTCAGTCCACATTGACCAGCGTGGTGAAGTATGGTCAGTACACATTGACCAGAGTGGTGAAGTATGGTCAGTACACATTGACCAGCGTGGTGAAGTATGGTCAGTACACATTGACCAGCGTGGTGAAGTATGGTCAGTACACATTGACCAGCGTGGTGAAGTATGGTCAGGTCACATTGATCAGCGTGGTGAAGTATGGTCAGTACACATTGACCAGCTTGGTGAAGTATGGTCAGTACACATTGACCAGCGTGGTGAAGTATGGTCAGTACACATTGACCAGCGTGGTGAAGTATGGTCAGGTCACATTGACCAGCGTGGTGAAGTATGGTCAGGTCACATTGACCAGAGTGGTGAAGTATGGTCAGTACACATTGACCAGCGTGGTGAAGTATGGTCAGTACACATTGACCAGCGTGGTGAATAATGGTCAGTACACATTGACCAGCGTGGTGAAGTATGGTCAGGTCACATTGACCAGCGTGGTGAAGTATGGTCAGTACACATTGACCAGAGTGGTGAAGTATGGTCAGGTCACATTGACCAGCGTGGTGAAGTATGGTCAGGTCACATTGACCAGGGTGGTGAAGTATGGTCAGTACACATTGACCAGAGTGGTGAAGTATGGTCAGGTCACATTGACCAGGGTGGTGAAGTATGGTCAGTACACATTGACCAGCGTGGTGAAGTATGGTCAGTACACATTGACCAGGGTGGTGAAGTATGGTCAGTACACATTGACCAGGGTGGTGAAGTATGGTCAGTACACATTGACCAGGGTGGTGAAGTATGGTCAGTACACATTGACCAGCGTGGTGAAGTATGGTCAGTCCACATTGACCAGCGTGGTGAAGTATGGTCAGTACACATTGACCAGAGTGGTGAAGTATGGTCAGTACACATTGACCAGAGTGGTGAAGTATGGTCAGTACACATTGACCAGCGTGGTGAAGTATGGTCAGTACACATTGACCAGCGTGGTGAAGTATGGTCAGTACACATTGACCAGCGTGGTGAAGTATGGTCAGTACACATTGACCAGCGTGGTGAAGTATGGTCAGTCCACATTGACCAGCCTGGTGAAGTATGGTCAGTCCACATTGACCAGCGTGGTGAAGTATGGTCAGTCCACATTAACCAGAGTGGTGAAGTATGGTCAGGTCACATTGACCAGCGTGGTGAAGTATGGTCAGTACACATTGACCAGCGTGGTGAAGTATGGTCAGTACACATTGACCAGAGTGGTGAAGTATGGTCAGTACACATTGACCAGGGTGGTGAAGTATGGTCAGTACACATTGACCAGGGTGGTGAAGTATGGTCAGTACACATTGACCAGGGTGGTGAAGTATGGTCAGTACACATTGACCAGGGTGGTGAAGTATGGTCAGTACACATTGACCAGAGTGGTGAAGTATGGTCAGGTCACATTGATCAGGGTGGTGAAGTATGGTCAGTACACATTGACCAGCATGGTGAAGTATGGTCAGTACACATTGACCAGGGTGGTGAAGTATGGTCAGTACACATTGACCAGGGTGGTGAAGTATGGTCCGGTCACATTGACCAGCGTGGTGAAGTATGGTCAGTCCACATTGACCAGCGTGGTGAAGTATGGTCAGTACACATTGACCAGGGTGGTGAAGTATGGTCAGGTCACATTGACCAGCGTGGTGAAGTATGGTCAGTACACATTGACCAGGGTGGTGAAGTATGGTCAGTACACATTGACCAGCGTGGTGAAGTATGGCCAGTACACATTGACCAGGGTGGTGAAGTATGGTCAGTACACATTGACCAGAGTGGTGAAGTATGGTCAGGTCACATTGACCAGGGTGGTGAAGTATGGTCAGTACACATTGACCAGCGTGGTGAAGTATGGTCAGTACACATTGACCAGGGTGGTGAAGTATGGTCAGTACACATTGACCAGGGTGGTGAAGTATGGTCAGTACACATTGACCAGGGTGGTGAAGTATGGTCAGTACACATTGACCAGGGTGGTGAAGTATGGTCAGTACACATTGACCAGCGTGGTGAAGTATGGTCAGTCCACATTGACCAGAGTGGTGAAGTATGGTCAGGTCACATTGACCAGCGTAGTGAAGTATGGTCAGGTCACATTGACCAGGGTGGTGAAGTATGGTCAGTACACATTGACCAGAGTGGTGAAGTATGGTCAGGTCACATTGACCAGGGTGGTGAAGTATGGTCAGTACACATTGACCAGCGTGGTGAAGTATGGTCAGTACACATTGACCAGGGTGGTGAAGTATGGTCAGTACACATTGACCAGGGTGGTGAAGTATGGTCAGTACACATTGACCAGGGTGGTGAAGTATGGTCAGTACACATTGACCAGCGTGGTGAAGTATGGTCAGTCCACATTGACCAGCGTGGTGAAGTATGGTCAGTACACATTGACCAGAGTGGTGAAGTATGGTCAGTACACATTGACCAGCGTGGTGAAGTATGGTCAGTACACATTGACCAGCGTGGTGAAGTATGGTCAGTACACATTGACCAGCGTGGTGAAGTATGGTCAGGTCACATTGACCAGCGTGGTGAAGTATGGTCAGTACACATTGACCAGCTTGGTGAAGTATGGTCAGTACACATTGACCAGCGTGGTGAAGTATGGTCAGTACACATTGACCAGCGTGGTGAAGTATGGTCAGGTCACATTGACCAGCGTGGTGAAGTATGGTCAGGTCACATTGACCAGAGTGGTGAAGTATGGTCAGTACACATTGACCAGCGTGGTGAAGTATGGTCAGTACACATTGACCAGCGTGGTGAATAATGGTCAGTACACATTGACCAGCGTGGTGAAGTATGGTCAGGTCACATTGACCAGCGTGGTGAAGTATGGTCAGTACACATTGACCAGAGTGGTGAAGTATGGTCAGGTCACATTGACCAGCGTGGTGAAGTATGGTCACGTCACATTGACCAGGGTGGTGAAGTATGGTCAGTACACATTGACCAGAGTGGTGAAGTATGGTCAGGTCACATTGACCAGGGTGGTGAAGTATGGTCAGTACACATTGACCAGCGTGGTGAAGTATGGTCAGTACACATTGACCAGGGTGGTGAAGTATGGTCAGTACACATTGACCAGGGTGGTGAAGTATGGTCAGTACACATTGACCAGCGTGGTGAAGTATGGTCAGTCCACATTGACCAGCGTGGTGAAGTATGGTCAGTACACATTGACCAGAGTGGTGAAGTATGGTCAGTACACATTGACCAGCGTGGTGAAGTATGGTCAGTACACATTGACCAGCGTGGTGAAGTATGGTCAGTACACATTGACCAGCGTGGTGAAGTATGGTCAGTACACATTGACCAGCGTGGTGAAGTATGGTCAGGTCACATTGACCAGCGTGGTGAAGTATGGTCAGTACACATTGACCAGCTTGGTGAAGTATGGTCAGTACACATTGACCAGCGTGGTGAAGTATGGTCAGTACACATTGACCAGCGTGGTGAAGTATGGTCAGGTCACATTGACCAGCGTGGTGAAGTATGGTCAGGTCACATTGACCAGAGTGGTGAAGTATGGTCAGTACACATTGACCAGCGTGGTGAAGTATGGTCAGTACACATTGACCAGCGTGGTGAATAATGGTCAGTACACATTGACCAGCGTGGTGAAGTATGGTCAGGTCACATTGACCAGCGTGGTGAAGTATGGTCAGTACACATTGACCAGCGTGGTGAAGTATGGTCAGTACACATTGACCAGCGTGAAGTATGGTCATTACACATTGACCAGAGTGGTGAAGTATGGTCAGTACACATTGACCAGGGTGGTGAAGTATGGTCAGTACACATTGACCAGGGTGGTGAAGTATGGTCAGTACACATTGACCTTGGTGGTGAAGTATGGTCAGTACACATTGACCAGGGTGGTGAAGTATGGTCAGTACACATTGACCAGGGTGGTGAAGTATGGTCAGTACACATTGACCAGGGTGGTGAAGTATGGTCAGTACACATTGACCAGGGTGGTGAAGTATGGTCAGTACACATTGACCAGCGTGGTGAAGTATGGTCAGGTCACATTGACCAGCGTGGTGAAGTATGGTCAGGTCACATTGACCAGGGTGGTGAAGTATGGTCAGTACACATTGACCAGAGTGGTGAAGTATGGTCAGGTCACATTGACCAGGGTGGTGAAGTATGGTCAGTACACATTGACCAGCGTGGTGAAGTATGGTCAGTCCACATTGACCAGCGTGGTGAAGTATGGTCAGTACACATTGACCAGCGTGTTGAAGTATGGTCAGTACACATTGACCAGGGTGGTGAAGTGTGGTCAGTACACATTGACCAGCGTGGTGAAGTATGGTCAGTCCACATTGACCAGCGTGGTGAAGTATGGTCAGTACACATTGACCAGAGTGGTGAAGTATGGTCAGTACACATTGACCAGCGTGGTGAAGTATGGTCAGTACACATTGACCAGCGTGGTGAAGTATGGTCAGTACACATTGACCAGCGTGGTGAAGTATGGTCAGGTCACATTGACCAGCGTGGTGAAGTATGGTCAGTACACATTGACCAGCGTGGTGAAGTATGGTCAGTACACATTGACCAGCGTGGTGAAGTATGGTCAGGTCACATTGACCAGCGTGGTGAAGTATGGTCAGGTCACATTGACCAGAGTGGTGAAGTATGGTCAGTACACATTGACCAGCGTGGTGAAGTATGGTCAGTACACATTGACCAGCGTGGTGAAGTATGGTCAGTCCACATTGACCAGCGTGGTGAAGTATGGTCAGTACACATTGACCAGAGTGGTGAAGTATGGTCAGTACACATTGACCAGCGTGGTGAAGTATGGTCAGTACACATTGACCAGCGTGGTGAAGTATGGTCAGTACACATTGACCAGCGTGGTGAAGTATGGTCAGTACACATTGACCAGCGTGGTGAAGTATGGTCAGGTCACATTGACCAGCGTGGTGAAGTATGGTCAGTACACATTGACCAGCTTGGTGAAGTATGGTCAGTACACATTGACCAGCGTGGTGAAGTATGGTCAGTACACATTGACCAGCGTGGTGAAGTATGGTCAGGTCACATTGACCAGCGTGGTGAAGTATGGTCAGGTCACATTGACCAGAGTGGTGAAGTATGGTCAGTACACATTGACCAGCGTGGTGAAGTATGGTCAGTACACATTGACCAGCGTGGTGAATAATGGTCAGTACACATTGACCAGCGTGGTGAAGTATGGTCAGGTCACATTGACCAGCGTGGTGAAGTATGGTCAGTACACATTGACCAGCGTGGTGAAGTATGGTCAGTACACATTGACCAGCGTGAAGTATGGTCATTACACATTGACCAGAGTGGTGAAGTATGGTCAGTACACATTGACCAGGGTGGTGAAGTATGGTCAGTACACATTGACCAGGGTGGTGAAGTATGGTCAGTACACATTGACCTTGGTGGTGAAGTATGGTCAGTACACATTGACCAGGGTGGTGAAGTATGGTCAGTACACATTGACCAGGGTGGTGAAGTATGGTCAGTACACATTGACCAGGGTGGTGAAGTATGGTCAGTACACATTGACCAGGGTGGTGAAGTATGGTCAGTACACATTGACCAGCGTGGTGAAGTATGGTCAGGTCACATTGACCAGCGTGGTGAAGTATGGTCAGGTCACATTGACCAGGGTGGTGAAGTATGGTCAGTACACATGGACCAGAGTGGTGAAGTATGGTCAGGTCACATTGACCAGGGTGGTGAAGTATGGTCAGTACACATTGACCAGCGTGGTGAAGTATGGTCAGTACACATTGACCAGGGTGGTGAAGTATGGTCAGTACACATTGACCAGGGTGGTGAAGTGTGGTCAGTACACATTGACCAGGGTGGTGAAGTGTGGTCAGTACACATTGACCAGCGTGGTGAAGTATGGTCAGTCCACATTGACCAGCGTGGTGAAGTATGGTCAGTACACATTGACCAGAGTGGTGAAGTATGGTCAGTACACATTGACCAGCGTGGTGAAGTATGGTCAGTACACATTGACCAGCGTGGTGAAGTATGGTCAGTACACATTGACCAGCGTGGTGAAGTATGGTCAGGTCACATTGACCAGCGTGGTGAAGTATGGTCAGTACACATTGACCAGCGTGGTGAAGTATGGTCAGTACACATTGACCAGCGTGGTGAAGTATGGTCAGGTCACATTGACCAGCGTGGTGAAGTATGGTCAGGTCACATTGACCAGAGTGGTGAAGTATGGTCAGTACACATTGACCAGCGTGGTGAAGTATGGTCAGTACACATTGACCAGCGTGGTGAAGTATGGTCAGTACACATTGACCACCGTGGTGAAGTATGGTCAGGTCACATTGACCAGCGTGGTGAAGTATGGTCAGTACACATTGACCAGAGTGGTGAAGTATGGTCAGGTCACATTGACCAGCGTGGTGAAGTATGATCAGGTCACATTGACCAGGGTGGTGAAGTATGGTCAGTACACATTGCCCAGAGTGGTGAAGTATGGTCAGGTCACATTGACCAGGGTGGTGAAGTATGGTCAGTACACATTGACCAGCGTGGTGAAGTATGGTCAGTACACATTGACCAGGGTGGTGAAGTATGGTCAGTACACATTGACCAGGGTGGTGAAGTATGGTCAGTACACATTGACCAGGGTGGTGAAGTATGGTCAGTACACATTGACCAGCGTGGTGAAGTATGGTCAGTCCACATTGACCAGCGTGGTGAAGTATGGTCAGTACACATTGACCAGAGTGGTGAAGTATGGTCAGTACACATTGACCAGCGTGGTGAAGTATGGTCAGTACACATTGACCAGCGTGGTGAAGTATGGTCAATACACATTGACCAGCGTGGTGAAGTATGGTCAGGTCACATTGACCAGCTTGGTGAAGTATGGTCAGTACACATTGACCAGCGTGGTGAAGTATGGTCAGTACACATTGACCAGCGTGGTGAAGTATGGTCAGGTCACATTGACCAGCGTGCTGAAGTATGGTCAGGTCACATTGACCAGAGTGGTGAAGTATGGTCAGTACACATTGACCAGCGTGGTGAAGTATGGTCAGTACACATTGACCAGCGTGGTGAATAATGGTCAGTACACATTGACCAGCGTGGTGAAGTATGGTCAGGTCACATTGACCAGCGTGGTGAAGTATGGTCAGTACACATTGACCAGCGTGGTGAAGTATGGTCAGTACACATTGACCAGCGTGGTGAAGTATGGTCAGTACACATTGACCAGAGTGGTGAAGTATGGTCAGTACACATTGACCAGGGTGGTGATGTATGGTCAGTACACATTGACCAGGGTGGTGAAGTATGGTCAGTACACATTGACCAGGGTGGTGAAGTATGGTCAGTACACATTGACCAGGGTGGTGAAGTATGGTCAGTACACATTGACCAGCGTGGTGAAGTATGGTCAGGTCACATTGACCAGGGTGGTGAAGTATGGTCAGTACACATTGACCAGAGTGGTGAAGTATGGTCAGGTCACATTGACCAGAGTGGTGAAGTATGGTCAGTACACATTGACCAGCGTGGTGAAGTATGGTCAGTACACATTGACCAGCGTGGTGAAGTATGGTCAGTACACATTGACCAGCGTGGTGAAGTATGGTCAGTACACATTGACCAGCGTGGTGAAGTATGGTCAGTCCACATTGACCAGCCTGGTGAAGTATGGTCAGTCCACATTGACCAGCGTGGTGAAGTATGGTCAGTCCACATTAACCAGAGTGGTGAAGTATGGTCAGGTCACATTGACCAGCGTGGTGAAGTATGGTCAGTACACATTGACCAGCGTGGTGAAGTATGGTCAGTACACATTGACCAGAGTGGTGAAGTATGGTCAGTACACATTGACCAGGGTGGTGAAGTATGGTCAGTACACATTGACCAGGGTGGTGAAGTATGGTCAGTACACATTGACCAGGGTGGTGAAGTATGGTCAGTACACATTGACCAGGGTGGTGAAGTATGGTCAGTACACATTGACCAGAGTGGTGAAGTATGGTCAGGTCACATTGATCAGGGTGGTGAAGTATGGTCAGTACACATTGACCAGCATGGTGAAGTATGGTCAGTACACATTGACCAGGGTGGTGAAGTATGGTCAGTACACATTGACCAGGGTGGTGAAGTATGGTCCGGTCACATTGACCAGCGTGGTGAAGTATGGTCAGTCCACATTGACCAGCGTGGTGAAGTATGGTCAGTACACATTGACCAGGGTGGTGAAGTATGGTCAGGTCACATTGACCAGCGTGGTGAAGTATGGTCAGTACACATTGACCAGGGTGGTGAAGTATGGTCAGTACACATTGACCAGCGTGGTGAAGTATGGCCAGTACACATTGACCAGGGTGGTGAAGTATGGTCAGTACACATTGACCAGAGTGGTGAAGTATGGTCAGGTCACATTGACCAGGGTGGTGAAGTATGGTCAGTACACATTGACCAGCGTGGTGAAGTATGGTCAGTACACATTGACCAGGGTGGTGAAGTATGGTCAGTACACATTGACCAGGGTGGTGAAGTATGGTCAGTACACATTGACCAGGGTGGTGAAGTATGGTCAGTACACATTGACCAGGGTGGTGAAGTATGGTCAGTACACATTGACCAGCGTGGTGAAGTATGGTCAGTCCACATTGACCAGAGTGGTGAAGTATGGTCAGGTCACATTGACCAGCGTGGTGAAGTATGGTCAGGTCACATTGACCAGGGTGGTGAAGTATGGTCAGTACACATTGACCAGAGTGGTGAAGTATGGTCAGGTCACATTGACCAGGGTGGTGAAGTATGGTCAGTACACATTGACCAGCGTGGTGAAGTATGGTCAGTACACATTGACCAGGGTGGTGAAGTATGGTCAGTACACATTGACCAGGGTGGTGAAGTATGGTCAGTACACATTGACCAGGGTGGTGAAGTATGGTCAGTACACATTGACCAGCGTGGTGAAGTATGGTCAGTCCACATTGACCAGCGTGGTGAAGTATGGTCAGTACACATTGACCAGAGTGGTGAAGTATGGTCAGTACACATTGACCAGCGTGGTGAAGTATGGTCAGTACACATTGACCAGCGTGGTGAAGTATGGTCCGGTCACATTGACCAGCGTGGTGAAGTATGGTCAGTCCACATTGACCAGCGTGGTGAAGTATGGTCAGTACACATTGACCAGGGTGGTGAAGTATGGTCAGGTCACATTGACCAGCGTGGTGAAGTATGGTCAGTACACATTGACCAGGGTGGTGAAGTATGGTCAGTACACATTGACCAGCGTGGTGAAGTATGGCCAGTACACATTGACCAGGGTGGTGAAGTATGGTCAGTACACATTGACCAGAGTGGTGAAGTATGGTCAGGTCACATTGACCAGGGTGGTGAAGTATGGTCAGTACACATTGACCAGCGTGGTGAAGTATGGTCAGTACACATTGACCAGGGTGGTGAAGTATGGTCAGTACACATTGACCAGGGTGGTGAAGTATGGTCAGTACACATTGACCAGCGTGGTGAAGTATGGTCAGTACACATTGACCAGGGTGGTGAAGTATGGTCAGTACACATTGACCAGCGTGGTGAAGTATGGTCAGTCCACATTGACCAGAGTGGTGAAGTATGGTCAGGTCACATTGACCAGCGTGGTGAAGTATGGTCAGGTCACATTGACCAGGGTGGTGAAGTATGGTCAGTACACATTGACCAGAGTGGTGAAGTATGGTCAGGTCACATTGACCAGGGTGGTGAAGTATGGTCAGTACACATTGACCAGCGTGGTGAAGTATGGTCAGTACACATTGACCAGGGTGGTGAAGTATGGTCAGTACACATTGACCAGGGTGGTGAAGTATGGTCAGTACACATTGACCAGGGTGGTGAAGTATGGTCAGTACACATTGACCAGCGTGGTGAAGTATGGTCAGTCCACATTGACCAGCGTGGTGAAGTATGGTCAGTACACATTGACCAGAGTGGTGAAGTATGGTCAGTACACATTGACCAGCGTGGTGAAGTATGGTCAGTACACATTGACCAGCGTGGTGAAGTATGGTCAGTACACATTGACCAGCGTGGTGAAGTATGGTCAGGTCACATTGACCAGCGTGGTGAAGTATGGTCAGTACACATTGACCAGCTTGGTGAAGTATGGTCAGTACACATTGACCAGCGTGGTGAAGTATGGTCAGTACACATTGACCAGCGTGGTGAAGTATGGTCAGGTCACATTGACCAGCGTGGTGAAGTATGGTCAGGTCACATTGACCAGAGTGGTGAAGTATGGTCAGTACACATTGACCAGCGTGGTGAAGTATGGTCAGTACACATTGACCAGCGTGGTGAATAATGGTCAGTACACATTGACCAGCGTGGTGAAGTATGGTCAGGTCACATTGACCAGCGTGGTGAAGTATGGTCAGTACACATTGACCAGAGTGGTGAAGTATGGTCAGGTCACATTGACCAGCGTGGTGAAGTATGGTCACGTCACATTGACCAGGGTGGTGAAGTATGGTCAGTACACATTGACCAGTGTGGTGAAGTATGGTCAGGTCACATTGACCAGGGTGGTGAAGTATGGTCAGTACACATTGACCAGCGTGGTGAAGTATGGTCAGTACACATTGACCAGGGTGGTGAAGTATGGTCAGTACACATTGACCAGGGTGGTGAAGTATGGTCAGTACACATTGACCAGCGTGGTGAAGTATGGTCAGTCCACATTGACCAGCGTGGTGAAGTATGGTCAGTACACATTGACCAGAGTGGTGAAGTATGGTCAGTACACATTGACCAGCGTGGTGAAGTATGGTCAGTACACATTGACCAGCGTGGTGAAGTATGGTCAGTACACATTGACCAGCGTGGTGAAGTATGGTCAGTACACATTGACCAGCGTGGTGAAGTATGGTCAGGTCACATTGACCAGCGTGGTGAAGTATGGTCAGTACACATTGACCAGCTTGGTGAAGTATGGTCAGTACACATTGACCAGCGTGGTGAAGTATGGTCAGTACACATTGACCAGCGTGGTGAAGTATGGTCAGGTCACATTGACCAGCGTGGTGAAGTATGGTCAGGTCACATTGACCAGAGTGGTGAAGTATGGTCAGTACACATTGACCAGCGTGGTGAAGTATGGTCAGTACACATTGACCAGCGTGGTGAATAATGGTCAGTACACATTGACCAGCGTGGTGAAGTATGGTCAGGTCACATTGACCAGCGTGGTGAAGTATGGTCAGTACACATTGACCAGCGTGGTGAAGTATGGTCAGTACACATTGACCAGCGTGAAGTATGGTCATTATACATTGACCAGAGTGGTGAAGTATGGTCAGTACACATTGACCAGGGTGGTGAAGTATGGTCAGTACACATTGACCAGGGTGGTGAAGTATGGTCAGTACACATTGACCTTGGTGGTGAAGTATGGTCAGTACACATTGACCAGGGTGGTGAAGTATGGTCAGTACACATTGACCAGGGTGGTGAAGTATGGTCAGTACACATTGACCAGGGTGGTGAAGTATGGTCAGTACACATTGACCAGGGTGGTGAAGTATGGTCAGTACACATTGACCAGCGTGGTGAAGTATGGTCAGGTCACATTGACCAGCGTGGTGAAGTATGGTCAGGTCACATTGACCAGGGTGGTGAAGTATGGTCAGTACACATTGACCAGAGTGGTGAAGTATGGTCAGGTCACATTGACCAGCGTGGTGAAGTATGGTCAGTACACATTGACCAGCGTGGTGAAGTATGGTCAGTACACATTGACCAGGGTGGTGAAGTATGGTCAGTACACATTGACCAGGGTGGTGAAGTGTGGTCAGTACACATTGACCAGGGTGGTGAAGTGTGGTCAGTACACATTGACCAGCGTGGTGAAGTATGGTCAGTCCACATTGACCAGCGTGGTGAAGTATGGTCAGTACAAATTGACCAGAGTGGTGAAGTATGGTCAGTACACATTGACCAGCGTGGTGAAGTATGGTCAGTACACATTGACCAGCGTGGTGAAGTATGGTCAGTACACATTGACCAGCGTGGTGAAGTATGGTCAGGTCACATTGACCAGCGTGGTGAAGTATGGTCAGTACACATTGACCAGCGTGGTGAAGTATGGTCAGTACACATTGACCAGCGTGGTGAAGTATGGTCAGGTCACATTGACCAGCGTGGTGAAGTATGGTCAGGTCACATTGACCAGCGTGGTGAAGTATGGTCAGTACACATTGACCACCGTGGTGAAGTATGGTCAGGTCACATTGACCAGCGTGGTGAAGTATGGTCAGTACACATTGACCAGAGTGGTGAAGTATGGTCAGGTCACATTGACCAGCGTGGTGAAGTATGGTCAGGTCACATTGACCAGGGTGGTGAAGTATGGTCAGTACACATTGACCAGAGTGGTGAAGTATGGTCAGGTCACATTGACCAGGGTGGTGAAGTATGGTCAGTACACATTGACCAGGGTGGTGAAGTATGGTCAGTACACATTGACCAGCGTGGTGAAGTATGGTCAGTACACATTGACCAGGGTGGTGAAGTATGGTCAGTACACATTGACCAGGGTGGTGAAGTATGGTCAGTACACATTGACCAGGGTGGTGAAGTATGGTCAGTACACATTGACCAGCGTGGTGAAGTATGGTCAGTCCACATTGACCAGCGTGGTGAAGTATGGTCAGTACACATTGACCAGAGTGGTGAAGTATGGTCAGTACACATTGACCAGCGTGGTGAAGTATGGTCAGTACACATTGACCAGCGTGGTGAAGTATGGTCAGTACACATTGACCAGCGTGGTGAAGTATGGTCAGGTCACATTGACCAGCTTGGTGAAGTATGGTCAGTACACATTGACCAGCGTGGTGAAGTATGGTCAGTACACATTGACCAGCGTGGTGAAGTATGGTCAGGTCACATTGACCAGCGTGCTGAAGTATGGTCAGGTCACATTGACCAGAGTGGTGAAGTATGGTCAGTACACATTGACCAGCGTGGTGAAGTATGGTCAGTACACATTGACCAGCGTGGTGAATAATGGTCAGTACACATTGACCAGCGTGGTGAAGTATGGTCAGGTCACATTGACCAGCGTGGTGAAGTATGGTCAGTACACATTGACCAGCGTGGTGAAGTATGGTCAGTACACATTGACCAGCGTGGTGAAGTATGGTCAGTACACATTGACCAGAGTGGTGAAGTATGGTCAGTACACATTGACCAGGGTGGTGATGTATGGTCAGTACACATTGACCAGGGTGGTGAAGTATGGTCAGTACACATTGACCAGGGTGGTGAAGTATGGTCAGTACACATTGACCAGGGTGGTGAAGTATGGTCAGTACACATTGACCAGCGTGGTGAAGTATGGTCAGGTCACATTGACCAGGGTGGTGAAGTATGGTCAGTACACATTGACCAGAGTGGTGAAGTATGGTCAGGTCACATTGACCAGGGTGGTGAAGTATGGTCAGTACACATTGACCAGCGTGGTGAAGTATGGTCAGTACACATTGACCAGGGTGGTGAAGTATGGTCAGTACACATTGACCAGGGTGGTGAAGTATGGTCAGTACACATTGACCAGGGTGGTGAAGTATGGTCAGGTCACATTGACCAGCGTGGTGAAGTATGGTCAGTACACATTGACCAGCGTGGTGAAGTATGGTCAGTACACATTGACCAGCGTGGTGAAGTATGGTCAGGTCACATTGACCAGAGTGGTGAAGTATGGTCAGTACACATTGACCAGCGTGGTGAAGTATGGTCAGTACACATTGACCAGCGTGGTGAAGTATGGTCAGTACACATTGACCAGCGTGGTGAAGTATTGTCAGGTCACATTGACCAGCGTGGTGAAGTATGGTCAGTACACATTGACCAGCTTGGTGAAGTATGGTCAGTACACATTGACCAGCGTGGTGAAGTATGGTCAGTACACATTGACCAGCGTGGTGAAGTATGGTCAGTCCACATTGACCAGCCTGGTGAAGTATGGTCAGTCCACATTGACCAGCCTGGTGAAGTATGGTCAGTCCACATTGACCAGCGTGGTGAAGTATGGTCAGTCCACATTAACCAGAGTGGTGAAGTATGGTCAGGTCACATTGACCAGCGTGGTGAAGTATGGTCAGTACACATTGACCAGCGTGGTGAAGTATGGTCAGTACACATTGACCAGAGTGGTGAAGTATGGTCAGTACACATTGACCAGGGTGGTGAAGTATGGTCAGTACACATTGACCAGGGTGGTGAAGTATGGTCAGTACACATTGACCAGGGTGGTGAAGTATGGTCAGTACACATTGACCAGGGTGGTGAAGTATGGTCAGTACACATTGACCAGAGTGGTGAAGTATGGTCAGGTCACATTGATCAGGGTGGTGAAGTATGGTCAGTACACATTGACCAGCATGGTGAAGTATGGTCAGTACACATTGACCAGGGTGGTGAAGTATGGTCAGTACACATTGACCAGGGTGGTGAAGTATGGTCCGGTCACATTGACCAGCGTGGTGAAGTATGGTCAGTCCACATTGACCAGCGTGGTGAAGTATGGTCAGTACACATTGACCAGGGTGGTGAAGTATGGTCAGGTCACATTGACCAGCGTGGTGAAGTATGGTCAGTACACATTGACCAGGGTGGTGAAGTATGGTCAGTACACATTGACCAGCGTGGTGAAGTATGGTCAGTACACATTGACCAGGGTGGTGAAGTATGGTCAGTACACATTGACCAGAGTGGTGAAGTATGGTCAGGTCACATTGACCAGGGTGGTGAAGTATGGTCAGTACACATTGACCAGCGTGGTGAAGTATGGTCAGTACACATTGACCAGGGTGGTGAAGTATGGTCAGTACACATTGACCAGGGTGGTGAAGTATGGTCAGTACACATTGACCAGGGTGGTGAAGTATAGTCAGTACACATTGACCAGGGTGGTGAAGTATGGTCAGTACACATTGACCAACGTGGTGAAGTATGGTCAGTCCACATTGACCAGAGTGGTGAAGTATGGTCAGGTCACATTGACCAGCGTGGTGAAGTATGGTCAGGTCACATTTACCAGGGTGGTGAAGTATGGTCAGTACACATTGACCAGAGTGGTGAAGTATGGTCAGGTCACATTGACCAAGGTGGTGAAGTATGGTCAGTACACATTGACCAGCGTGGTGAAGTATGGTCAGTACACATTGACCAGGGTGGTGAAGTATGGTCAGTACACATTGACCAGGGTGGTGAAGTATGGTCAGTACACATTGACCAGGGTGGTGAAGTATGGTCAGTACACATTGACCAGCGTGGTGAAGTATGGTCAGTCCACATTGACCAGCGTGGTGAAGTATGGTCAGTACACATTGACCAGAGTGGTGAAGTATGGTCAGTACACATTGACCAGCGTGGTGAAGTATGGTCAGTACACATTGACCAGCGTGGTGAAGTATGGTCAGTACACATTGACCAGCGTGGTGAAGTATGGTCAGTACACATTGACCAGCGTGGTGAAGTATGGTCAGTACACATTGACCAGCGTGGTGAAGTATGGTCAGGTCACATTGACCAGCGTGGTGAAGTATGGTCAGTACACATTGACCAGCTTGGTGAAGTATGGTCAGTACACATTGACCAGCGTGGTGAAGTATGGTCAGTACACATTGACCAGCGTGGTGAAGTATAGTCAGGTCACATTGACCAGCGTGGTTAAGTATGGTCAGGTCACATTGACCAGAGTGGTGAAGTATGGTCAGTACACATTGACCAGCGTGGTGAAGTATGGTCAGTACACATTGACCAGCGTGGTGAATAATGGTCAGTACACATTGACCAGCGTGGTGAAGTATGGTCAGGTCACATTGACCAGCGTGGTGAAGTATGGTCAGTACACATTGACCAGAGTGGTGAAGTATGGTCAGGTCACATTGACCAGCGTGGTGAAGTATGGTCAGGTCACATTGACCAGGGTGGTGAAGTATGGTCAGTACACATTGACCAGAGTGGTGAAGTATGGTCAGGTCACATTGACCAGGGTGGTGAAGTATGGTCAGTACACATTGACCAGCGTGGTGAAGTATGGTCAGTACACATTGACCAGGGTGGTGAAGTATGGTCAGTACACATTGACCAGGGTGGTGAAGTATGGTCAGTATACATTGACCAGGGTGGTGAAGTATGGTCAGTACACATTGAACAGCGTGGTGAAGTATGGTCAGTCCACATTGACCAGCGTGGTGAAGTATGATCAGTACACATTGACCAGAGTGGTGAAGTATGGTCAGTACACATTGACCAGCGTGGTGAAGTATGGTCAGTACACATTGACCAGCGTGGTGAAGTATGGTCAGTACACATTGACCAGCGTGGTGAAGTATGGTCAGGTCACATTGACCAGCGTGGTGAAGTATGGTCAGTACACATTGACCAGCTTGGTGAAGTATGGTCAGTACACATTGACCAGCGTGGTGAAGTATGGTCAGTACACATTGACCAGCGTGGTGAAGTATGGTCAGGTCACATTGACCAGCGTGGTGAAGTATGGTCAGGTCACATTGACCAGAGTGGTGAAGTATGGTCAGTACACATTGACCAGCGTGGTGAAGTATGGTCAGTACACATTGACCAGCGTGGTGAATAATGGTCAGTACACATTGACCAGCGTGGTGAAGTATGGTCAGTCCACATTGACCAGCGTGGTGAAGTATGGTCAGTACACATTGACCAGCGTGTTGAAGTATGGTCAGTACACATTGACCAGCGTGGTGAAGTATGGTCATTACACATTGACCAGAGTGGTGAAGTATGGTCAGGTCACATTGACCAGCGTGGTGAAGTATGGTCAGTACACATTGACCAGCTTGGTGAAGTATGGTCAGTACACATTGACCAGCGTGGTGAAGTATGGTCAGTACACATTGACCAGCGTGGTGAAGTATAGTCAGGTCACATTGACCAGCGTGGTTAAGTATGGTCAGGTCACATTGACCAGAGTGGTGAAGTATGGTCAGTACACATTGACCAGCGTGGTGAAGTATGGTCAGTACACATTGACCAGCGTGGTGAATAATGGTCAGTACACATTGACCAGCGTGGTGAAGTATGGTCAGGTCACATTGACCAGCGTGGTGAAGTATGGTCAGTACACATTGACCAGAGTGGTGAAGTATGGTCAGGTCACATTGACCAGCGTGGTGAAGTATGGTCAGGTCACATTGACCAGGGTGGTGAAGTATGGTCAGTACACATTGACCAGAGTGGTGAAGTATGGTCAGGTCACATTGACCAGGGTGGTGAAGTATGGTCAGTACACATTGACCAGCGTGGTGAAGTATGGTCAGTACACATTGACCAGGGTGGTGAAGTATGGTCAGTACACATTGACCAGGGTGGTGAAGTATGGTCAGTATACATTGACCAGGGTGGTGAAGTATGGTCAGTACACATTGAACAGCGTGGTGAAGTATGGTCAGTCCACATTGACCAGCGTGGTGAAGTATGATCAGTACACATTGACCAGAGTGGTGAAGTATGGTCAGTACACATTGACCAGCGTGGTGAAGTATGGTCAGTACACATTGACCAGCGTGGTGAAGTATGGTCAGTACACATTGACCAGCGTGGTGAAGTATGGTCAGGTCACATTGACCAGCGTGGTGAAGTATGGTCAGTACACATTGACCAGCTTGGTGAAGTATGGTCAGTACACATTGACCAGCGTGGTGAAGTATGGTCAGTACACATTGACCAGCGTGGTGAAGTATGGTCAGGTCACATTGACCAGCGTGGTGAAGTATGGTCAGGTCACATTGACCAGAGTGGTGAAGTATGGTCAGTACACATTGACCAGCGTGGTGAAGTATGGTCAGTACACATTGACCAGCGTGGTGAATAATGGTCAGTACACATTGACCAGCGTGGTGAAGTATGGTCAGTCCACATTGACCAGCGTGGTGAAGTATGGTCAGTACACATTGACCAGCGTGTTGAAGTATGGTCAGTACACATTGACCAGCGTGGTGAAGTATGGTCATTACACATTGACCAGAGTGGTGAAGTATGGTCAGTACACATTGACCAGGGTGGTGAAGTATGGTCAGTACACATTGACCAGGGTGGTGAAGTATGGTCAGTACACATTGACCAGGGTGGTGAAGTATGGTCAGTACACATTGACCAGGGTGGTGAAGTATGGTCAGTACACATTGACCAGGGTGGTGAAGTATGGTCAGTACACATTGACCAGGGTGGTGAAGTATGGTCAGTACACATTGACCAGGGTGGTGAAGTATGGTCAGTACACATTGACCAGCGTGGTGAAGTATGGTCAGTCCACATTGACCAGAGTGGTGAAGTATGGTCAGGTCACATTGACCAGCGTGGTGAAGTATGGTCAGGTCACATTGACCAGGGTGGTGAAGTATGGTCAGTACACATTGACCAGAGTGGTGAAGTATGGTCAGGTCACATTGACCAGGGTGGTGAAGTATGGTCAGTACACATTGACCAGCGTGGTGAAGTATGGTCAGTACACATTGACCAGGGTGGTGAAGTATGGTCAGTACACATTGACCAGGGTGGTGAAGTATGGTCAGTACACATTGACCAGGGTGGTGAAGTATGGTCAGTACACATTGACCAGCGTGGTGAAGTATGGTCAGTCCACATTGACCAGCGTGGTGAAGTATGGTCAGTACACATTGACCAGAGTGGTGAAGTATGGTCAGTACACATTGACCAGCGTGGTGAAGTATGGTCAGTACACATTGACCAGCGTGGTGAAGTATGGTCAGTACACATTGACCAGCGTGGTGAAGTATGGTCAGGTCACATTGACCAGCGTGGTGAAGTATGGTCAGTACACATTGACCAGCTTGGTGAAGTATGGTCAGTACACATTGACCAGCGTGGTGAAGTATGGTCAGTACACATTGACCAGCGTGGTGAAGTATGGTCAGGTCACATTGACCAGCGTGGTGAAGTATGGTCAGGTCACATTGACCAGAGTGGTGAAGTATGGTCAGTACACATTGACCAGCGTGGTGAAGTATGGTCAGTACACATTGACCAGCGTGGTGAATAATGGTCAGTACACATTGACCAGCGTGGTGAAGTATGGTCAGTACACATTGACCAGCGTGGTGAAGTATGGTCAGTACACATTGACCAGCGTGGTGAAGTATGGTCAGGTCACATTGACCAGCGTGGTGAAGTATGGTCAGTACACATTGACCAGCTTGGTGAAGTATGGTCAGTACACATTGACCAGCGTGGTGAAGTATGGTCAGTACACATTGACCAGCGTGGTGAAGTATGGTCAGGTCACATTGACCAGCGTGGTGAAGTATGGTCAGGTCACATTGACCAGAGTGGTGAAGTATGGTCAGTACACATTGACCAGCGTGGTGAAGTATGGTCAGTACACATTGACCAGCGTGGTGAATAATGGTCAGTACACATTGACCAGCGTGGTGAAGTATGGTCAGTCCACATTGACCAGCGTGGTGAAGTATGGTCAGTACACATTGACCAGCGTGTTGAAGTATGGTCAGTACACATTGACCAGCGTGGTGAAGTATGGTCATTACACATTGACCAGAGTGGTGAAGTATGGTCAGTACACATTGACCAGGGTGGTGAAGTATGGTCAGTACACATTGACCAGGGTGGTGAAGTATGGTCAGTACACATTGACCAGGGTGGTGAAGTATGGTCAGTACACATTGACCAGGGTGGTGAAGTATGGTCAGTACACATTGACCAGGGTGGTGAAGTATGGTCAGTACACATTGACCAGGGTGGTGAAGTATGGTCAGTACACATTGACCAGGGTGGTGAAGTATGGTCAGTACACATTGACCAGCGTGGTGAAGTATGGTCAGTCCACATTGACCAGAGTGGTGAAGTATGGTCAGGTCACATTGACCAGCGTGGTGAAGTATGGTCAGGTCACATTGACCAGGGTGGTGAAGTATGGTCAGTACACATTGACCAGAGTGGTGAAGTATGGTCAGGTCACATTGACCAGGGTGGTGAAGTATGGTCAGTACACATTGACCAGCGTGGTGAAGTATGGTCAGTACACATTGACCAGGGTGGTGAAGTATGGTCAGTACACATTGACCAGGGTGGTGAAGTATGGTCAGTACACATTGACCAGGGTGGTGAAGTATGGTCAGTACACATTGACCAGCGTGGTGAAGTATGGTCAGTCCACATTGACCAGCGTGGTGAAGTATGGTCAGTACACATTGACCAGAGTGGTGAAGTATGGTCAGTACACATTGACCAGCGTGGTGAAGTATGGTCAGTACACATTGACCAGCGTGGTGAAGTATGGTCAGTACACATTGACCAGCGTGGTGAAGTATGGTCAGGTCACATTGACCAGCGTGGTGAAGTATGGTCAGTACACATTGACCAGCTTGGTGAAGTATGGTCAGTACACATTGACCAGCGTGGTGAAGTATGGTCAGTACACATTGTCCAGCGTGGTGAAGTATGGTCAGGTCACATTGACCAGCGTGGTGAAGTATGGTCAGGTCACATTGACCAGAGTGGTGAAGTATGGTCAGTACACATTGACCAGCGTGGTGAAGTATGGTCAGTACACATTGACCAGCGTGGTGAATAATGGTCAGTACACATTGACCAGCGTGGTGAAGTATGGTCAGTACACATTGACCAGCGTGGTGAAGTATGGTCAGTACACATTGACCAGCGTGGTGAAGTATGGTCAGGTCACATTGACCAGCGTGGTGAAGTATGGTCAGTACACATTGACCAGCTTGGTGAAGTATGGTCAGTACACATTGACCAGCGTGGTGAAGTATGGTCAGTACACATTGACCAGCGTGGTGAAGTATGGTCAGGTCACATTGACCAGCGTGGTAAAGTATGGTCAGGTCACATTGACCAGCGTGGTGAAGTATGGTCAGTACACATTGACCAGCGTGGTGAAGTATGGTCAGTACACATTGACCAGCGTGGTGAATAATGGTCAGTACACATTGACCAGCGTGGTGAAGTATGGTCAGGTCACATTGACCAGCGTGGTGAAGTATGGTCAGTACACATTGACCAGAGTGGTGAAGTATGGTCAGGTCACATTGACCAGCGTGGTGAAGTATGGTCAGGTCACATTGACCAGGGTAGTGAAGTATGGTCAGTACACATTGACCAGCGTGGTGAAGTATGGTCAGTACACATTGACCAGGGTGGTGAAGTATGGTCAGTACACATTGACCAGGGTGGTGAAGTATGGTCAGTATACATTGACCAGGGTGGTGAAGTATGGTCAGTACACATTGAACAGCGTGGTGAAGTATGGTCAGTCCACATTGACCAGCGTGGTGAAGTATGATCAGTACACATTGACCAGAGTGGTGAAGTATGGTCAGTACACATTGACCAGCGTGGTGAAGTATGGTCAGTACACATTGACCAGCGTGGTGAAGTATGGTCAGTACACATTGACCAGCGTGGTGAAGTATGGTCAGGTCACATTGACCAGCGTGGTGAAGTATGGTCAGTACACATTGACCAGCTTGGTGAAGTATGGTCAGTACACATTGACCAGCGTGGTGAAGTATGGTCAGTACACATTGACCAGCGTGGTGAAGTATGGTCAGGTCACATTGACCAGCGTGGTGAAGTATGGTCAGGTCACATTGACCAGAGTGGTGAAGTATGGTCAGTACACATTGACCAGCGTGGTGAAGTATGGTCAGTACACATTGACCAGCGTGGTGAATAATGGTCAGTACACATTGACCAGCGTGGTGAAGTATGGTCAGTCCACATTGACCAGCGTGGTGAAGTATGGTCAGTACACATTGACCAGCGTGTTGAAGTATGGTCAGTACACATTGACCAGCGTGGTGAAGTATGGTCATTACACATTGACCAGAGTGGTGAAGTATGGTCAGTACACATTGACCAGGGTGGTGAAGTATGGTCAGTACACATTGACCAGGGTGGTGAAGTATGGTCAGTACACATTGACCAGGGTGGTGAAGTATGGTCAGTACACATTGACCAGGGTGGTGAAGTATGGTCAGTACACATTGACCAGGGTGGTGAAGTATGGTCAGTACACATTGACCAGGGTGGTGAAGTATGGTCAGTACACATTGACCAGGGTGGTGAAGTATGGTCAGTACACATTGACCAGCGTGGTGAAGTATGGTCAGTCCACATTGACCAGAGTGGTGAAGTATGGTCAGGTCACATTGACCAGCGTGGTGAAGTATGGTCAGGTCACATTGACCAGGGTGGTGAAGTATGGTCAGTACACATTGACCAGAGTGGTGAAGTATGGTCAGGTCACATTGACCAGGGTGGTGAAGTATGGTCAGTACACATTGACCAGCGTGGTGAAGTATGGTCAGTACACATTGACCAGGGTGGTGAAGTATGGTCAGTACACATTGACCAGGGTGGTGAAGTATGGTCAGTACACATTGACCAGGGTGGTGAAGTATGGTCAGTACACATTGACCAGCGTGGTGAAGTATGGTCAGTCCACATTGACCAGCGTGGTGAAGTATGGTCAGTACACATTGACCAGAGTGGTGAAGTATGGTCAGTACACATTGACCAGCGTGGTGAAGTATGGTCAGTACACATTGACCAGCGTGGTGAAGTATGGTCAGTACACATTGACCAGCGTGGTGAAGTATGGTCAGGTCACATTGACCAGCGTGGTGAAGTATGGTCAGTACACATTGACCAGCTTGGTGAAGTATGGTCAGTACACATTGACCAGCGTGGTGAAGTATGGTCAGTACACATTGACCAGCGTGGTGAAGTATGGTCAGGTCACATTGACCAGCGTGGTGAAGTATGGTCAGGTCACATTGACCAGAGTGGTGAAGTATGGTCAGTACACATTGACCAGCGTGGTGAAGTATGGTCAGTACACATTGACCAGCGTGGTGAATAATGGTCAGTACACATTGACCAGCGTGGTGAAGTATGGTCAGTACACATTGACCAGCGTGGTGAAGTATGGTCAGTACACATTGACCAGCGTGGTGAAGTATGGTCAGGTCACATTGACCAGCGTGGTGAAGTATGGTCAGTACACATTGACCAGCTTGGTGAAGTATGGTCAGTACACATTGACCAGCGTGGTGAAGTATGGTCAGTACACATTGACCAGCGTGGTGAAGTATGGTCAGGTCACATTGACCAGCGTGGTGAAGTATGGTCAGGTCACATTGACCAGAGTGGTGAAGTATGGTCAGTACACATTGACCAGCGTGGTGAAGTATGGTCAGTACACATTGACCAGCGTGGTGAATAATGGTCAGTACACATTGACCAGCGTGGTGAAGTATGGTCAGTCCACATTGACCAGCGTGGTGAAGTATGGTCAGTACACATTGACCAGCGTGTTGAAGTATGGTCAGTACACATTGACCAGCGTGGTGAAGTATGGTCATTACACATTGACCAGAGTGGTGAAGTATGGTCAGTACACATTGACCAGGGTGGTGAAGTATGGTCAGTACACATTGACCAGGGTGGTGAAGTATGGTCAGTACACATTGACCAGGGTGGTGAAGTATGGTCAGTACACATTGACCAGGGTGGTGAAGTATGGTCAGTACACATTGACCAGGGTGGTGAAGTATGGTCAGTACACATTGACCAGGGTGGTGAAGTATGGTCAGTACACATTGACCAGGGTGGTGAAGTATGGTCAGTACACATTGACCAGCGTGGTGAAGTATGGTCAGTCCACATTGACCAGAGTGGTGAAGTATGGTCAGGTCACATTGACCAGCGTGGTGAAGTATGGTCAGGTCACATTGACCAGGGTGGTGAAGTATGGTCAGTACACATTGACCAGAGTGGTGAAGTATGGTCAGGTCACATTGACCAGGGTGGTGAAGTATGGTCAGTACACATTGACCAGCGTGGTGAAGTATGGTCAGTACACATTGACCAGGGTGGTGAAGTATGGTCAGTACACATTGACCAGGGTGGTGAAGTATGGTCAGTACACATTGACCAGGGTGGTGAAGTATGGTCAGTACACATTGACCAGCGTGGTGAAGTATGGTCAGTCCACATTGACCAGCGTGGTGAAGTATGGTCAGTACACATTGACCAGAGTGGTGAAGTATGGTCAGTACACATTGACCAGCGTGGTGAAGTATGGTCAGTACACATTGACCAGCGTGGTGAAGTATGGTCAGTACACATTGACCAGCGTGGTGAAGTATGGTCAGGTCACATTGACCAGCGTGGTGAAGTATGGTCAGTACACATTGACCAGCTTGGTGAAGTATGGTCAGTACACATTGACCAGCGTGGTGAAGTATGGTCAGTACACATTGTCCAGCGTGGTGAAGTATGGTCAGGTCACATTGACCAGCGTGGTGAAGTATGGTCAGGTCACATTGACCAGAGTGGTGAAGTATGGTCAGTACACATTGACCAGCGTGGTGAAGTATGGTCAGTACACATTGACCAGCGTGGTGAATAATGGTCAGTACACATTGACCAGCGTGGTGAAGTATGGTCAGTACACATTGACCAGCGTGGTGAAGTATGGTCAGTACACATTGACCAGCGTGGTGAAGTATGGTCAGGTCACATTGACCAGCGTGGTGAAGTATGGTCAGTACACATTGACCAGCTTGGTGAAGTATGGTCAGTACACATTGACCAGCGTGGTGAAGTATGGTCAGTACACATTGACCAGCGTGGTGAAGTATGGTCAGGTCACATTGACCAGCGTGGTAAAGTATGGTCAGGTCACATTGACCAGCGTGGTGAAGTATGGTCAGTACACATTGACCAGCGTGGTGAAGTATGGTCAGTACACATTGACCAGCGTGGTGAATAATGGTCAGTACACATTGACCAGCGTGGTGAAGTATGGTCAGGTCACATTGACCAGCGTGGTGAAGTATGGTCAGTACACATTGACCAGAGTGGTGAAGTATGGTCAGGTCACATTGACCAGCGTGGTGAAGTATGGTCAGGTCACATTGACCAGGGTAGTGAAGTATGGTCAGTACACATTGACCAGAGTGGTGAAGTATGGTCAGGTCACATTGACCAGCGTGGTGAAGTATGGTCAGGTCACATTGACCAGGGTAGTGAAGTATGGTCAGTACACATTGACCAGAGTGGTGAAGTATGGTCAGGTCACATTGACCAGGGTGGTGAAGTATGGTCAGTACACATTGACCAGCGTGGTGAAGTATGGTCAGTACACATTGACCAGGGTGGTGAAGTATGGTCAGTACACATTGACCAGGGTGGTGAAGTATGGTCAGTACACATTGACCAGGGTGGTGAAGTATGGTCAGTACACATTGACCAGCGTGGTGAAGTATGGTCAGTCCACATTGACCAGCGTGGTGAAGTATGGTCACTACACATTGACCAGCGTGGTGAAGTATGGTCAGTACACATTGACCAGCGTGGTGAAGTATGGTCAGTACACATTGACCAGCGTGGTGAATAATGGTCAGTACACATTGACCAGCGTGGTGAAGTATGGTCAGGTCACATTGACCAGCGTGGTGAAGTATGGTCAGTACACATTGACCAGAGTGGTGAAGTATGGTCAGGTCACATTGACCAGCGTGGTGAAGTATGGTCAGGTCACATTGACCAGGGTAGTGAAGTATGGTCAGTACACATTGACCAGAGTGGTGAAGTATGGTCAGGTCACATTGACCAGCGTGGTGAAGTATGGTCAGGTCACATTGACCAGGGTAGTGAAGTATGGTCAGTACACATTGACCAGAGTGGTGAAGTATGGTCAGGTCACATTGACCAGGGTGGTGAAGTATGGTCAGTACACATTGACCAGCGTGGTGAAGTATGGTCAGTACACATTGACCAGGGTGGTGAAGTATGGTCAGTACACATTGACCAGGGTGGTGAAGTATGGTCAGTACACATTGACCAGGGTGGTGAAGTATGGTCAGTACACATTGACCAGCGTGGTGAAGTATGGTCAGTCCACATTGACCAGCGTGGTGAAGTATGGTCAGTACACATTGACCAGAGTGGTGAAGTATGGTCAGTACACATTAACCAGCGTGGTGAAGTATGGTCAGTACACATTGACCAGCGTGGTGAAGTATGGTCAGTACACATTGACCAGCGTGGTGAAGTATGGTCAGGTCACATTGACCAGCGTGGTGAAGTATGGTCAGTACACATTGACCAGCTTGGTGAAGTATGGTCAGTACACATTGACCAGCGTGGTGAAGTATGGTCAGTACACATTGACCAGCGTGGTGAAGTATGGTCAGGTCACATTGACCAGCGTGGTGAAGTATGGTCAGGTCACATTGACCAGAGTGGTGAAGTATGGTCAGTACACATTGACCAGCGTGGTGAATAATGGTCAGTACACATTGACCAGCGTGGTGAAGTATGGTCAGGTCACATTGACCAGCGTGGTGAAGTATGGTCAGTACACATTGACCAGCGTGGTGAAGTATGGTCAGTACACATTGACCAGCGTGGTGAAGTATGGTCATTACACATTGACCAGAGTGGTGAAGTATGGTCAGTACACATTGACCAGGGTGGTGAAGTATGGTCAGGACACATTGACCAGGGTGGTGAAGTATGGTCAGTACACATTGACCAGGGTGGTGAAGTATGGTCAGTACACATTGACCAGGGTGGTGAAGTATGGTCAGTACACATTGACCAGGGTGGTGAAGTATGGTCAGTACACATTGACCAAGGTGGTGAAGTATGGTCAGTACACATTGACCAGGGTGGTGAAGTATGGTCAGTACACATTGACCAGCGTGGTGAAGTATGGTCAGTCCACATTGACCAGAGTGGTGAAGTATGGTCAGGTCACATTGACCAGCGTGGTGAAGTATGGTCAGGTCACATTGACCAGGGTGGTGAAGTATGGTCAGAACACATTGACCAGAGTGGTGAAGTATGGTCAGGTCACATTGACCAGGGTGGTGAAGTATGGTCAGTACACATTGACCAGCGTGGTGAAGTATGGTCAGTACACATTGACCAGGGTGGTGAAGTATGGTCAGTGCACATTGACCAGGGTGGTGAAGTATGGTCAGTACACATTGACCAGCGTGGTGAAGTATGGTCAGGTCACATTGACCAGCGTGGTGAAGTATGGTCAGTACACATTGACCAGAGTGGTGAAGTATGGTCAGGTCACATTGACCAGCGTGGTGAAGTATGGTCAGGTCACATTGACCAGGGTGGTGAAGTATGGTCAGTACACATTGACCAGAGTGGTGAAGTATGGTCAGGTCACATTGACCAGGGTGGTGAAGTATGGTCAGTACACATTGACCAGCGTGGTGAAGTATGGTCAGTACACATTGACCAGGGTGGTGAAGTATGGTCAGTACACATTGACCAGGGTGGTGAAGTATGGTCAG
Source organism: Petromyzon marinus (assembly GCF_048934315.1). NCBI lineage: Eukaryota > Metazoa > Chordata > Hyperoartia > Petromyzontiformes > Petromyzontidae > Petromyzon > Petromyzon marinus. Next base: position 363,607 of record NW_027423048.1, read on the forward strand.
TACACATTGACCAGGGTGGTGAAGTATGGTCAGTACACATTGACCAGCGTGGTGAAGTATGGTCAGTCCACATTGACCAGCGTGGTGAAGTATGGTCAGTACACATTGACCAGAGTGGTGAAGTATGGTCAGTACACATTGACCAGCGTGGTGAAGTATGGTCAGTACACATTGACCAGCGTGGTGAAGTATGGTCAGTACACATTGACCAGCGTGGTGAAATATGGTCAGGTCACATTGACCAGCGTGGTGAAGTATGGTCAGTACACATTGACCAGCTTGGTGAAGTATGGTCAGTACACATTGACCAGCATGGTGAAGTATGGTCAGTACACATTGACCAGCGTGGTGAAGTATGGTCAGGTCACATTGACCAGCGTGCTGAAGTATGGTCAGGTCACATTGACCAGAGTGGTGAAGTATGGTCAGTACACATTGACCAGCGTGGTGAAGTATGGTCAGTACACATTGACCAGCGTGGTGAATAATGGTCAGTACACATTGACCAGCGTCGGTGAAGTATGGTCAGGTCACATTGACCAGCGTGGTGAAGTATGGTCAGTACACATTGACCAGCGTGGTGAAGTATGGTCAGTACACATTGACCAGCGTGGTGAAGTATGGTCAGTACACATTGACCAGAGTGGTGAAGTATGGTCAGTACACATTGACCAGGGTGGTGAAGTATGGTCAGTACACATTGACCAGGGTGGTGAAGTATGGTCAGTACACATTGACCAGGGTGGTGAAGTATGGTCAGTACACATTGACCAGGGTGGTGAAGTATGGTCAGTACACATTGACCAGGGTGGTGAAGTATGGTCAGTACACATTGACCAGAGTGGTGAAGTATGGTCAGGTCACATTGACCAGGGTGGTGAAGAATGGTCAGTACACATTGACCAGCGTGGTGAAGTATGGTCAGTACACATTGACCAGGGTGGTGAAGTATGGTCAGTACACATTGACCAGGGTGGTGAAGTATGGTCAGTACACATTGACCAGGGTGGTGAAGTATGGTCAGGTCACATTGACCAGCGTGGTGAAGTATGGTCAGTACACATTGACCAGCGTGGTGAAGTATGGTCAGTACACATTGACCAGCGTGGTGAAGTATGGTCAGGTCACATTGACCAGAGTGGTGAAGTATGGTCAGTACACATTGACCAGCGTGGTGAAGTATGGTCAGTACACATTGACCAGCGTGGTGAAGTATGGTCAGTACACATTGACCAGCGTGGTGAAGTATGGTCAGGTCACATTGACCAGCGTGGTGAAGTATGGTCAGTACACATTGACCAGCTTGGTGAAGTATGGTCAGTACACATTGACCAGCGTGGTGAAGTATGGTCAGTACACATTGACCAGCGTGGTGAAGTATGGTCAGGTCACATTGACCAGCGTGGTGAAGTATGGTCAGGTCACATTGACCAGAGTGGTGAAGTATGGTCAGTACACATTGACCAGCGTGGTGAATTATGGTCAGTACACATTGACCAGCGTGGTGAAGTATGGTCAGTACACATTGACCAGCGTGGTGAAGTATGGTCAGTCCACATTGACCAGCGTGGTGAAGTATGGTCAGGTCACATTGACCAGCGTGGTGAAGTATGGTCAGTACACATTGACCAGCGTGGTGAAGTATGGTCAGTACACATTGACCAGGGTGGTGAAGTATGGTCAGGTCACATTGACCAGCGTGGTGAAGTATGGTCAGTACACATTGACCAGCGTGGTGAAGTATGGTCAGTACACATTGACTAGCGTGGTGAAGTATGGTCAGGTCACATTGACCAGCGTGGTGAAGTATGGTCAGTACACATTGACCAGCTTGGTGAAGTATGGTCAGTACACATTGACCAGCGTGGTGAAGTATGGTCAGTACACATTGACCAGCGTGGTGAAGTATGGTCAGGTCACATTGACCAGCGTGGTGAAGTATGGTCAGGTCACATTGACCAGAGTGGTGAAGTATGGTCAGTACACATTGACCAGCGTGGTGAATTATGGTCAGTACACATTGACCAGCGTGGTGAAGTATGGTCAGGTCACATTGACCAGCGTGGTGAAGTATGGTCAGTACACATTGACCAGCGTGGTGAAGTATGGTCAGTACACATTGACCAGAGTGGTGAAGTATGGTCAGGTCACATTGACCAGCGTGGTGAAGTATGGTCAGGTCACATTGACCAGGGTGGTGAAGTATGGTCAGTACACATTGACCAGAGTGGTGAAGTATGGTCAGGTCACATTGACCAGGGTGGTGAAGTATGGTCAGTACACATTGACCAGCGTGGTGAAGTATGGTCAGTACACATTGACCAGGGTGGTGAAAGTATGGTCAGTACACATTGACCAGGGTGGTGAAGTATGGTCAGGTCACATTGACCAGGGTGGTGAAGTATGGTCAGTACACATTGACCAGAGTGGTGAAGTATGGTCAGGTCACATTGACCAGGGTGGTGAAGTATGGTCAGTACACATTGACCAGCGTGGTGAAGTATGGTCAGTACACATTGACCAGGGTGGTGAAGTATGGTCAGTACACATTGACCAGGGTGGTGAAGTATGGTCAGTACACATTGACCAGGGTGGTGAAGTATGGTCAGGTCACATTGACCAGCGTGGTGAAGTATGGTCAGTACACATTGACCAGCGTGGTGAAGTATGGTCAGTACACATTGACCAGCGTGGTGAAGTATGGTCACGTCACATTGACCAGAGTGGTGAAGTATGGTCAGTACACATTGACCAGCGTGGTGAAGTATGGTCAGTACACATTGACCAGCGTGGTGAAGTATGGTCAGTACACATTGACCAGCGTGGTGAAGTATGGTCAGGTCACATTGACCAGCGTGGTGAAGTATGGTCAGTACACATTGACCAGCTTGGTGAAGTATGGTCAGTACACATTGACCAGCGTGGTGAAATATGGTCAGTACACATTGACCAGCGTGGTGAAGTATGGTCAGGTCACATTGACCAGCGTGGTGAAGTATGGTCAGTACACATTGACCAGGGTGGTGAAGTATGGTCAGTACACATTGACCAGGGTGGTGAAGTATGGTCAGTACACATTGACCAGGGTGGTGAAGTATGGTCAGTACACATTGACCAGGGTGGTGAAGTATGGTCAGTACACATTGACCAGGGTGGTGAAGTATGGTCAGTACACATTGACCAGCGTGGTGAAGTATGGTCAGTACACATTGACCAGCGTGGTGAAGTATGGTCAGGTCACATTGACCAGCGTGGTGAAGTATGGTCAGTACACATTGACCAGCGTGGTGAAGTATGGTCAGTACACATTGAACAGCGTGGTGAAGTATGGTCAGTTCACATTGACCAGAGTGGTGAAGTATGGTCAGTACACATTGACCAGGGTGGTGAAGTATGGTCAGTACACATTGACCAGCGTGGTGAAGTATGGTCAGGTCACATTGACCAGCGTGGTGAAGTATGGTCAGTACACATTGACCAGCGTGGTGAAGTATGGTCAGTACACATTGACCAGAGTGGTGAAGTATGGTCAGTACACATTGACCAGCGTGGTGAAGTATGGTCAGTACACGTTGACCAGCGTGGTGAAGTATGGTCAGTACACATTGACCAGAGTGGTGAAGTATGGTCAGTACACATTGACCAGGGTGGTGAAGTATGGTCAGTACACATTGACCAGCATGGTGAAGTATGGTCAGTCCACATTGACCAGAGTGGTGAAGTATGGTCAGGTCACATTGACCAGGGTGGTGAAGTATGGTCAGTACACATTGACCAGAGTGGTGAAGTATTGTCAGGTCACATTGACCAGGGTGGTGAAGTATGGTCAGTACACATTGACCAGCGTGGTGAAGTATGGTCAGTACACATTGACCAGGGTGGTGAAGTATGGTCAGTCTACATTGACCAGCGTGGTGAAGTATGGTCAGTACACATTGACCAGAGTGGTGAAGTATGGTCAGTCCACATTGACCAGCGTGGTGAAGTATGGTCAGTCCACATTGACCAGCGTGGTGAAGTATGGTCAGTACACATTGACCAGAGTGGTGAAGTATTGTCAGGTCACATTGACCAGGGTGGTGAAGTATGGTCAGTACACATTGACCAGCGTGGTGAAGTATGGTCAGTACACATTGACCAGGGTGGTGAAGTATGGTCAGTCTACATTGACCAGCGTGGTGAAGTATGGTCAGTACACATTGACCAGAGTGGTGAAGTATGGTCAGTCCACATTGACCAGCGTGGTGAAGTATGGTCAGTCCACATTGACCAGGGTGGTGAAGTATGGTCAGTACACATTGACCAGCGTGGTGAAGTATGGTCAGTACACATTGACCAGCGTGGTGAAGTATGGTCAGTACACATTGACCAGGGTGGTGAAGTATGGTCAGTACACATTGACCAGGGTGGTGAAGTATGGTCAGTACACATTGACCAGCGTGGTGAAGTATGGTCAGGTCACATTGACCAGCGTGGTGAAGTATGGTCAGTACACATTGACCAGCGTGGTGAAGTATGGTCAGTACACATTGAACAGCGTGGTGAAGTATGGTCAGGTCACATTGACCAGCGTGGTGAAGTATGGTCAGTACACATTGACCAGGGTGGTGAAGTATGGTCAGTACACATTGACCAGCGTGGTGAAGTATGGTCAGTACACATTGAACAGCGTGGTGAAGTATGGTCAGTTCACATTGACCAGAGTGGTGAAGTATGGTCAGGTCACATTGACCAGGGTGGTGAAGTATGGTCAGTACACATTGACCAGCGTGGTGAAGTATGGTCAGTACACATTGACCAGGGTGGTGAAGTATGGTCAGTCTACATTGACCAGCATGGTGAAGTATGGTCAGTACACATTGACCAGAGTGGTGAAGTATGGTCAGTCCACATTGACCAGCGTGGTGAAGTATGGTCAGTCCACATTGACCAGGGTGGTGAAGTATGGTCAGTCCACATTGACCAGGGTGGTGAAGTATGGTCAGTCCACATTGACCAGGGTGGTGAAGTATGGTCAGTACACATTGACCAGGGTGGTGAAGTATGGTCAGTGCACATTGACCAGGGTGGTGAAGTATGGTCAGTACACATTGACCAGCGTGGTGAAGTATGGTCAGTACACATTGACCAGCGTGGTGAAGTATGGTCAGTACACATTGACCAGGGTGGTGAAGTATGGTCAGTACACATTGACCAGGGTGGTGAAGTATGGTCAGTACACATTGACCAGCGTGGTGAAGTATGGTCAGGTCACATTGACCAGCGTGGTGAAGTATGGTCAGTACACATTGACCAGCGTGGTGAAGTATGGTCAGTACACATTGAACAGCGTGGTGAAGTATGGTCAGGTCACATTGACCAGCGTGGTGAAGTATGGTCAGTACACATTGACCAGGGTGGTGAAGTATGGTCAGTACACATTGACCAGCGTGGTGAAGTATGGTCAGTACACATTGAACAGCGTGGTGAAGTATGGTCAGTTCACATTGACCAGAGTGGTGAAGTATGGTCAGGTCACATTGACCAGGGTGGTGAAGTATGGTCAGTACACATTGACCAGCGTGGTGAAGTATGGTCAGTACACATTGACCAGGGTGGTGAAGTATGGTCAGTCTACATTGACCAGCATGGTGAAGTATGGTCAGTACACATTGACCAGAGTGGTGAAGTATGGTCAGTCCACATCGACCAGCGTGGTGAAGTATGGTCAGTCCACATTGACCAGGGTGGTGAAGTATGGTCAGTCCACATTGACCAGGGTGGTGATGTATGGTCAGTACACATTGACTAGGGTGGTGAAGTATGGTCAGTGCACATTGACCAGGGTGGTGAAGTATGGTCAGTACACATTGACCAGCGTGGTGAAGTATGGTCAGTACACATTGACCAGCGTGGTGAAGTATGGTCAGTACACATTGACCAGGGTGGTGAAGTATGGTCAGTACACATTGACCAGGGTGGTGAAGTATGGTCAGTACACATTGACCAGGGTGGTGAAGTATGGTCAGTACACATTGACCAGCGTGGTGAAGTATGGTCAGGTCACATTGACCAGCGTGGTGAAGTATGGTCAGTACACATTGACCAGCGTGGTGAAGTATGGTCAGTACACATTGAACAGCGTGGTGAAGTATGGTCAGGTCACATTGACCAGCGTGGTGAAGTATGGTCAGTACACATTGACCAGGGTGGTGAAGTATGGTCAGTACACATTGACCAGCGTGGTGAAGTATGGTCAGTACACATTGAACAGCGTGGTGAAGTATGGTCAGTTCACATTGACCAGAGTGGTGAAGTATGGTCAGTACACATTGACCAGGGTGGTGAAGTATGGTCAGTACACATTGACCAGCGTGGTGAAGTATGGTCAGGTCACATTGACCAGCGTGGTGAAGTATGGTCAGTACACATTGACCAGCGTGGTGAAGTATGGTCAGTACACATTCACCAGAGTGGTGAAGTATGGTCAGTACACATTGACCAGGGTGGTGAAGTATGGTCAGTACACATTGACCAGGGTGGTGAAGTATGGTCAGTACACATTGACCAGGGTGGTGAAGTATGGTCAGTACACATCGACCAGGGTGGTGAAGTATGGTCAGTACACATTGACCAGCGTGGTGAAGTATGGTCAGTCCACATTGACCAGAGTGGTGAAGTATGGTCAGGTCACATTGACCAGGGTGGTGAAGTATGGTCAGTACACATTGACCAGAGTGGTGAAGTATGGTCAGGTCACATTGACCAGGGTGGTGAAGTATGGTCAGTACACATTGACCAGCGTGGTGAAGTATGGTCAGTACACATTGACCAGGGTGGTGAAGTATGGTCAGTCTACATTGACCAGCGTGGTGGAGTATGGTCAGTAAACATTGACCAGAGTGGTGAAGTATGGTCAGTCCACATTGACCAGCGTGGTGAAGTATGTTCAGTCCACATTGACCAGGGTGGTGAAGTATGGTCAGTCCACATTGACCAGGGTGGTGAAGTATGGTCAGTACACATTGACTAGGGTGGTGAAGTATGGTCAGTACACATTGACCAGGGTGGTGAAGTATGGTCAGTACACATTGACCAGCGTGGTGAAGTATGGTCAGTACACATTGACCAGCGTGGTGAAGTATGGTCAGTACACATTGACCAGCGTGGTGAAGTATGGTCAGTACACATTGACCAGGGTGGTGAAGTATGGTCAGTACACATTGACCAGGGTGGTGAAGTATGGTCAGTACACATTGACCAGCGTGGTGAAGTATGGTCAGGTCACATTGACCAGCGTGGTGAAGTATGGTCAGTACACATTGACCAGCGTGGTGAAGTATGGTCAGTACACATTGAACAGCGTGGTGAAGTATGGTCAGGTCACATTGACCAGCGTGGTGAAGTATGGTCAGTACACATTGACCAGGGTGGTGAAGTATGGTCAGGTCACATTGACCAGCGTGGTGAAGTATGGTCAGTACACATTGACCAGAGTGGTGAAGTATGGTCAGTACACATTGACCAGGGTGGTGAAGTATGGTCAGTACACATTGACCAGGGTGGTGAAGTATGGTCAGTATACATTGACCAGGGTGGTGAAGTATGGTCAGTACACATCGACCAGGGTGGTGAAGTATGGTCAGTACACATTGACCAGCGTGGTGAAGTATGGTCAGTCCACATTGACCAGAGTGGTGAAGTATGGTCAGTTCACATTGACCAGCGTGGTGAAGTATGGTCAGGTCACATTGACCAGCGTGGTGAAGTATGGTCAGTACACATTGACCAGCGTGGTGAAGTATGGTCAGGTCACATTGACCAGCGTGGTGAAGTATGGTCAGTACACATTGACCAGAGTGGTGAAGTATGGTCAGTACACATTGACCAGCGTGGCGAAGTATGGTCAGTACACATTGACCAGGGTGGTGAAGTATGGTCAGTACACATTGACCAGAGTGGTGAAGTATGGTCAGTCCACATTGACCAGCGTGGTGAAGTATGGTCAGTACACATTGACCAGCGTGGTGAAGTATGGTCAGTACACATTGACCAGGGTGGTGAAGTATGGTCAGTACACATTGACCAGCGTGGTGAAGTATGGTCAGTTCACATTGACCAGCGTGGTGAAGTATGGTCAGTACACATTGACCAGCGTGGTGAAGTATGGTCAGTACACATTGACCAGGGTGGTGAAGTATGGTCAGTACACATTGACCAGCGTGGTGAAGTATGGTCAGTACACATTGACCAGCGTGGTGAAGTATGGTCAGGTCACATTGACCAGCGTGGTGAAGTATGGTCAGTACACATTGACCAGCGTGGTGAAGTATGGTCAGTACACATTGAACAGCGTGGTGAAGTATGGTCAGTTCACATTGACCAGAGTGGTGAAGTATGGTCAGTACACATTGACCAGGGTGGTGAAGTATGGTCAGTACACATTGACCAGCGTGGTGAAGTATGGTCAGGTCACATTGACCAGCGTGGTGAAGTATGGTCAGTACACATTGACCAGCGTGGTGAAGTATGGTCAGTACACATTGACCAGAGTGGTGAAGTATAGTCAGTACACATTGACCAGCGTGGTGAAGTATGGTCAGTACACGTTGACCAGCGTGGTGAAGTATGGTCAGTACACATTGACCAGAGTGGTGAAGTATGGTCAGTACACATTGACCAGGGTGGTGAAGTATGGTCAGTACACATTGACCAGCGTGGTGAAGTATGGTCAGTCCACATTGACCAGAGTGGTGAAGTATGGTCAGGTCACATTGACCAGGGTGGTGAAGTATGGTCAGTACACATTGACCAGAGTGGTGAAGTATGGTCAGGTCACATTGACCAGGGTGGTGAAGTATGGTCAGTACACATTGACCAGCGTGGTGAAGTATGGTCAGTACACATTGACCAGGGTGGTGAAGTATGGTCAGTCTACATTGACCAGCATGGTGAAGTATGGGCAGTACACATTGACCAGAGTGGTGAAGTATGGTCAGTCCACATTGACCAGCGTGGTGAAGTATGGTCAGTCCACATTGACCAGGGTGGTGAAGTATGGTCAGTCCACATTGACCAGGGTGGTGAAGTATGGTCAGTACACATTGACTAGGGTGGTGAAGTATGGTCAGTACACATTGACCAGGGTGGTGAAGTATGGTCAGTACACATTGACCAGCGTGGTGAAGTATGGTCAGGTCACATTGACCAGCGTGGTGAAGTATGGTCAGTACACATTTACCAGCGTGGTGAAGTATGGTCAGTACACATTGAACAGCGTGGTGAAGTATGGTCAGGTCACATTGACCAGCGTGGTGAAGTATGGTCAGTACACATTGACCAGGGTGGTGAAGTATGGTCAGGTCACATTGACCAGCGTGGTGAAGTATGGTCAGTACACATTGACCAGAGTGGTGAAGTATGGTCAGTACACATTGACCAGGGTGGTGAAGTATGGTCAGTACACATTGACCAGGGTGGTGAAGTATGGTCAGTATACATTGACCAGGGTGGTGAAGTATGGTCAGTACACATCGACCAGGGTGGTGAAGTATGGTCAGTACACATTGACCAGCGTGGTGAAGTATGGTCAGTCCACATTGACCAGAGTGGTGAAGTATGGTCAGTTCACATTGACCAGCGTGGTGAAGTATGGTCAGGTCACATTGACCAGCGTGGTGAAGTATGGTCAGTACACATTGACCAGCGTGGTGAAGTATGGTCAGGTCACATTGACCAGCGTGGTGAAGTATGGTCAGTACACATTGACCAGAGTGGTGAAGTATGGTCAGTACACATTGACCAGCGTGGCGAAGTATGGTCAGTACACATTGACCAGCGTGGTGAAGTATGGTCAGTACACATTGACCAGAGTGGTGAAGTATGGTCAGTCCACATTGACCAGCGTGGTGAAGTATGGTCAGTACACATTGACCAGCGTGGTGAAGTATGGTCAGTACACATTGACCAGGGTGGTGAAGTATGGTCAGTACACATTGACCAGCGTGGTGAAGTATGGTCAGTACACATTGACCAGCGTGGTGAAGTATGGTCAGGTCACATTGACCAGCGTGGTGAAGTATGGTCAGTACACATTGACCAGCGTGGTGAAGTATGGTCAGTACACATTGAACAGCGTGGTGAAGTATGGTCAGTTCACATTGACCAGAGTGGTGAAGTATGGTCAGTACACATTGACCAGGGTGGTGAAGTATGGTCAGTACACATTGACCAGCGTGGTGAAGTATGGTCAGGTCACATTGACCAGCGTGGTGAAGTATGGTCAGTACACATTGACCAGCGTGGTGAAGTATGGTCAGTACACATTGACCAGAGTGGTGAAGTATAGTCAGTACACATTGACCAGCGTGGTGAAGTATGGTCAGTACACGTTGACCAGCGTGGTGAAGTATGGTCAGTACACATTGACCAGAGTGGTGAAGTATGGTCAGTACACATTGACCAGGGTGGTGAAGTATGGTCAGTACACATTGACCAGCGTGGTGAAGTATGGTCAGTCCACATTGACCAGAGTGGTGAAGTATGGTCAGGTCACATTGACCAGGGTGGTGAAGTATGGTCAGTACACATTGACCAGAGTGGTGAAGTATGGTCAGGTCACATTGACCAGGGTGGTGAAGTATGGTCAGTACACATTGACCAGCGTGGTGAAGTATGGTCAGTACACATTGACCAGGGTGGTGAAGTATGGTCAGTCTACATTGACCAGCATGGTGAAGTATGGTCAGTACACATTGACCAGAGTGGTGAAGTATGGTCAGTCCACATTGACCAGCGTGGTGAAGTATGGTCAGTCCACATTGACCAGGGTGGTGAAGTATGGTCAGTCCACATTGACCAGGGTGGTGAAGTATGGTCAGTACACATTGACTAGGGTGGTGAAGTATGGTCAGTACACATTGACCAGGGTGGTGAAGTATGGTCAGTACACATTGACCAGCGTGGTGAAGTATGGTCAGTACACATTGACCAGCATGGTGAAGTATGGTCAGTACACATTGACCAGGGTGGTGAAGTATGGTCAGTACACATTGACCAGGGTGGTGAAGTATGGTCAGTACACATTGACCAGCGGGGTGAAGTATGGTCAGGTCACATTGACCAGCGTGGTGAAGTATGGTCAGTACACATTGACCAGCGTGGTGAAGTATGGTCAGTACACATTGAACAGCGTGGTGAAGTATGGTCAGGTCACATTGACCAGCGTGGTGAAGTATGGTCAGTACACATTGACCAGGGTGGTGAAGTATGGTCAGTACACATTGACCAGCGTGGTGAAGTATGGTCAGTACACATTGAACAGCGTGGTGAAGTATGGTCAGTTCACATTGACCAGAGTGGTGAAGTATGGTCAGTACACATTGACCAGGGTGGTGAAGTATGGTCAGTACACATTGACCAGCGTGGTGAAGTATGGTCAGGTCACATTGACCAGCGTGGTGAAGTATGGTCAGTACACATTGACCAGCGTGGTGAAGTATGGTCAGTACACATTGACCAGGGTGGTGAAGTATGGTCAGTACACATTGACCAGGGTGGTGAAGTATGGTCAGTACACATTGACCAGCGTGGTGAAGTATGGTCAGTCCACATTGACCAGCGTGGTGAAGTATGGTCAGTACACATTGACCAGGGTGGTGAAGTATGGTCAGTACACATTGACCAGAGTGGTGAAGTATGGTCAGGTCACATTGACCAGGGTGGTGAAGTATGGTCAGTACACATTGACCAGCGTGGTGAAGTATGGTCAGTACACATTGACCAGGGTGGTGAAGTATGGTCAGTCTACATTGACCAGCATGGTGAAGTATGGTCAGTACACATTGACCAGAGTGGTGAAGTATGGTCAGTCCACATTGACCAGCGTGGTGAAGTATGGTCAGTCCACATTGACCAGGGTGGTGAAGTATGGTCAGTCCACATTGACCAGGGTGGTGAAGTATGGTCAGTACACATTGACTAGGGTGGTGAAGTATGGTCAGTACACATTGACCAGGGTGGTGAAGTATGGTCAGTACACATTGACCAGCGTGGTGAAGTATGGTCAGTACACATTGACCAGCATGGTGAAGTATGGTCAGTACACATTGACCAGGGTGGTGAAGTATGGTCAGTACACATTGACCAGGGTGGTGAAGTATGGTCAGTACACATTGACCAGCGGGGTGAAGTATGGTCAGGTCACATTGACCAGCGTGGTGAAGTATGGTCAGTACACATTGACCAGCGTGGTGAAGTATGGTCAGTACACATTGAACAGCGTGGTGAAGTATGGTCAGGTCACATTGACCAGCGTGGTGAAGTATGGTCAGTACACATTGACCAGGGTGGTGAAGTATGGTCAGTACACATTGACCAGCGTGGTGAAGTATGGTCAGTACACATTGAACAGCGTGGTGAAGTATGGTCAGTTCACATTGACCAGAGTGGTGAAGTATGGTCAGTACACATTGACCAGGGTGGTGAAGTATGGTCAGTACACATTGACCAGCGTGGTGAAGTATGGTCAGGTCACATTGACCAGCGTGGTGAAGTATGGTCAGTACACATTGACCAGCGTGGTGAAGTATGGTCAGTACACATTGACCAGAGTGGTGAAGTATGGTCAGTACACATTGACCAGGGTGGTGAAGTATGGTCAGTACACATTGACCAGGGTGGTGAAGTATGGTCAGTACACATTGACCAGGGTGGTGAAGTATGGTCAGTACACATCGACCAGGGTGGTGAAGTATGGTCAGTACACATTGACCAGCGTGGTGAAGTATGGTCAGTCCACATTGACCAGAGTGGTGAAGTATGGTCAGGTCACATTGACCAGGGTGGTGAAGTATGGTCAGTACACATTGACCAGAGTGGTGAAGTATGGTCAGGTCACATTGACCAGGGTGGTGAAGTATGGTCAGTACACATTGACCAGCGTGGTGAAGTATGGTCAGTACACATTGACCAGGGTGGTGAAGTATGGTCAGTCTACATTGACCAGCATGGTGGAGTATGGTCAGTACACATTGACCAGAGTGGTGAAGTATGGTCAGTCCACATTGACCAGCGTGGTGAAGTATGGTCAGTCCACATTGACCAGGGTGGTGAAGTATGGTCAGTCCACATTGACCAGGGTGGTGAAGTATGGTCAGTACACATTGACTAGGGTGGTGAAGTATGGTCAGTACACATTGACCAGGGTGGTGAAGTATCGTCAGTACACATTGACCAGCGTGGTGAAGTATGGTCAGTACACATTGACCAGCGTGGTGAAGTATGGTCAGTACACATTGACCAGGGTGGTGAAGTATGGTCAGTACACATTGACCAGGGTGGTGAAGTATGGTCAGTACACATTGACCAGCGTGGTGAAGTATGGTCAGGTCACATTGACCAGCGTGGTGAAGTATGGTCAGTACACATTGACCAGCGTGGTGAAGTATGGTCAGTACACATTGAACAGCGTGGTGAAGTATGGTCAGGTCACATTGACCAGCGTGGTGAAGTATGGTCAGTACACATTGACCAGGGTGGTGAAGTATGGTCAGGTCACATTGACCAGGGTGGTGAAGTATGGTCAGTACACATTGACCAGAGTGGTGAAGTCCGGACTCGGACTACAATTAAATTTGATTATATTTTTATAATATTAAATAAATAATAATAAATGATAAATAATAATAAATGATAAATAAAAATAATCAAATTTGATTATTGTAAAAGCATTATAAATAAATAAAAAATCCAATAATCTAATTTTATTACTTTTAAATAAGAATAAATAAAAACCACATTTTATTATTTTTAAAATAAGATTAAATAAATAAAAAACATACGTTAAAATAATAAAATTTGATTGTTTTAAATAATAAAGAAATATACATTATAAGTTAAAATAATCAAATTGGATTATTTTTAAATAATAATGATTAAATAATAAAATAATTGGCCTATTTCGATCACTTTTACATAATAAATAAAGGCAGAAATATTTAATTAATAATTTAGCCTTTCTTTATAACCACAAATAATCACATTTGATTATTTTAAATAATAAGTAAATAAAATTTCGTTTAAAATGTAACTAATCAAATTTGATTATATTTAAATAAGAATAAATAAATAAAAATAATGAAATCTGATTATTATATGAATTAAAAAAAGAGGGATGACATTGTCATCCTCTCAGCCGACAAGGTCAATGCCACTGTCATCATGGATAAAATAGAATATAACAACAAAATTAAAGAATTACTCAATGATGGTAGCTATACAAAAATAAAAAGAGATCCCACCAACAGCCTCGTCATACAAACCAAAATCATTTCTGATTCAACCACATTAATTGATCAAACCAAACAGTTCTCGTTGAAACCTTCTGCTGCCAGGCCACCAAGATTATACGGCTTACCAAAAATACATGAAGTAGCACCCTTCGTCCCATCGTCTCTACTACAGTGAGGGAAAAAAAGTATTTGATCCCCCGCTGATTTTGTACGTTTGCCCACTGACTCAACACTGCCCATAGACTCAACACTGCACCATAGACTCAACACTGCACCACCATAGACTCAACACTGTACCATAGACTCAGCACTGCACCATAGACTCAACACCGCACCATAGACTCAACACTGCCCATAGACTCAACACTGCACCATAGACTCAACACTGCACCATAGACTCAACACTGCACCATAGACTCAACACTGCACCATAGATTCAACACTGCCCATAGACTCAACACTGCCCATAGACTCAACACTGCCCATATACTCAACACTGCACCATAGACTCAACACTGCACCATAGACTCAGCACTGCACCATAGACTCAGCACTGCACCATAGACTCAACACTACACCATAGACTCAACACTACACCATAGACTCAGCACTGCACCATAGACTCAGCACTGCACCATAGACTCAACACTGCACAATAGACTCAGCACTGTACCATAGACTCAGCACTGCACCATAGACTCAGCACTGCACCATAGACTCAACACTGCACCATAGACTCAGCACTGCACCATAGACTCAGCACTGTACCATAGACTCAACACTGCACCATAGACTCAACACTGCACCATAGACTCAACACTGCCCATAGACTCAACACTGCACCATAGACTCAACACCGCACCATAGACTTAACACTGCCCACTGACTCAACACTGCACCATAGACTCAACACTGCCCATAGACTCAGCACTGCACCATAGACTCAGCACTGCACCATAGACTCAACACTGCACCATAGACTCAACACCGTACCATAGACTCAACACTGCCCACTGACTCAACACTGCACCATAGACTCAGCACTACACCATAGACTCAACACTGCCCATAGGGGGATCCCTGCCTAGGGGTGTGAGGGGTCAAGGGGATCCCTGCCTAGGGGGTGTGAGGGGTCAAGGGGATCCCTGCCTAGGGGGTGTGAGGGGTCAAGGGGATCCCTGCCTAGGGGGTGTGAGGGGTCAAGGGGATCCCTGCCTAGGGGGTGTGAGGGGTTTTACTGGCACGAAGTTTTCGCCGAGGCTTCGCGGTCCGCCCCTCTAGGCCGCTGTAACTTTATTGACACCACGCGGTTCCTGTAACTTTATTGACACCACGTGGTGTCTGTAACTTTATTGACACCACGTGTGTCACTGTGTGTCGCTGTGTCACTGTGTACACTGTGTGTGTGTACACTGTGTCACTGTGTGTGTGTACACTGTGTGTGTACACTGTGTGTGTGTACACTGTGTGTGTGTACTGTGTGTCACTGTGTGTACACTGTGTGATGTACTGTGTGTCACTGTGTGTGTGTCGCTGTGTGTCACTGTGTGTGGGGAGCGATAGTGTAGCGGTTAGCGCGCTGCGCTATGAACCTGGCGACCCGGGTTCGATACCCGCTCACGGCCAACACCAGTGACGATTATCTGAACCGGTCCCGGGCTTCCCCTAGGTCGACTCAGCCTAAAATGAGTACCTGGTGCGGTGTGTAAACATTGCCACTAGGGAGACAAAGGCGGTCGGGCGTGGTGCTGGCCACCCACCCCCTCGTGTACCGTTCAGGCCTTCATAGGTGCTCGCTAACAGCACTTGCCCCTACAGTCTAAGGCTATATGGGGGATCTTCAGCAGTTTTTATTGCTGTGGTTGTCCCACCTGATGACGATTGCTTGTGTTGTGATCTAAACGCCGTGATCTGTTATGTTTCTACCCACGTGGTGACTTTACCGAAATAACTCAAGAGTGTGGATTCCTGCAGTCACGACAGCTTCGAATCAAGATTACCTACAAACAACACAACTGAGATGACGAAAAAAGTATTTGATCCCCCGCTGATTTTGTACGTTTGCCCACTGACTCAACACTGCCCATAGACTCAACACTGCACCATAGACTCAACACTGCACCACCATAGACTCAACACTGTACCATAGACTCAGCACTGCACCATAGACTCAACACCGCACCATAGACTCAACACTGCCCATAGACTCAACACTGCACCATAGACTCAACACTGCACCATAGACTCAACACTGCACCATAGACTCAACACTGCACCATAGATTCAACACTGCCCATAGACTCAACACTGCCCATAGACTCAACACTGCCCATATACTCAACACTGCACCATAGACTCAACACTGCACCATAGACTCAGCACTGCACCATAGACTCAGCACTGCACCATAGACTCAACACTACACCATAGACTCAGCACTGCACCATAGACTCAGCACTGCACCATAGACTCAACACTGCACAATAGACTCAGCACTGTACCATAGACTCAGCACTGCACCATAGACTCAGCACTGCACCATAGACTCAACACTGCACCATAGACTCAGCACTGCACCATAGACTCAGCACTGTACCATAGACTCAACACTGCACCATAGACTCAACACTGCACCATAGACTCAACACTGCCCATAGACTCAACACTGCACCATAGACTCAACACCGCACCATAGACTTAACACTGCCCACTGACTCAACACTGCACCATAGACTCAACACTGCCCATAGACTCAGCACTGCACCATAGACTCAGCACTGCACCATAGACTCAACACTGCACCATAGACTCAACACCGCACCATAGACTCAACACTGCCCACTGACTCAACACTGCACCATAGACTCAGCACTACACCATAGACTCAACACTGCCCATAGGGGGATCCCTGCCTAGGGGTGTGAGGGGTCAAGGGGATCCCTGCCTAGGGGGTGTGAGGGGTCAAGGGGATCCCTGCCTAGGGGGTGTGAGGGGTCAAGGGGATCCCTGCCTAGGGGGTGTGAGGGGTCAAGGGGATCCCTGCCTAGGGGGTGTGAGGGGTCAAGGGGATCCCTGCCTAGGGGGTGTGAGGGGTCAAGGGGATCCCTGCCTAGGGGGTGTGAGGGGTTTTACTGGCACGAAGTTTTCGCCGAGGCTTCGCGGTCCGCCCCTCTAGGCCGCTGTAACTTTATTGACACCACGCGGTTCCTGTAACTTTATTGACACCACGTGGTGTCTGTAACTTTATTGACACCACGTGTGTCACTGTGTGTCGCTGTGTCACTGTGTACACTGTGTGTGTGTACACTGTGTCACTGTGTGTGTGTACACTGTGTGTGTACACTGTGTGTGTGTACACTGTGTGTGTGTACTGTGTCACTGTGTGTCACTGTGTGTACACTGTGTGATGTACTGTGTGTCACTGTGTGTGTGTCGCTGTGTGTCACTGTGTGTGGGGAGCGATAGTGTAGCGGTTAGCGCGCTGCGCTATGAACCTGGCGACCCGGGTTCGATTCCCGCTCACGGCCAACACCAGTGACGATTATCTGAACCGGTCCCGGGCTTCCCCTAGGTCGACTCAGCCTAAAATGAGTACCTGGTGCGGTGTGTAAACATTGCCACTAGGGAGACAAAGGCGGTCGGGCGTGGTGCTGGCCACCCACCCCCTCGTGTACCGTTCAGGCCTTCATAGGTGCTCGCTAACAGCACTTGCCCCTACAGTCTAAGGCTATATGGGGGATCTTTGTATCTTTGTTTTTGTCACTGTGTGTGTCGCTGTGTCACTGTTTGTGTACACTGTGTGTGTACACTGTGTGTGTACACTGTGTGTGTATACACTGTGTGTGTGTACACTGTGTTTGTGTACACTGTGTTTGTGTACACTGTGTGTGTGTACACTGTGTGTGTGTACACTGTGTGTGTACACTGTGTATGTGTACACACTGTGTGTGTGTACACTGTGTGTGTACACTGTGTGTACACTGTGTGTGTGTATACACTGTGTGTGTGTGTACACTGTTTGTGTCCGCATTGAACCGAACCCCCGGCAAGGCCATCCACTTAACGTTGAGAGAAAATTCACACGAAATGTCCTTTTCAACGAAGTCTTCCAGATGTAAATTTATACAAGCTTTTAATGAAGAAATAAAATCATCTAATTCAAAACACAACACAATTCAAAGATGCTTCATTTTAAAACTTCAAAACGGAGCATGGGGTACTTGCGTGAATGCGTCCTTCGTGTGCAAATGTTGTGACTTTCCTGGCCTGAAGGCCGTCAATGTGTTGGACCCTTATTGGTGCACAGCGTCTCAACAACAGCAGTGGGGTTTGCTTCAACCGATAGGTACGAACATCCAGACGTCAATCAGCAAGGAGCATTTATAGTCCTAGCTAGACAAAATCTACGTCAACACGTAAGACAAAACTACAATTCGTGTTGTAGAGAATGTACCTCCTCCTATACGTGTAACTTTTAAGTGGTATGCCTTGTAACTGATAAATGATCCGAGCGTGCTCCCTATTTCAAAGACAATGAGTTGCTCCAGAGGCAGACGCTTTGTGAAACACAAAAGTACCCTTTGACCTGTATCACAAGAACAACGGGTCTCACCCGAGTTATCTGTACAGGTTACTTTCAAACACACACACACACTTTGTCCTAACATCACTTATTCAATGTTTGACCCTCAGATAAAATGTTACATTTACGCGCACAATCAGACAAGTATTAATTCTAAATTATTGACGGGCATATTAACAACATTGAATTACTGCAGCGAAATTGACTGCATCACGTTAAATCGTATTAACAAGAAGTTATTTTACAAATACGCACCGTCTACTTAACAGTGTATGTACAACGTACTATTGTTGCGTCATTCAAAACGAGTAGGCCGTTGCATGCTGGCGTCTGGGTCAAAATGTATCAAATTCTAAACATTACGCTACAAATAATAGATCACGGCGTTTCGATGGCAACACAAGCAATCGTCATCAGGTGGGACAAGCACAGCAGCAAGAAGAAGAAACTGCTGGAGTAGGCGCCTACTACTTCAGCAGTTTCTATTGCTGTGGTTGTCCCACCTGATGACGATTGCTTGTGTTGTGATCTAAACGCCGTGATCTGTTATGTTTCTACCCACGTGGTGACTTTACCGAAATAACTCAAGAGTGTGGATTCCTGCAGTCACGACAGCTTCGAATCAAGATTACCTACAAACAACACAACTGAGATGACGCATCAATCATCGCCCCCTACTGACAGGCTCTTGTCCACATGCAGGCCGGTGCAGGGCCACCACCTTGTACCACACAGGGGCAGCTGCTACTTGGGGATGCTCTTCGAGTGTTTCAGACGAGGTACGACACGAAACTTTGAGTTGCTGAGGCGATAAAGCAAGCACCGTGTAAATGCAATTGTTATAACATAGTGAATGCTTGGGAGCTTATTGTCTCTCGCTCCTGGTTACAGATCTACCCAACCCATGGGCCCACAAAGTGTTCAACTTCACGTTCTTGTCATTAAAGGCCCGTGACAAAGGTGCATCTATTGTAGCGACATCGTCTCTGGCTTACACATCTACCGGGTCTCCACTTGACTTTGGATTGTCAAGGAGGAAGTCCACCCACACCTCCACTTCCACAAACTGCTGGGAGTTGCCTCGCTCTGCCTCAGTCAGAATTCTCCTCCTGCTTTACGTTGCCTCCATCGATGTGAAGGTCCCATTTTGGAGTTGAATCTTCATCTTCACATTTCACCTTCACTTCTTCGCTCTTCACCATCACTTCTTCACATTTCACCTTCACCTCTTCATATTTCACCTCGATACCTTTAAAAGTGTCCAAGCTGGGATTTTTTTCCAGTTCATGTTTCATGAGGGATGGGCTCATTGCGGCACTTTGACTTTCACAAGCTGATTTCAGACTCCACTCCTTGTGGATCTTCTGATGCTTCTGTGTTCTCTGGTGTACTTGAAGATTTGATGAATGTGCAAATGCCTTCCCACACACACTGCACTTAAAGGGTTTCTCTCCCGTGTGTACTCTGGTGTTTTTTAAGAGCAGATGACTGTGAAAATGCCTTCCCACACACACTGCACTTGAAGGCTTTCTCTCCCGTGTGTGTTCTCCGGTGTGATTTAAGACCAGATGACTGTGAAAATGCCTTCCCACACACACTGCATTCGAAGGGTTTCTCTCCCGTGTGTGTTCTCTGGTGTTTTTTAAGAGCAGATGACCGTGAAAATGCCTTCACACACACACTGCACTTGAAGGGTTTCTCTCCCGTGTGTGTTCTGTGGTGTTTTATAAGAGTAGATGAATCTGAAAATGTCTTCCCACACACAGTGCACCTGAAGGGTTTCTCTCCCGTGTGTGTTCTCTGGTGTGTTTTAAGAGCAGATGAATCAGAAAATGTCTTCCCACACACACTGCACCTGAAGGGTTTCTCTCCTGTATGTGTTCTCTGGTGTGTTTTAAGAGCAGATGACCGTGAAAATGCCTTCACACACACACTGCACTTGAAGGGTTTCTCTCCCGTGTGTGTTCTCTGGTGTTTTTTAAGAGTAGATAAATCTGAAAATTTCTTCCCACATACAGTGCACTTGAAGGGTTTCTCTCCCGTGTGTGTTCTCTGGTGTGCTTTAAGAGCAGATGACCATGAAAATGCCGTCCCGCACACACTGCACTTGAAGGGTTTCTCTCCCGTGTGTGTTCTCTGGTGTTTTTTAATATTAGATGATTCTGGAAATGCCTTCCCACACACACTGCAAATGAAGGGTTTCTCTCCTGTGTGTGTTCTCTGGTGTGTTTTAAGAGCAAATGAATCTGAAAATGTCTTCCCACACACAGTGCACCTGAAGGGTTTCTCTCCCGTGTGTGTTCTCTGGTGTGTTTTAAGAGCAAATGAATCTGAAAATGTCTTCCCACACACACTGCACAAGAAGGGTTTCTCTCCTGTATGTGTTCTCTGGTGTGTTTTAAGAGCAGATGACCGTGAAAATGCCTTCACACACACACTGCACTTGAAGGGTTTCTCTCCCGTGTGTGTTCTGTGGTGTTTTATAAGAGTAGATGAATCTGAAAATGTCTTCCCACACACAGTGCACCTGAAGGGTTTCTCTCCCGTGTGTGTTCTCTGGTGTGTTTTAAGAGCAGATGAATCAGAAAATGTCTTCCCACACACACTGCACAAGAAGGGTTTCTCTCCTGTATGTGTTCTCTGGTGTGTTTTAAGAGCAGATGACCATGAAAATGCCGTCCCACACACACTGCACTTGAAGGGTTTCTCTCCCGTGTGTGTTCTCTGGTGTTTTTTAATATTAGATGATTCTGGAAATGCCTTCCCACACACACTGCAAATGAAGGGTTTCTCTCCTGTGTGTGTTCTCTGGTGTGTTTTAAGAGCAAATGAATCTGAAAACGTCTTCACACACATACTGCACTTGAAGGGTTTCTCTCCCGTGTGTGTTCTCTGGTGTATTTTAAGAGTCGATGAATCTGAAAATGCCTTCCCACACACAGTGCACTTGAAGGGTTTCTCTCCTGTGTGTGTTCTCTGGTGGGTCTCAAGAACTGATGGCCATGCAAATGCCTTGTCACACACAGTGCACTTAAAGGGTTTCTCTCCCGTGTGTGTTCTCTGGTGTGATATAAGACCATATGACTGTGAAAATGCCTTCCCACACACACTGCACTTGAAGGGTTTCTCTCCCGTGTGTGTTTTCTGATGTTTTTTAAGAGCAGATGACCGTGAAAATGCCTTCCCACACACACTGCACTTGAAGGGTTTCTCTCCCGTGTGTGTTCTCTGGTGTGTTTTAAGAGTAGATGAATCTGAAAATGTCTTCCCACACACACTGCACCTGAAGGGTTTCTCTCCCGTGTGTGTTCTCTGGTGTGTTTTAAGAGCAGATGAATCAGAAAATGTCTTCCCACACACACTGCACAAGAAGGATTTCTCTGCCGTGTGTGTTCTCTGGTGTGTTTTAAGAGCAGATGACCGTGAAAATGCCTTCGCACACACAGTGCACTTGAAGGGTTTCTCTCCTGTGTGTGTTCTCTGGTGTATTTTAAGAGCAGATGACCGTGAAAATGCCTTCACACACACACTGCACTTGAAGGGTTTCTCTCCCGTGTGTGTTCTCTGGTGTTTTTTAAGAGTCGATGAATCTGAAAATGTCTTCCCACACACAGTGCACTTGAAGGGTTTCTCTCCTGTGCGAGTTCTCTGGTGCTGTGTCAAATTTCCAGTCCGATCCGTGCTGTATGCACGCTGGTCGCATTGTTGACTTGTCGTACCGAGCTGCTGTGCTGAGGGCCTTTGCTCCATCAGACCAGCGTCAGCTGCAGCCAGAAAATAAGAATATCCACACCATCTACACGTCAGTATCGAGCCATGGAGGAATGAATATAAACAGTCACACGTGAGTTACACGTCTATATTCATTCATGTATTCACGACTAGCTGTACTACCTGGCTTCGCCCGGGACTTGGATCCACCACGTCCGGCCGCCTTTGTCTCCCCAGTGGCGATGTTCACACCACAGCAGTTCCTCGTTTGAGGCTGACTCGACCTAGGAGAGGCCCAGAAGCGGTTCAAATAATCGTCGCCGGTGGTGGCCGTGAGCGGGAATCGAACTCGGGACGCCGGGTTCGTAGCGCGGTGTAGCGCTAACCGATACACTACAATACTTTACGCTTCCACACACACACAGATACACACACAGACACACACACAGACACACACAGACACACACACAGATACACACACAGACAACGCTAACCGCTACACTACAATGAGTGACGCTTCCACATGCGCGGGTCACGTGACAGATTTGACGTCACAGCTCACTTGCTGTGCAAAAAATCTATACATTATTGAGCTCCCCCCCCCCTAAAAAAAACAAAAGTGTATTTGTATAATGTTTGCACGGTGTACAGTCTGGAAAGTACCCACATGGCAAATTTCCAGTTTGTTGTATGTTGGGAAGTACGCTAAACATTTTGAACAGACACACAATCACAACTTTGCCTTTTATATATATTTGGAGATGCAGTGAAAAACTTTCCCAAAATTCATCACGCGGTTTCAGTTTTTTGATTTTCAGTTTGATTTATTTTGGTTATAGTCCCGTGAGCCATTCGGCTCTTGAATCGGGTGCAACCACAACAAGCGAAAAAACAAAAACACGACCAAGAAAATCATCTTACAGTGACTTTGTGTGACTGTGCAAACAGCACTGTCATGGCACGCAATGAGAGGGCAAATGTCATAAATATTCCTGTAAGCCCGCGCATCTTCAACATTAATGTTGCCATAGAAACGTTGTGGGGTTTTTTGCTTCATTTAAAAAAAGAAAAATTATTATCTTTTATTTTATTTTCTATCTACGTGACTTTACCGAAAGAACCAAGAATATTAATTCCTGCAGTCACCAAAGTTTTAAGTCAAAACATTCACACACGTTGACAAAGCCTCACCTTGTGTTGTTGTGGGCAGGTCGCTTCTGATAACAAGAGCGGTATAGCAGCTCAAGCGGGCTTGGCCTGCTAACAAAAGAAAATAAAAACTGCGTGAATATTTACAATAAAACAAAGTTACAAAGTGGCGAGCCGGGTGAAGACAAATTAATTAAAGTGAACGCAATCAGGCGAGGGCAGGAGGCAAGGCCCCGCGTGGCTAGGCCCCGCGTTGTAAAGTTCCAACCTGGACATCGATTCCCATGCTCGCTGCTACTCAACTGACATCCCTGAGAGAGCGAGGCTCTACCTTGGTAAACAACAACCACCACCACCACAACGATCACCACCACAACGATGAGAATTTCTCACCTCGGATTTCAGTGCAAGCGCTCACACGGCAGCTTCCTGTTACCTCGCGACAGCAGGAAGTAGCATGACGTCACTTCCCTCCCACGAGCGGCTCTGTAACTGAATAAATTATATTTTGATTTAAAGCTTTCGTGACTGCAGTAATTCATATTCTTAGTTTTTTCGGTAAAGTCACGTTGAAGAGAAACAACAAAATATATATTTTTATTGTTTTATATATTTTGTTATTTTGTTGTTTCTCTTCAACGTGACTTTACCGAAAAAACTAAGAATATGAATAAATTATGTTAATGAGGCCGGCCCATATGTGGAGGGATGGGGGCGTGGGCGCTGAACCCGTCGCAATAAACTCGCGACGGCTTTAATGGTAACATTATGTTAATGAGCCGCCAGTCACTGGGCGTAGCTTTGCCCAAATAAGGATTGTACCGGAACAGAATCGGCAGTGACCAAACAGAGGTGACGTCACGCTCAAGGTGGACGGGGTTGGGGTGAATACCTTGGTGGCAAGACGTCACTAGCGAGGCACACCTCCCCCTGGCATTTCACAGCGATGAGGTCATGCTGAGTGGTGACGTCACAGAGCGGGAATGGAGTTTAAGTTGATTTAGATTCATTTTCCATTGCTCCATCTCTTCAACAGAGACCTCTTGGGTGCGTGAGCTCAGCAACTACAACGTGGACATTACTGTGTGTACACACTGTTTCTGTGTGTACACACTGTTTCTGTGTGTACACACTGTTTCTGTGTGTACACACTGTTTCTGTGTGTATACTGTGTGTGTGTACACTGTGTATGTGCACACTGTGTGTGTGTACACACTGTGTGCCTGTATCTGTGTGTGCCTGTGTCTCTGTGTGTGTGCCTGTGTGTGACACCTGATGATGATTGCTTGTGTTGCAGTTGAATTGTCGTGAGAATGTAATTGTTTTATATTTTTGTTATTTTATTGTTTCCCTTCTACGTGACTTTACCGAAAGAACCAAGAATAAATATCAGCTCTATGTTTTCAAGTCAATACAGTTTGGGTAGTGAATAAATTATTGTCTAAATAAGCTACACATGACGAATTGTAGGCAATTATAGTTATAATCAGAGACATTTTTAAACAATCACGTGGTCCCTATAGTCGCCGTTAGAGACACAAAATCTGCTTGAAAACAGTTCATCAACATATATGAATACATTTATTCGAATAAGCAGAGTTAATTTCCTATTTATGGCATGCCAGCTATGTGTCAGTTTTCGATATCAACATCACCTTATAAAAGAATAACATTTAAAAAATAAGCGCGCAACTTTATCCGTGATGAACGCTGCACTTTCCGTTGTTTTCATGCAGGGGGCGCGTGTAGGTTTACAGCGCCCCCTGCAAATGACGGAGGCGCAGGGACAGACGTTCAATTACGTTGGAATCGATCTGCAGACGACCAGCAGCTCCGTGTCGCCTTATCTCCATCCCGCAATCCCAAACAGGTGAAAGTCCGCATCGAACCGAACCCCCGGCAAGGCCATCTACTTAACGACGAGAGAAAATTCACACGAAATGTCCTTCTCAACGAAGACTTCCGGATGTAAAATTAACTTTTAATGAAGAAATAATCTAAATCAAAACACAACACAATTCAAAGATGTTTCATTTTAAAACTTCAAAACGGAGCATGGGGTGCTTGCGTGAATGCGTCCTTCGTGTGCAAATGTTGTGACTTTCCTGGCCTGAAGGCCGTCAACGTGTTGGACCATTATTGTGCACAGCGTCTCAACAACAGCAGTGGGGTTTGCTTCAATCGATAGGTAACGAACATCCAGACGTCAATCAGCAAGGAGCATTTCTAGTCCTAGTTAGACAAAATCTACATCAACACGTAAGACAAAACTACAATTCGTGTTGTAGAGAATGTACCTCCTCCTATAGTGTAACTTTCAAGTGGTATGCCTTGTAACTGATGAATGATCCGAGCGTGCTACCTATTTCAAAGACAATGAGTTGCTCCAGATGCTTAGTGGAACACAAAAACACCGTTTGACCTGTATCACAAGAACAACGGGTCCCACCTGAGTTCTCTGTACAGGTTACTTTCAAACACACACACACTTTGTCATAACATCACTTAATCAATGTTTGACCCTTATAGATCAAATGTTACAAGTATGCACAAAACCAGACAAGTATACATTCTAAATTATTGACAGGCATATTAACAAAATTGGATTACTGCAGTGAAATATACTGCATCACGTTACATCGTATTAACAAAAAGCTTTTTAAAAAAGTGGCACAGTCTGCTTCACAGTGTATGTAAAACATACTATTGTGTCATTCAAAACGAGTAGGCCATTGCATGCTGGCGTCTGAGTGAAAATGTAGCAAATTCTAAACATTACCTACAAACTACACAACTGAGATGACACATCAATCATCGCCCCCTACTGACAGGCTCTTGTCCACATGCAGGCCGGTGCAGGGCCACCACCTTGTGCCACCCAGGGGCAGCTGCTACTTGGGGATGCTCTTCGAGTGTTTCAGAAGAGGTACGACACAAAACTCCGAGTTGCTGAGGCGATTAAGCAAGCACCATGTAAAAGCAATTGCTATAACATAGTGAATGCTTGGGAGCTTATTGGCTCTTGCTCCTGGTTAAAGATCTACCCAACCCACGGGCCCACAAAGTGCTCAACTTCACATTACTGTCATTAAAGGCCTGTGACAAAGGTGCATCTATTGTAGCGACATCGTCTCTGGCTTACACATCTACCGGGTCTCCACTTGACTTTGTATGGTCTAGGACAGGGGTCGGGAACCTATGGCTCGCGAGCCAGATGTGGCTCTTTTGATGATTGCATATGGCTCGCAGATAAAACAAAATATTCTCACTTGTTTTAATCCATCCATCGATTTTTCACTGCGCATGTCCTGTTCAGGGCTGCAGGAGCAATTGTCCATTATTTTAATTGGATGATACTGGCCTACGTTTGCCGTTGCTGGGTAAAACAGGTAAACGCCCCCTTTTGAATCAGTCTGAGACTGCGTCTGCTCGGTCATTAGCTCAAAGCTAACCCTTCGACGAAGAAGATGGCGAAAAGAAAAAAAGACGACGAGTATCGTACATTTCAGGACGAATGGACCGAAGAATTCGCCTTTGTGGAGAGAGCGGGTTCTGCGGTGTGTCTAATTTGCAATGACAAAATTACATCGTTGAAACGGTCGAATGTAAAGCGGCACTTCGACACGCACCACGCTACCTTTGCATCAAAATACCCTGCGGGAGACAGCAGAAAGAAAGCGTGCCAAGAGCTTCTGAGCAGGGTGCAAGCTAGCCAGCAGCAACTCCGCGTATGGACCCGGCAAGGTGACTATAATTCGGCTAGCTTTGCTGGTTCTTTAGCAATAGTGAGGAACGGAAAACCATTCACAGATGGCGAGTATGCTAAAACGTTCATGCTGGATGTAGCCAATGAACTTTTTGATGATCTTCCGAACAAAGACAAGATAATCAAACGGATACAAGACATGCCTCTGTCGGCAAGAACTGTTCATGATCGTACCATCGTGATGGCAAACAAAGTGGAGGAAACGCAAGTGAAGAACATAAATGCAGCGCCGTTCTTTTCTCTGGCTTTGGATGAGTCAACAGACGTGAGCCATTTGTCGCAGTTCAGCGTGATTGCAAGATATGCTGTTGGTGACACACTGCGCGAAGAAAGTCTTGCTGTTCTGCCATTAAAAGGGTCCACAAGAGGTGAGGATTTATTCAAGTCTTTCATGGAGTTTGCTCAAGAAAAAAGTCTACCTATGGATAAACTTCTCTCAGTGTGTACTGATGGTGCTCCGTGTATGGTGGGGAAAAACAAAGGATTTGTGGCGCTTCTCTGTGAACATGAAAATAGACCCATCCTAAGTTTCCATTGCATTATACACCAGGAGGCACTTTGTGCTCAGATGTGTGACAGGCAGTTTGGCGAAGTGATGTCGCTGGTCATTCGTGTGATCAACTTTATTGTTGCCCGAGCCTTAAATGATCGCCAGTTTAAAACACTGCTGGATGAAGTTGTAAATAACTATCCTGGTCTGCTTTTGCACAGCAATGTGCGTTGGTTGTCAAGAGGGAAGGTGCTTAGCCGTTTTGCGGCTTGCCTGAACGAAATCCGGACTTTCCTTGAAATGAAAGGCGTCGGGCATCCTGAGCTAGCCGACACCGAGTGGCTCCTCAAGTTTTACTATCTCGTAGATCTGACTGAACATCTGAACCAGCTCAACGTGAAAATGCAAGGCATTGGAAATACAGTGTTATCCCTCCAACAAGCTGTATTTGCTTTTGAAAACAAGCTGGAGCTTTTCATCACGGATCTTGAAACAGGTCGTTTACTACATTTTGAAAAACTGAGCCAATTTAAAGATGCATGCACAGCAAGTGAGCCCATTCAAAACCTTGATCTCCACCAGCTAGCTGGCTGCACATCCAGTCTCCTACAGTCCTTCAAAGCACGCTTTGGAGAATTTCGTGAGCACACTCGTCTTTTTAAGTTCATCACCCATCCAAACGAGTGTTCACTGAACACAGCCGACCTGAATTACATCCCTGGTGTCTCCGTCAGAGATTTTGAAGCAGAAGTGGCTGACCTGAAGGCCTCAGACATGTGGGTGAATGAAGATTTGGAAAGAATCACACGACAGAAAGCGGAGTTGGCGAGCAAGCACATGTGGACAGAAATGAAAAAACTCCAACCCGAAGACCAGCTGATTCTCAAAACTTGGAACGCGCTTCCTGTCACATACCACACACTGCAGCGTGTGAGTATTGCTGTATTGACCATGTTTGGATCTACGTATGCATGTGAGCAGTCATTCTCACATCTTAAAAACATCAAGTCCAACCTACGATCACGTTTAACGGATGAAAGCCTCAACGCTTGCATGAAGCTTAACCTCACCAAGTACCAACCCGACTACAAAGACATCAGCAAATCCATGCAGCACCAGAAGTCGCATTAATGGTGAGTGTTATAACATTATTTAAAATAATAAATTCAGAGGCTTATTATACTGACATTTAGTTGAATTCACTTTTAAAATATATTATATGGCTCTCACTGAAATAAATTTCCAAATTTTTTGCTTTCATGGCTCTCTTAGTCAAAAAGGTTCCCGACCCCTGGTCTAGGAGCAAGTCCACCCATACCTCCACTTCCACAAACTGCTGGGAGTTGCCTCACTCTGCCTCAGTCAGAATTCTCCTCCTGCTTCACGTTGCCTTCATCAATGTAAAGGTCCCATTCTGGAGATGAATCTTCATCTTCACATTTTACCTTCACTTCGTCGCTCATCACTTGTTCACATTTCACCTTCACCTCTCCATATTTCACCTTGATACCTTTAAAAGTGTCCAAGCTGAGATTTTTGTCCGGTTCTTGTTTCATGAGGGATGGGCTCATTGCGGCACTTTGACTTTCACAAGCTGATTTCAGACTCCACTCCTTGTGGATCTTCTGATGCTTCTGTGTTCTCTGGTGTACTTGAAGATTTGATGAATCTGCAAACGGCTTCCCGCACAGAGTACACTTGAAGGGTTTCTCTCCCGTGTGTGTTCTCTGGTGTTTTACAAGATCAGATGAATGTGCAAACGGCTTCATGCACACACTGCACTTGAAGGGTTTCTCTCCTGTGTGTGTTCTCTGGTGTTTTTTAAGAGAAGATGACCGTGAAAATGCCTTCCCACAAACACTGCACTTGAAGGGTTTCTCTCCCGTGTGTGTTCTCTGGTGTACTTTAAGATGTGATGACTGTGCAAACGCAATCCCGCACAGAATGCACCTGAAGGGTTTCTCTCCTGTGTGTGTTTTCTCGTGTTTTTTAAGAGAAGATGACCGTGAAAATGCCTTCCCACACACAGTGCACTGGAAGGGTTTCTCTCCTGTGTGTGTTCTATGGTGCGTCTCAAGAACTGATGGCCATGCAAATGCCTTGTCACACACACTGCACTTGAAGGGTTTCTCTCCTGTGTGAGTTCTCTGGTGCTGTGTCAAGTTTTCAGTCCGGTCCGTGCTGTATGCACGCTGGTCGCATTGTTGACTTGTCGTACCAAGCTGCTGCCTTTGCTCCATGAAACCAATTCTGCAGAGGAAGCGTCAGCTGCAGACAGAAAAAAATAATATCCACGCCATTTACAAGTCAGTTTCGAGGCACAGAGGAATGCATATTACACAGTAACACGTGATTTACACATCTATACTTATTACTAGATTCATGATGTAGTGAAAACAATTCCCAAATTCATCACAATGACAGGGGAAATGTCATAAATATACCTGGAAGCCTTCATATCTGCAAAATGAATGTTAACCCAAAACTCCGAGCACACAATTTCGGTTCTCTGACTACAAAGGAATATTTATGAAAGCTAAATTCGGCTGACATAGCAAAGGGTGTTAAAAACAATACTATTTGTGTTATGCAGAAATGCATAAATTAATGTTCAATCGCAACTTAGAGGTGTGAATCCAGGCTCATATGTCCTTGAATGCTGGGGATGAACAGTTCCGACTTCAGCTGCATGTGTGTGCTGTGTTCACCTCCTGTTTCCATTCTTAGTAAGAGTTCCAGAGGAAAACAAAAATCAACTATTGTTTTGATATAACCTCCGTGTTCAACAGAGTAAACAGACTTTACTTCAAACACAAACTTGACACTGTCACACACTGCCATGAGTAAACAGGTGGTGGTGTGACCAGCACCATGCCTGGCCACCTTCATCTGCTCAGCATTAATTCTTCCTCACTCCACCAAGTAATGAATCGAGGATCAATCAACATAGCCGAGGCTATCCGTGTCTCTGTCTCTCTCTCCCCGTGGTGAAGGTGTTCCCCTCCAAACATTCAGAGCCAACAGCGGCACGCGCTTAGCGTCTTTGACCGAAAGACATTGACGCACGTATTGTTGGTTCTTTCAGTAAAGTCACGTAGATAGAAAATAAAAATAACAGATTAAATTCAATAAGATAAAGACCACTTGTGTTGCGATCGAAACGTCGTGGGTTTTTTGCTTTATTTTCAGTTTTTTTTATTTTATTGTTATTTTCATTTTATTTTCTATCTACGTGACTTTACCGAAAGAACCAAGAATATTAATTCCTGCAGTCACGAAAGTTTTAAGTAAAAACATTCACACACGTTGACAAAGCCTCACCTTGTGATGTTGTGGGCAGGTCGCTTCTGATAACAAGAGCGGTATAGCAGCTCAAGCGGGCTTGGCCTGCTAACAAAAGAAAATAAAAACTGCGTGAATATTTACAATAAAACAAAGTTACAAAGTGGCGAGCCGAGTGAAGACAAATTAAACTTAAGCGAGATAATTAAAGTGAACGCAAATCAGGCGAGGGCAGGAGGCAAGGCCCCGGGTGGCTAGGCCCCGCGTTGTAAAGTTCCAACCTGGACATCGATTCCCATGCTCGCTGCTACTCAACTGACATCCCTACGAGAGAGCGAGGCTCTACCTTGGTAAACAACAACAACCACCACCACAACGACCACCACCACAACGATGAGAATTTCTCACCTCGGATTTCAGTGCAAGCGCGCACACGGCAGCTTCCTGTTACCTCGCGACAGCAGGAAGTAGTATGACGTCACTTCCCCCCCACGAGCGGCTCTCTAACTGAATAAATTATATGCTTAGTTTTTTCGGTAAAGTCACGTTGAAGAGAAACAACAAAATAATAATATAATTTATATTTATATTATAAGAATATGAATTACTGCAGTCACGCAAGCTTTAAATCAAAATTTGGTTAAATTATGTTAATGAGGCCGGCCCAAATGTCGAGGGATGGGGGCGTGGGCGCTGAACCCGTCGCAATAAACTCGCGACGGCTTTAACGGACACATTATGTTAATGAGCTACCAGTCACTGGGCGTAGCTTTGCCCAAATAAGGATTGCAACTGGAACGATATCGGCAGTGACCCAAGCGGAGGTGACGTCACGCTCAAGAGCGCGGTGGACGGGGGTGGGGTGAATACCTTGGTGACGTGAAATCACTAGCGAGGCTCACATGAAATTGACTTTTCCAAGACAGAGGTTCTTTGTAAGCCATCTGGCTACCATGAGAGATTCGTTCATGAGGCTATCCACATATACAAGCACAGAGACAATTTCAACCGAGAAGATGGATTCTGGCTTAGCAATCATTGGAACGATTTGATAAACCATTTCAGGTCTTAATTGATTATTCACGCTTACAGTGGCTTTCAGACAGCATACATTAATTTTTCGTCTCCCCCCTTCTCTTTTCAGAACATAGATGGACTAGTCCTTCTAAATAAACTGCCAAATCGCTGCGCGTGGCGCTAACGTTTTAAAAATAAATAAATACACCGTTAAAAAATAAATACATTTATGCAAACCGACACACCTGATGACGACCGTTTGTGTTATGGTCAAAACGTCATGAGAATTTTTATTGTTTTATATATATTTTATTATTTTATTGTTTCCCTTCAACGTGACTTTACCGAAAGAGCTAAGATTACGGAATATCATTTGGGTCATTTTTTTGTTACTCAAGATGAGATTTCTGATATTACTGCGTTTTTTAAAATATTTACATAACCAATAAAAATTTGTGTTTTTTTTATTCAGACCGCGCCAATGCCAACGCGAGTGTTTATTGTTGATGGTGAGTTTTGTAAATCCGTCGTACGGTAAAAAGAATAAAGTTTTCCCCGAAAAAAAATAAAAATCTCTCCGCCTTGGAGCCAATCAAGTTTCAGTTTCTCCCCTCCCACGTGACGCGGAGTTTTCTGGCTCCTCCCCCTCCTTGCTCGCCGCCATTTTGAGAGTCGTGAGGGAGGTGAAGCCTGCGGCCTTGACAACGACGAAGATTCACCAGGGTCAGTGACAACCTCACACTCACACACTGTGACAACCTCACACTCACACACACACTGTGACAACCTCACACACACACTGACAACCTCACACTCACACACTGTGACAACCTCACACTCACACACACTGTGACAACCTCACACACACTGACAACCTCACACTCACACACACTGTGACAACCTCACACTCACACACACACACTGACAACCTCACACTCACACACTGACAACCTCACACTCACACACTGACAACCTCACACTCACACACACTGACAACCTCACACTCACACACTGACAACCTCACACTCACACACTGACAACCTCACACTCACACACACTGACAACCTCACACTCACACACACTGACAACCTCACACTCACACACTGACAACCTCACACTCACACACACTGACAACCTCACACTCACACACACTGACAACCTCACACATTGACAACCTCACACTCACACACACTGACAACCTCACACTCACACATTGACAACCTCACACACACACACTGTGACAACCTCACACTCACACACACTGACAACCTCACACACACTGACAACCTCACACTCACACACACTGACAACCTCACACACACACACTGACAATCTCACACTCACACACTGACAAC
Source organism: Petromyzon marinus (assembly GCF_048934315.1). NCBI lineage: Eukaryota > Metazoa > Chordata > Hyperoartia > Petromyzontiformes > Petromyzontidae > Petromyzon > Petromyzon marinus. Next base: position 397,229 of record NW_027423048.1, read on the forward strand.
CTCACACTCACACACACTGTGACAACCTCACACTCACACACACACTGTGACAACCTCACACTCACACACACACTGTGACAACCTCACACTCACACACACACTGTGACAACCTCACACACACACACTGACAACCTCACACTCACACTGACAACCTCACACTCACACACACTGTGACAACCTCACACACACACACTGACAACCTCACACTCACACACTGACAACATCACACTCACACACACACACTGACAACCTCACACTCACACACACACTGACAACCTCACACTCACACACACACTGTGACAACCTCACACTCACACACACACTGTGACAACCTCACACTCACACACACACTGTGACAACCTCACACTTACACACACTGTGACAACCTCACACACACACACTGACAACCTCACACTCACACACTGACAACATCACACTCACACACACACACTGACAACCTCACACTCACACACACACTGACAACCTCACACTCACACACACACTGTGACAACCTCACACTCACACACTGACAACCTCACACTCACACACTGACAACCTCACACTCACACACACTGACAACCTCACACTCACACACACTGACAACCTCACACTCACACACTGACAACCTCACACTCACACACTGACAACCTCACACTCACACACACTGACAACCTCACACTCACACACTGACAACCTCACACTCACACACACTGACAACCTCACACTCACACACACTGACAACCTCACACATTGACAACCTCACACTCACACACACTGACAACCTCACACTCACACATTGACAACCTCACACACACACACACTGTGACAACCTCACACTCACACACACTGACAACCTCACACACACTGACAACCTCACACTCACACACACTGACAACCTCACACACACACACTGACAATCTCACACTCACACACTGACAACCTCACACTCACACACACTGTGACAACCTCACACTCACACACACACTGTGACAACCTCACACTCACACACACACTGTGACAACCTCACACTCACACACACACTGTGACAACCTCACACTCACACACACTGTGACAACCTCACACACACACACTGACAACCTCACACACACACACTGACAACCTCACACTCACACTGACAACCTCACACTCACACACACTGTGACAACCTCACACACACACACTGACAACCTCACACTCACACACACACACTGACAACCTCACACTCACACACACACTGACAACCTCACACTCACACACACACTGTGACAACCTCACACTCACACACACTGTGACAACCTCACACTCACACACACTGTGACAACCTCACACACACACACTGACAACCTCACACTCACACACTGACAACATCACACTCACACACACACACTGACAACCTCACACTCACACACACACTGACAACCTCACACTCACACACACACTGTGACAACCTCACACTCACACACACACTGACAACCTCACACTCACACACACACTGACAACCTCACACTCACACACACACTGACAACCTCACACTCACACACACACTGACAACCTCACACTCACACACACTGTGACAACCTCACACACACTGACAACCTCACACTCACACACACTGACAACCTCACACACACACACTGACAACCTCACACACACACACTGACAACCTCACACTCACACACACACTGACAACCTCACACACACACACACTGACAACCTCACACACACACACTGACAACCTCACACACACTGACAACCTCACACACACACACTGACAACCTCACACTCACACACTGACAACCTCACACTCACACACACACACTGACAACCTCACACTCACACACACTGACAACCTCACACACACACAGGCTGACAACCTCACACTCACACAGACTGACAATCTTACACACACACTGACAATCTCACACTCACACATTCTGACAATCTCACACACACACAGGCTGACAATCTCACACTCACACACACACTGGCAATCTCACACTCACACACAGACTGACAATCTCACACACAGACTGACAATCTCACACACACACACTGACAATCTCACACTCACACAGGCTGACAATCTCACACACACACTGACAATCTCACACTCACACAGGCTGACAATCTCACACACACACTGACAATCTCACACTCACACAGGCTGACAATCTCACACACACACACACTGACAATCTCACACTCACACACACACTGACAACCTCACACTCACACACTGACAATCTCACACTCACACACACTGACAATCTCTCACTCAAACACAGACTTACAATCTCACACTCACACCCTGCCCCAACACAATTAAGGCTGCACACGAGCAGGGCCGGATTAAGATTGTGTATGGCCCTGTGCTACACTTCACGTGGCCTTCACGTGGCCTCAAGGTGCACATGGCCTGGCACAAGCGTCGTGGTGACGTCACCACCACGTAGTGGCGAATGGCATTTGTTGTTGTTGTTGTTACTACAGGTACTTTGAGGCCCCCAGTAATATTCCCAAAAGGAAAACAAAGTTAAAGAACAATACAATTTATTTTTACAAGGCTAACGAGAAAATAAATTCAGCATTCACAACTGAAAAAAACTTTTTCTCTTAATCTCTGGAGGCCCTCCAGCTGGCGGAGGCCTCTGGGCTGCAGTTCCTAAAGCCCCCACGCCTCAATCCGGCCCTGCACACGGTCGATGCTTGTCTCTGTAGTGTGCGTGTGATTTTGTGTGTAACGTGTAAGGTTTATCTGCAGAGTCGATCGCATGGAGAAGTCCTCGACAGAGCCCGGTGCTAAAAGGCACCAATGCGACCGGTGTACCTACAGCACGGATCACGCTGAACACATGAAGCATCATCAGAGAACACACACGGGCGAAAAGCCATTCCGGTGCACCGTGTGTGAGAAGGCATTTGCTTGTTTAACAAATCTAAAAATTCACCAGAGAACACACACGGGCGAAAAGCCATTCAGGTGCACCGTGTGTGAGAAGGCATTTGCTTGTTTAACAAATCTAAAAATTCACCAGAGAACACACACGGGCGAAAAGCCATTCAAGTGCACCGTGTGTGAGAAGGCATTTGTGCATTCATCATATATTCGAATTCACCAGAGAATGCACACGGGTGAGAAGCCCTACAAGTGCACTTTGTGCATGAAGGCATTTACTCGTTTAGAAATTCTTCAACATCATCAGAGTACACATACAGGCGAGAAGCTGTACAAGTGCACCGTGTGTGAGAAGGCATTTCCCTATTCAAACTCTCTTCGGATTCACCAGAGAACACACACGGGCGAGAAGCCCTACAAGTGCAGTGTGTGTGGGAAAGCATTTTCCTATTCAAACTATCTTCGGATTCACCAGAGAACACACACAGGCGACAAGCCCTACAAGTGCACCGTGTGTGGGAAAGGGTTTATCGCGTCAGGACAACGAACGATGCATGAAAAGATCCACGAGAGGGTGAAATCTACTTGTGAAGGCCAAAGTGCCGCTGCCATGAGTCCATCTCTCATAAAACAAGAACCGGAAGAAAATGACAACTTTGCTACGTGGCCAGGAGTGATGGTGGAGTGTGAAGAAGAGATAACGGTGAAGCGTGAAGGTCAGGGTTCGACTCGAGGTGGTGACCTCCTGGTGGATGGGGTCAGCGTCAAGCGGGAAGAGGAGAACTGAGACTGTCGCTTGTGATTGCCCGGTCGCTTCTGAACACATTCTCCTGCGGAGGGAGCTAGTAGGAACGTTGGGTTGCCCCGTCAATGGCCAGGGTCAACGGCGGCGCCACCACGTGGTGTATTCCGCAAATATGCCCGACTGTGAGGGCTGGCACAAGCCGGCGTGAGTAGGTTAAACGTTGAGTTTTATAAGGGCACCACGGGGTGACCAGCCCCTCACCACCCAGCCCCACCCAGCCCCTCCCCTCTCCACCCAGCCCCACCCCTCTCATTTTTGGATGCACGACGGACAGACAGACACAATAATCCCCTGTGGGCTGGTGGTGTAACCAGGAAGTTCCTACCAGTAAAAGGCGTCGTGTAGCTCAGTCGGCATTACTGGGAAAAATAACCATTTGTCTAATCTTGATTTGAAGCTTTCGTGATTTCTTTGTCTATTAAACTGGAAAAGGACTTTGGCCACATTTGTGCTACGTTTTTTTTGTTTGGGGGGGGGATGTTATAGATTGCGTAAATATATACCCGGTGCGGGTTGTAAACATCGCCCCCTAGGGAGACAAAGGTGGTCAGCCGTGGTGCTGGCTACCCACCCCCTTCAGTGCCATTCGGGGCTTCAGATGTGTTGCTCGCTAGTGTATAATGTAACATAGACTCACAAAGAGACCCAGAGACTCATCACACAGATACCCATAGACTAATCACACATACCCATAGACTATTTAGAGACCCATAGACTCACACAGAGCCATAGACTCATCATACAGAGACCCATATACTCACACAGAGACCCATAGACTCATCACACAGATACCCATAGACTAATCACACATACCCATAGACTCATCACACAGAGACCCATAGACTCATCACACAGAGACCCATAGACTCATCACACAGAGACCCATTGACTCATCATACAGAGACCCATAGACTCACCACGCAGAGACCCATAGACTCATCACACAGAGATCCATAGACTCATCACACAGAGACCCATAGACTCATCACACAGATACCCAGACTCACCACAGAGACAGTCGACTGATCACACAGAGACCCATTGTAATAAAATAATTGCATTGTGAAAATTCTAAATTTTTCTGAAATGTTAATTGTGTAATGTAATGAACGATGTGTTAAAGTGTCATTACAAACGTGTGTGTTGTGTGTATCATTGTGATTGATATTCTTGTTTAATATGTATGTATATTATTATTTGCGGTTATGCATAAAGTTTATCACGACTTATTATCTTTCAGTTTACCTTGTGTTATGAGGTGTGGTTCAGAGGATGAGGATGGGAGAAAATCTGGGTCACGTGACCTTGATGGTTGAGGACCAGAAGTTTCATCCTCTTCCTCGTCTAGTGAGAATGATTCTGGTGCATCAGGAATCGGCAGTCCTTCTCCGTGGGGTCCTGGGCGTGTAGCTGATGGAATGTTTGGATAATGCCCAGTCCACTTTTAATTCTTTGACAAACCTTTCCTAACTGGAGGCGCCATGCAGAAGTAACAATTGCCGATATGATCTGTTGGCTCTCTCCAAATCATTGGCACTGCAAAAGGCATAGATTTCCTGTTCAACCACTGGTGAAGATTCGTTGCACAAGTGTTGCAGTATAGAAGACAGTATATAAGGCTAGCGGTCACGAGTGGTAATAACAGGCTAGGTAGCAGAGAGGGAGCGATATTGGATCTTCAGGAAGGTTCAAGAACCTTCGAGAGAGTTCGAGAAGTAGGGGCGTGGCCAGGGGTGGGTGGATGGCCACGCTGGGGGTAAAAAGGGGGCGAGGAGCGAGGTTCTGGGCTGCCGTGGGAGTCAGGGGTCGTTGCTGTGTCGCAAGTCGTCGCTGTCAAGAGAACCCTCACCAGTCAGTGTGTCTGCGAGTCATTACACGTGGATTGTGTGTGTTGGGTAGAGGGGGCTAAATAGGAGCAGCCTGAACTTCTGTTGACCCCAATCCCTCGTGAAAACCTTCGTCTTAAAGCATCATTAAACATGTTCACTATACGCAGTATTAGGGAGTATTTAGCTGCTATAGATTTCCACATTTCATATAAGCCCCTTCGTTCAGCTATCATTTGTGATAACCGGGTAGTTTCTGGCTTTACCTAGTAAAATATATAGTTTAATCAGCAGTAGCCTACTTTAGGAGCTTAATATAATACATTAATTACCTGCTATAATCACCCAGAAATGTCTGTCCGTCCCGTGCGTGACGTCACTACACAGGAGGCCTACCCCCCGCGTGACGTCACTCCACATGAACCCCTCTCCCTTCATTAATATTCACGCACGCATGGAAATTTACACTGACGCACAAGAAGGTCGCGCACTCCACATGCCGCACCCCTTTCCCTTCATGAATATTCATGAGCGGGTGACGTCACTCTACATGCCGCACCCCTCCACAACCATGAGCCGGAGACGTCACTCCACATGGGGCAACCCCCACCCCCCCACGATTAATAATCACGAGCTGAACAATTTTTCTATTAAATATTTAAGACTTACTGCAATATACACCCGTCCTTGGACGGGCAAAAAAGCTCGTCTCACATATTAAACTAAAACAATTTAATAAATCAAAATAGCAACCAGTAACGCCTAAAACAACTGTCTTATTAAGGTTACGAGTGCGAGGGGTGACGTCACGCGGGGGGGGTGGGGTCCGTGACGTCACACGGTCGCCCACAACCACTCTCCCGTATCGTGACGTCACGAACGCCTGCAACCAACCCCGCACCGTGACGTCACGAGCGCAGCTGCAGGGTGACGTCACCGAGCGTGTGGCTGGCTGAGGTAAAAACAATACAAAACTATATATTTTTCTATAAATCATATTAAACATTTCGGGGTTTATATCAAGTAGAGGACGTGGGGCGGCTGTTATTTTACGTTGCCGAGTAGTTTATTTATAAATACAATTTTACACGTCTTTTTTTTTAAGACTTCGGAGTTGCTACGTCTGAGGGGGGTTTTTTGTTCTTAATTTTTTTCTCACCCCTTGAAGGTCACGAAACAAGCGATAAAAAGTGCGGGAATCCGAGTGTTTATAAATAACAAAAACAATATTACACGCTGGGGGGGGGGGGGGGGCGGGTTAAAAGTCGCCTCATAGAAAAAAAGAGCGGGAAACTGTAAAAAGTTGTGAGGTGATGGATTTATTTCATTTATTTTATTTTTTATTTGGTATCACGCTGTGAGCCACGACCCAGCGTCGCTTTCGTGAGGGTGAAACTTTCATCAGCCTCATGGGGTCCACAACATTTTACTTTGCTTGGAAATACGACGTTTTACACCACCCCCTCCCATCCCCAGCGATTCGATTGCTGTGCAGTGTTTGGAATGTGCTAGGAGATGTTAACTACCTCGCCTGTCATCATCACGGTGACTAGGAGATGTTAACTACCTCGCCTGTTGTCATCACGGTGACTAGGAGATGTTAACTACCTCGCCTGTTATCATCATGGTGACTAGGAGATGTTAACTACCTCGCCTGTTATCATCACGGTGACTAGGAGATGTTAACTACCTCGCCTGTTATCATCACGGTGACTAGGAGATGTTAACTACCTCGCCTGTCATCATCACGGTGACTAGGAGATGTTAACTACCTCACCTGTTATCATCACGGTGACTAGGAGGTGTTAACTACCTCGCCTGTTATCATCACGGTGACTAGGAGGTGTTAACTACCTCGCCTGTTATCATCACGGTGACTAGGAGATGTTAACCACCTCGCCAGTCGTCATCACGGTGACTAGGAGATGTTAACTACCTCGCCTGTTATCATCACGGTGACTAGGAGATGTTAACTACCTCGCCTGTCGTCATCACGGTGACTAGGAGATGTTAACTACCTCGCCTGTTGTCATCACAGTGACTAGGAGATGTTAACTACCTCGCCTGTTATCATCACGGTGACTAGGAGATGTTAACCACCTCGCCAGTCGTCATCACGGTGACTAGGAGATGTTAACTACCTCGCCTGTCGTCATCACGGTGACTAGGAGATGTTAACTACCTCGCCTGTTGTCATCACAGTGACTAGGAGATGTTAACTACCTCGCCTGTCGTCATCACGGTGACTAGGAGATGTTAACTACCTCGCCTGTTATCATCACGGTGACTAGGAGATGTTAACTACCTCGCCTGTTATCATCACGGTGACTAGGAGGTGTTAACTACCTCGCCTGTTATCATCACGGTGATTAGGAGATGTTAACTACCTCGCCTGTCGTCATCACGGTGACTAGGAGATGTTAACTACCTCGCCTGTTATCATCACGGTGACTAGGAGACGTTAACTACCTCGCCTGTCGTCATCACGGTGACTAGGAGATGTTAACTACCTCGCCTGTTGTCATCACGGTGACTAGGAGATGTTAACTACCTCGCCTGTTATCATCACGGTGACTAGGAGGTGTTAACTACCTCGCCTGTCATCATCGGCGACCGGGCAACGTTGGGCGGCGTCGGCGACAGCGTCGGTGGCGTCGTCGGCACTGGCGGCACCGGTCGCGGCGGCGTCGTCGTCGTCGCCCCACGGCCGCTGCCGTCCGGTGACCGGCAGGGCGGTGCCGTGGCCGCTGGCGGCACCAGGAAGGGCGAGGGGTTGGTGGTGGTGATGGAGGAGAAGGGCGAGGAGGTGGAAGAGAAGAGTGAGGAGGTGGTGATGGAGGAGAAGAGTGAGGAGGTGGATGAGAAGGGTGAGGAGGTGGAGGAGAAGAGTGAGGAGGTGGTGGCCTCCTCCTCCCACACCGTCATCAAGCGTCAGCGGAGCTACACGGGGAGGGGCAGCCATGTTTCCTTCCCACACTTGGAGCTGCAGAGAAAAAGGTACATACACACATACATACACACATACATATATACATAACAACAACCGCCATTCGCCACTAAGTGGCGGTGACGTCACCACGACGCTTGTGCCAGGCTATGTGCACCCTGAGGCCACATGAAGTGTCGAACGCCCGCTGGCAGGAGGTCACGGGGCAGACCGAGGTGCCACGGGTCGACTGACTGAGATGACTGGCTGAGGCACCACCTGTGCCCCCTACTGTGCCAACCTGCTGTGCTTTAGCCACCCGGCGCTCCGCTCGTTGTTATGAGCATCGCTCCTCCGCCCTCCGTTGTTGTTGGAGGGCGACTGCCTCCAACTGCCCAGTAGCATCCTTCACGAACCTCTTCCACAGAGGCCGATCTTGACACCGCTGGTACCAGTCATCGGCAAGTCCGCTCAGCTCCACGTCCTCCTGTACTGCATCACTCCATCTCTTCTCTAGCCTGTGCCGCGCCCGCTTAGCCCCCTCAATCCGGCCGAACAAAAGCTGTTTCGGCATGCGTTGGCTGGGCATGCGGGCTACATGGCCCAGCCATCACAGCCTTGCCCGCCGGAGGAGCTCACCGATGGGACCTTGCCCAGATCTTTCAAGGATTTGTGAGCTCCTCACACAATCCAGTCTGGTTAAACCCAGGATGGATCGTAGGCAGGCCAGCCTAAATGTTTCTAACCGGCGAAGATGTTCCATTAGGGGGGTCCACGTTTCGCAAGCGTAGAGAAGGGAGGGAATGACCGTGGCCGAGAAGACCTGAAGCTTAGTGCGGAGCGACAGACCATGTAGCTTCCACACAGCGTTACGCAACCGATGAAAAGATATTGCCGTTCGACTGATTCGGAGTGAGACCTCTGCTGTTAAACCAGAACCGGTCATGAGCACACTGCCAAAGTATGGGAAACTCTCCACTCTCTCCACAACTGCCCTATCCCTAATTGGGAGTTATGGGGGTGGAGTGTCCGATGGTACAAAATACCCAGGCAGATGCTTAGTTTTTGGTGGGGCTGATGGTAAGGCCCCACCTCTTAGTGGCATACTCCAGGTTCAGCAGCAGCGCCTCCAACTCCTCCTCTGAGTGAGGAGCAATTACCAGATCATCGACATACATAACGTGGTTGAGCAATAGGGAGCAATCCCTTGACCGCACCCGGGCATCAATCAGCCTCCTATTGTATCTGTACCAAGTGGAAATTCCTCCGGTACAGCTATTGAAGGGCTTCAAGAACTACGTGGTCAAAATAGATGTTAAATAATGTGGGAGCCAGAGGACATCCCTGTCGCACCCCAAGGTGGACAGGGAATGGCTCTGACTCCGGGCCACGTAATTTTACCCGGGCCTGCCCACCATCATGAAGGTCCTTAATGATTGTGAGCAGAGGGTCAGGGACTCCAAAAGCACGAAGAACAACCCAGAGCCCAGGCCTTCTGATGGCATCATAGGCCTTGACGAGGTCAATAAAGCAGAGATGTAAGTCTTGTAGGATTTCCTTATACCTCTGCTCTAGCAGACGGACAAAATATGGCATCTGTGCAGGACCGCCTTCTGCTGAAACTGCATTGGGGTTCCGCAAGCCTCTCCTCAGCGTGCCTAGCAAGTTGATGTTGAATAATCCTTGCCAGGACCTTTCCCGGCACACTGGGGAGTTAGATGCCTCTGTAGTTGTTACAGTCTGTGCAGTCCCCCTTCTTAAAGAGGGGGACCACCAGGGCATCCTTCCAATCCTGCGGAACCCGTCCAGTGGTCCAGACTGTTGTTATGATGTCATATAGGGCAGTCTGTGCACAAACGCCACCCTCCCTCAGCATTTCGCTTGGAAGATCATCTCTGCCTGCTGCCTTTCCTGGTCTCAGACTCTGGATCGCCTTCAGTACTTCCTCAACAAATGTCACTTCAGCCAGCCACTCCCAGGGGGTGACTTCCTCCAATATTTGAGGCACCGCATACTCAGCAGGGTCATCCCCATTTTGTGCCACGTTGTTTTCCTGGCTGAGGGATTTCCCCTCCCCCAGGACGTCACAGAAATGCTCAGCAAATCTGCAAATCTGTTCCTGGGGGTCAGAGATTGGATCACCGTTCTTTCCCCTAATGATGGAATTAAAGAGCAATTTGTGATCGCGGGCCACTTAGGCAGACTCCATTTCCTCAGCAATGCGCGACCACCACCCATCATTGCCTCAAGGCTCTCCGAACCTCCGAGTGAAGGCTGCGGTAAGCCTCCTCATTCTCCGACGTGGGATGCTGTAGCCGATGAGAGTGGGCCTGTCGCTTTTTCTCAGCCAGCCTGAACACCTCCTCTGTCAGCCAGGGTCTCTGGGGAGGTCTAAACCGCGTACCCAAAGCAGCCATTGCAGCTGCATGACCCACAGTCCTAAACCTCGCCCATTTACCCTCGACATCAGGAGGAGTGGGGGTCGATGCCAACCCCAGCTGCAAGTGATGATGAAATTCTCGCTTGCAACTTTCATCAGCTCGCTGAGACCAGGCGTCACCCTGTCATTACACACACATACACATATACATACACACATACACACATAAACATACATATGTCTCTGTGTGGTGATGTCTATGGGTCTCTGTGTGGTGAGTGTCACTGTGGGTGAGTGTTGTCAATGTGGTTACCCACAGCCCCGTCTTCGGCCGAGGAATGTGGTTGAAGAAACAAAGACGCACTTGGGGGCTACTGTCCGGCTCTAAGGTCTGTATGTGTGTGTACGTGTGTGTGTACGTGTGTGTGTACGTGTGTGTGTACGTGTGTGTGTGTACGTGTGTGTGTGTACGTGTGTGTACGTGTGTAGGGAGCAGTAGTGTAGCGTTTAGTGCCACACTGCACTATGAACCCGGCGAACTGGATTCGATTATCTGAACCGGTCCTGGGCCTCGCCTAGGTATACTCAGCCTCAAATGAGTACCTGGTGCAGTGTAGTAAACATCGCCACTCGGGATACAAAGGCGGTCGGGCGTGGTGCTGGCCACCCACCCCCTCGTGTACCGTTCCGGCCTTCATAGGTGCTCGCTAACAGCACTTGCCCCTACATTCTATTAAGGCTATAATAGGGAATCTTTGTATGACCATGTGTGTGTGTACGTGTGTGTACGTGTGTGTACGTGTGTACGTGTGTGTACGTTTGTATGTGTGTGTGTACGTGTGTGTGTGTGTGTGTGCAGATGTTGTCTCTGGAATCGTACGTCTGGAAAACGGTCTACGAAGACAACGAAACCGATGACGACTTTCCAAGCACACAGACTCAGTGACACACAAACGCAGAGACACAGACACACACAGAGACACAGACACACACAGAGACACATAGACACACACACAGAGACACACACAGACACATAGACACACACACAGAGACACAGACACACACACACAGAGACACATAGACACACACAGAGACTGATAGACACAAACGCAGAGACACAGACACACACAGAGAAACATAGACACACATGCAGACACATAGATACACACACAGACACATAGACACACACACGCAGACCCATAGATACACACACAGACACTCATGGACACACAGACACATAGACACACACAGAGACACATAGACACACACAGAGACACATAGACACACACACAGAGACACACACAGACACATAGACACACACACAGAGACACACACACAGAGACACATAGACACACACACAGACACATAGACACAAACGCAGAGACACAGACACACACAGAGAAACATAGACACACACGCAGACACATAGATACACACACAGACACATAGACACAGACACGCAGACACATAGACACACACACGCAGACACATAGATACACACACAGACACATAGACACATGGACACACACGCAGACACATAGATACAGACACATAGACACATGAACACACACGTAGAGACACATAGACACACACACAGAGACACATAGACACACATAGACACACGCATAGACACACAGAGACGCATAGACACACACACAGAGACACATAGACACACAGACACATAGACACACAGACAAATAGACACACACGCAGAGACACATAGACACGAAAAGACACAGACACACACGCAAAGACACATAGACACACACAAAGACATGGACACACACAGAGACATAGACACACACGCAGACACACACACATAGACACACACACATAGACACACACACAGACACATAGACACACAGACACACAGACACAGACAGACACATAGACAGACACATGGACACACACGTAGAGACACATCGACACGCAGACACACATAGACACACACACAGACACATAGACACACAGACACATAGACACACACACGCAGAGCCACATAGACACACAGACACAGACAGACACATAGACACACACAGATACATACACACACATAGAAACACACACACACATAGACACACACACAGACACACACAGACATACAGACACAGTCACACACACAGAGACACAGACACACACACAGACAGAGGCGTGTGTCTGTGTGTGTGTCTGCCAGGATGAGTAAAATAAATGTGTCTCGATAAAAAGATGACCGATAAAAGTGTTTTGAAGTTATATCCGTTGACTTGTGAACCGAATAAATCCTGTGTTCTTCACACACTGAGTCTTGTCATCGTTTTTCTTTTCTTACCTATAAAAGGCATTTTTTTCTGTGTGTCTGTCCGTCTGTCTCTGTGTGGACGCACACTTGCTCGCGAACCGTGGAGTTTACTTTTAAAAAAAGTAGCCGGGTACCACGCCGTAAGCCCCGTGGTGAGCCAGCGGCATTCCGTTTTCCCATCCGTAAACTTTAAAAGTTGTTAAATTAACAATTTAGTGCTATTTCGCATTTAAGTATTTCCTTGCGCCGCTAAAGCTGCCCGGGGGTTGCCCCTAGCAATGCTCGCGCGTCATCGGTGGAGGGTGGGGGGGGGATTTCTCATTTGCGTTCAAAATGGTTTTACTTAACTTGATTCCTCTGTTTGTCGTGGCCAAATCTTGTGATGAAAATTTCATCCACTTCCCGCCGTCCAATCAATTCCACATTTTGCACACGGTACTCAGATGCGGTGACAATGCATGCCTGTATCAAAATCGGCATCAATCAATTCATTCGCTACTTTAAAGAAATTTACATTTTGCATGGACGCCTTTTTATATATATTTGTGTACGTGAAAAACGCTGCGGTCCCTAAACTGTGAAATCGGCTCGCACAAAAAGCCGGCGCCACGTGTCTCAGGGGCCATTGACGTACTTGTCGACCATGAGTTAAACGAAGTTGTTAATAAAACCGTTGTTGTTTTTTTAGAAAACTTTTTGTAAAGGAGTTTACTTCCAAGGAGCATTCATCAGCAACAATGAGGCCATTTGCAGAATTCTTGGCTTCCCCATCCATGACCGTTCCCCGCACAGTCGTCCATTTGGCACTTCGCCTCCAAGAGTGAAGCCGGTGGTAGCCGTAGGAGGTGCTGCTCTTCCCGGTCGGTGGGGTTGGCTAGTGCCCCCATCAGACTCGAGGGAGAGAGACCGGAGCTAGCCGGGCTGGACCAGGACTTAGTGTAGGACCCCTAACCCCTGGGAAGTTGTCACACCCTTTGTGCTAATGTAATACACTTAATAAACCTTTGGCGAAAGCCCTTACCTTCAAGCCGTCTCCGAGTCATCGTCGGGAACTTCTCAACACATGGACTGCTAAAAAAATAAATGGAAGCTACGTGCTGCTGACGGTGAATCTGATGCCTTGGGACGAGTCTACACGGTTCATCCCAACAATCGGCAGTGCTGCTTCCCTCCCAATGCTTCTCCATGCTGCCAAAGGGCACACATCTTTCCAAGACCTCTAAACAGTGGAAGGAGTTGTCTGTGAAACATACAGGGAAGCTTTCAGTCTTCGTGCAATTCTTGCGCGTGATCATCGTCTTCAGGAAGCTATGACAGAAGCTTCTGTTGGTCAGTCCCCTTTCCAACTGACTTTGCTCTTCTGCATAAATCTTCAAGTTTGCAGCCCATCTAACCCCATGGGACTCTGGCAAAAATACAAAGAGGGCCTGAGTGAGGACATCCTCCACGGAGCTCACGCCTGGCCACCTTTGTCTCCCCTAGTGGCGATGTTTACACACCGCACTTGGCACTCATTTGAGGCTGAGTCGACCAAGGGGAGGCCCAGAGCCGGTTCGAACTCGGGGACGCTGGATTCTTAGCGCAGCCAGTTAACCGCTGCACCACACGGCTCCCCATCCTGACGGCTCACACACGCACACATACACACACCCATCCACCACCACAGTTAAGACTCTCCACATCCTACCCACCCGGCTAAAAATATCAGTCTCCACAGTCCAATGGCTGCTGGAGCAATCGTCCAATAGACACCTCAGAGCCATCGGTGCGGCGGCGGCGGAGAATGAGGTCCGCTACGTTGTCCTGGTTTGCTCCGTGTAATGGACCCGTCAGAAATCATCCCGAGCCGTCAACAGGCCCAGCCTCTGGTGGTAGTTACACGCAGCCCCACCGCACGCACATTTCTCCACCGCAATGTACAACAGAGAGAAGCTGTCGTGACAGAACGGTGCTCTCACAGCTCACTCAGCCGTCACGTAATTCGCCATTTAGCCAGGCAGAGGCTAACGTACACCATCAAAAACAGTTTCTTCCCATCCGCTGCGGGCCTCTTAAACAAGGCCAAGGGCTAACACTGACTTTATCATTTTATCTACAAAATGACACCTTGCCAATATTAACCATGTTACCCTATTTGTATTTTTTTTATTTTTAGATTGTATCTTATAGCTATTTTATATTTATTCAATTTTATATACTTTAGCCCCTTGGTGTTAGTTACACTTTGAACCCTTAGTATAGTAAGACTTGTTTACCACTTATTTAAGATTTTCGATTCCTACATGTTGAATGTATGCACCATCCTGCCAAAGTAAATTCCGTGTCTGTGTGAACTTTCATGGCGAATAAAACCCTTTCTGATTCTGATTTTCTGCTTTCACCTATTAAGAAATCATGAACAGGTGGCCAGGTTACAGGGCAAGAGATTGTTTTTGATAAGGTTATTACACCAGTGTCCAGAAATATTAATAATATAAATAATAAAAACTGAATTGGATGAATTGTCAATATCCCAAATTAAATTAAATATTGTACACGAAGGCTGCCCACTTTCTTTCAGGAGTGAAATGTTCCAAATAATGTATTTATATGATGACTTAAGTCTATCCACATTAAATAATTTAATCAAGGGTTAAGTTATTCGTTTTTTTTATTAACACCATCCGAGGCTAAGAATGTCTTGCCCGTGAACAGGTTACGGTGTTCCTATTGAACCGATTAAGAAGAATCTGACAATATTATTGTTGCGGATTTCCTCGTGCTTGCAAGGGAAAAACCAAACATTCGTGCGGGAGTGCCGGCTTCGTTACGATGTCGCTCCTCGCTCGTTGAGAGTCAGTGACTCACTCCCCCACGTGGCCAGAAATAAAGTTACTCTTTGGTTCTATTCGGTAAAGTCACGTAGGTAAAAAATAGAACAACAAAAATCACGACGTTTCGGCCACAACACAAGCGGCCTTCATCAGGTGAAGGGACCAGGCTGTCTCGAAGACTGCGCTGGAGTGAAAGTCTTCGAGACAGTCCGGTCCCTTCACCTGATGAAGGCTGCTTGTGTTTGTGGCCGAAACGTCGTGATTTTTGTTTTATTTTTTAGCTACGTGACTTTACCGAATAGAACCAAAGAGTATGGATCCTTGCAGTCACGAAAGCTTCAAATCTAGAACAGAAATAAAGTTGTAAAATAAACGGATTACTTTGAGAGACAACAAAGTCCGCTGACCCCTTCTCTCGGGCTTGACCCCCCCCCCCCCCCCCCACATTCTAGACGGGTCGTCGCATCGCCAGACAGCGCGATGGGAACGGCTTGTGGAGGCCTCTACCCCGCAGCGGATAGATCATGGCTCACAATGAGCAACAGCTGCACGTGTTCCCATGCAGCACGTGACATTCTTCGTGGTTCTAAACTTCTGTGAGTAGTAACCATACTAATAAGAAGACTTGCACACGATAAATTGTGTGTGTCCTACACATATTTAAAAGGCATACAGCACAGAGCAGTATGGGTATTGCATTGCAGCATGTGGCCAGCAGCACTTGGTGCTGCTGTCTGGCTCACGAAGATGTTCGAGGAGCAGAACTCACTGCCACGTAGAGATATATTTTTAGATGAATCCCGTGCCATTGATTACGAGGGCGGTTAGAAGGAGAGCATTGAGGACTCCTTTAAACAACGGGGTTCTGGCGTGTTATTATGATCATTAAACCTCCTTTGCCAGTACCAAAATGTAATAATAGGGGTTTTTCCTCTTTTTTCTGGCAACAAAACTGAAACCTTTTTACAAGGATTCATGTTACTGCATTAACCACAATACCTGCAGTCAAAATGCAAACAAAAAACAAATACTATGATAATATATATGATGCATTGTCCTTGAAACTGATTGAGCCTCGACCCAATTGGTGCTCGACCACATGACGCCAAAAGGCACCAATTGGGTCGAGGCTCAAAAGAAAGCCGTCCCTTGGTGTGGACCAATCAATTTCAAGGACAATGCCACATATATATTATCATAGTATGTTTTTATTTTTGCATTTTGACTGCAGGTATTGTGGTTAATGCAGACATGAATCCTTGTAAAAAGGCTTCAGTTTTGTTGTCAGAAAAAAGGGGAAAAACCCTATTATTATGTCATTATGACTCATGGAGTCTATTTCATGACCAAGTAATGTTCATCAAGGGGTGTTTGCACCTGCGAGAACGCTTGCTGTTTATCCCACTATTGGAATTACCTGAACACGTGTTCATCCCTTTGCAGTCACTAATGACGTTACGTCACGTGCAGTGACGTCAGAGAGTGACGTCATGCACGGCGGGCGGGACGGTGACGTCATGTCCCCCTGGGTTGGGACCCGTGACATAAGCGAGGTCGTCGCGAGGAGCCAGGGACGTGTGAAGTTGGAAGTTGGGACCCAGGGTAGGGGGAAATTGGCACCAGGCTAGGGTAGCCTGTGGGTGTGCTAGGGACCTCCCCAGTACCCTACCCCTGGGGTGTGGAGTGTGAGAGGAGATGGTGACACGTGCCTGCAGTGGGAACAGCCCAGCCGCCGCCGTCGCCGCCGCCGAGGGAAGGCTCGGGCCCCACCTCGTCGCCGGGCGGTGATGGCGAAGTCTCACCGAGTCTCAAAACCATTTTTTAGGTCGGTCCTGCAATTGGATGTTTGACCAATAGCACTAAAGAGTGTTTGACACTTAATAATAAAGCCGATCAGCTGAACTGTACTCAGAGAAAACCCGCGCACGTGATGGGATAACAACTGAGGTTCCGCACTGATAGTTTCAATTCACAAACACATAAATTCAATAAATATGCAGATTGAGTCTATTCCCGTACTTAAATTTCATGGTGACTTCACAACCTGCAGCCCCATGCGGCCCCAAACTTGATATCCTCTGGTTTGACCCTCTTTAGTTTCTGAGCTCCAACTAGGTTGGGCACAAATGACCACATTCATGGTGACTTGGCATAGCTGAAGGCCATGACTTTGTCTTGTTGGACAATCATGTTGAGTTGCAACAAACCAATGTAATCTTTATATCATGTCGAGTAAAGACTAACAGGGATGAACTCAACTAAGTCAAGCTGTGGGGGGATCATGTTGGTTTGGGCTCGTGTGATCAGGTTATTTCCACAATGAGAAGTCCAGACAGGGATTTGAAATCACAATTCTTTCAAGAGCACATAGAGGCACTTTGCCACAGCTCTACCCAGCCAAAAGTTTCATGGAAACGATCAAATTATTGTCATAAAATATCACACATTTATTTTCAGAAAGAACCATGCACCTTAAACCTTGACTTAAAGCTTGTGCGACTGCAGGAATTCATATTATTTTGATCTTTCGGTAAAGTCACGTAGATAGGTTCAAGAGAAACTAATCAAAAACGTTTCGATGGCAACGCAACGCAATCGTCATCAGGAGGAAGCCAACAAAAAGAGGACCGCTTGTGTTGCGATCGAAACGTCGTAGCTTTTTTTTTCTTTCTAGATTTGAAGTTTCGTGACTGCAAGGATCCATACTCTTTGGTTCTTTCGGTAAAGTCACGTAGGCAAAAATTAAATAATAAATAAATCAATAGAAAACATTAAAATCATTATTTTTCTATTTTTCTTTTCTTTGAACCTATCTACGTTACTTTGCTGAAAAACCCAAAGAATATAAAACACGTACCCCATACTTACGTGCGACTACCAGGCTGTGGTTTGCTCCACAATCCACCTGGATGACCTCCAGATCCTCAATAACGACTTCCACCACCACCACCTCGTCTCCGCTTCCCACTCCCGGCCGTCCAAAAGTGTTGCCACTTTGAAGACGAATTGTTCAGAAAATGTACGTTGTTTTCTTCTTCCCTATACAGTATATTTACATATAACACGGCCAACGTCAACTACACGGAGCTAAGGTTATATTTCTTATAAAGCTTTCATTTTTGTTTGAAGTTATCCATATATACATTTTTTAAAATTCTATTGTCATCATTGCCATCAAGGACTGGGCCTAGAGTTACCCATCTTTGTATTGGTGATGATACCACACTGATGAGTCTGATCAATGACTAAATGGGCCTAGAGTTACCCATCTCTGTATTGGTGATGATACCACACTGATGAGTCTGATCAATGACTAAATGGGCCTAGAGTTACCCATCTCTGTATTGGTGATGATACCACTGATGAGTCTGATCAATGACTACATGGGCCTAGAGTTACCCATCTCTGTATTGGTGATGATACCACACATGATGAGTCTGATCAATGACTACATGGGCCTAGAGTTACCCATCTCTGTATTGGTGCTACCTGACAGTCGGTCAGATTTGCTCAGATTTATTTTGACAGTGACCAAAGGTAAGAGAACCACAATGCACTGCTTATAAAGAAACCGTTCATGTTTATTTGCAAGTAAAACATGATTTTACAACCTGCGCTGTTATGATCGGATTTTTTCGTCAATTACAGGTTTAAATACTCTTTGTTGGTGATATTAAAGGAATTACCAACACTGGATCAGGACCACAAATACGAATATCATGCCATGATCGTTTGAGCAGGAAGACAGTTTTATCAGTAACATAATTTCTTCTAAATTAATAGTCTAAAACAATGAATGATTCCCTTGTCTCACATGCAAGAGATAATTCTGAATCTAAATGCTGTCACCCAGTCACACACAGAATTAAATGTGCCCATTTAAAGTGTACATAATTATCCACAATGAAATTACAGCATTACACCTGTCCGTAGCAGCATCTTTCACATGTCGATGCAGAAAACTTCGAAACTGACTTTGCCATCCCTACAATTACACGTAATTTCATTAATACACGTTCTTTCTGAGAGGTGCATAAGTGATAAGGACGCAATATATAAAAACAAGTAGCAGACAGTTCTCACTGTTTAATGGAAGTGTCTGGGTGGCTTTGGGCTAACACTATGCCCCAAAACAGAGACATGAGATTGGTACAAATTCCACGCATGGTTATTTTTGTTTCTCAATTATTTTAACGGCTA
Organism: Petromyzon marinus; assembly: GCF_048934315.1. Lineage (NCBI taxonomy): Eukaryota > Metazoa > Chordata > Hyperoartia > Petromyzontiformes > Petromyzontidae > Petromyzon > Petromyzon marinus. Next base: position 417,356 of record NW_027423048.1, read on the forward strand.
AACAGGTGGCACATTATGTTCAGTGTATTTGGTAATGTTGTTCAGTGTAGCGCAGTGATAAAAGTGTCCAACCTATAACCAGATAGTCGCCAGTTCAATTCCCACACAAGAGGTAGATTCTACAATTATTCCAGTTTAACACGTAGGCTTTCGCGACCAATTATTCCTCCGGGATTGACGCAGTAAGTGCCGCTTTGTGGAACGGCAACGATCGCTTCACAGACGTGTCCTTAAAAAATACCTTAATTGGCTGAGAAACTCCCGTGAAAATAAGCATCAACCAATGCTCACTTAGGCTTGGAGACATTTTCTTACTATGTCTCTTTGGCCATTTGAATTCATGGCCAAACATAAAATGGCCAGAGTGGAGCTGGGCCTGAACAGCGTGGCTTTTAACTGCAGGCCGACCCACTATTTGTCGGCGTTCGGCTGGCCTCTTGACCAGCGGAAGTCGGTTTGCGATATTCACGGGATTGCGTGCGGCACGACGCCTCATTAATTGAAATTTGCAACCGTCGCGAAGATTCTGCGACGCTTTCGTTGCCGGTAATCTACAGCTCACTCCAGCGCTGTCCTCCAGACAGTCTCGTCCCTTCACCTGATGAAGGCCGCTTGTGTTGTGGCCGAAACGTCGTGAGAATTTTATTATTTTATTTTTTACCTACGTGACTTTACCCAATAGAACCAAAGAGTATGAATCTACAGCCTCCTTGAACACCCCCCACCCCCCCACAGCTTGCCGACCAAAGCTCTGACGAGCTGAGCAGCTTTGACCGACAACTCGCTCCGTGTTCTGCATTCCTGAAATCGGTGCCCTGCCGAAAACGCAACAGCAATCACTGCACAGCCTGCTGATCTATCTGTTGTGCGGCTCGATGGCCAGGTTCCTGCTGACACGCGGCTTGCGCGGCCAAATCGTGGTCATCCCAAATGTTGCCAAGTGTCTCTTTGCTGAACGGCAGCAGCAGCGGCGGCGACGACGACTCCATCTCCTGACCCACCTCCACAGGTGGCGTCTGCACCGACTTGGGCACCAGATGCTTGGCCGGCACGAGGCAGCGTGGGGGGGGGCACGGCGTGGGGGGCACGGCGTGGGGGGCACGGCGTGGGGGGCACGGCGTGGGGGGCACGGCGTGGGCACTCAGTGCTTCTGCTCCTCCTGCTGCTGCTGTGGCTGCTGCTGCTGCTGCATCATTTGTTGCTGCTGTTGCTGCTGCTGTGGCTGCTGCTGCTGCTGTGGCTGCTGCTGCTGTTGTTGCTGTTGCTGCTGTTGTTGCTGTGGCTGCTGCTGCTGTTGCTGCTGTTGCTGTTGCTGCTGCTGTTACTGCTGCTGTTGTTGCTGTTGTTGCTGCTGCTGTTGTTGCTGTTGTTGCTACTGTTACTGCTGCTGCTGTTGCTGCTGTTGCTGCTGTTGCTGCTGCTGTGGCTGCTGCTGTTGCTGCTGCTGCTGTTGCTGTGGCTGCTGTAGTGGCTGTGGCTGCTGCTGCTGCTGTTGAGTTGACTGGTGACGAGGCACACGTGGTATGGCTGAGGCTGAGTGGGAGGGCTGCTCAGAGTGGACAGCAGGATTTTCCTGAAGCTCCATGACCTGCTTCCTGTTGAAGTTGTATTTACTGAAGAGTTCGAACACAGGGGGAGGACGTAGAGTTAGTACAGACACACAGGTCCATGCCTGTGGGTCTCATCATGTTAGGTACAAGCCCATCTTGACACACACAGGTCCATGCCTGTGGGTCTAATCATGTTAGGTTCAAGCCCATCTTGACGCACACAGGTCCATGCCTGTGGGTCTAATCATGTTAGGTTCAAGCCCATCTTGACACACACAGGTCCATGCCTGTGCGTCTAATCATATTAGGTTCAAGCCCATCTTGACACACACAGGTCCATGCCTGTGTGTCTAATCATGTTAGGTTCAAGCCATCTTGTAATCCTTGAACCCAATATCACACCGTGCCCTTGACAGCAATATAAGAATTTGACATCAATAAAAACACATGGGATGTACTGCAGTAATTAACACCACTGCATAGTACTGTCGTTTGTAGTAGTTTGTCCTCAATATAGCATAAGTGGAAACAACCCTGGGGCAAAATCTGAAAAGCATACTTCCCAATCTCTAAAAATTAAGAGTGTACAACTTAATGTTGTTAAGTTTAAATAACGGTCGCTAAGCACAGGCCCAAAATGCTAAGAAGCCAGCAACAGCACCGTAAGAATGTCTTCATCTGCTTATTTAATTCAGCAAGGTGATGAGAAACCTCAACCATAAGGGCCCATCTACCAATGAGTCACAAGGCACCATGGGTAATGCTGGGGCCCCTCACCGAGTCTCAGGGCATCCGTGATGGACTAGGACGTGAAATTCGCACGCACAGGAATCCACATATCAGCTTCATTTAGTCGTCATGGATATTGTTTAAAATATTTGCCATCTGTTGCACAATGGCATACTCGTTGGTTTTTTTAGTAGTCTCTCGTCATGCCAACTTGACAACAGTATTTGTCCTCTGGAGATACTGGCCTCCACCGTGTGAATGTTGAATCGACACGAATACCTTGGTCCCACCGACATTGCTCATTTGATCTGGGAGACACTTTCACCTTCCTGTGACTAACAGTTAATCTTAAAGCAGTGATGGTTTGGGCAGCAGTGATGGTTTGGGCAGCGATGCATAACCTGTATTCAATTTCCCTTGGGTAAATTCGGCTTTAACGGGTAACTGGTATTGGTTTGTAAACAAAAATTGTGGAGAGAAAAGAGCACGTTGCTGCCTCGTGAGCCACAACTCAGCCTTAATAGGTCTCTTAAACGGTCACTTAGGAGAGCTTTGTGTTGTTTGTCGTGCAAATCACCAAATCAGCTGCTCCGCGCATGGCAGGATCATCTCCCAGGCAAGGCCAGTGAAGTGTTGCATGTACAGAGTCCACGCAGAGGGCAGCTTTACTTCTATACGGGCCAATGCTATGCTTGCAGCCGCCACCACGGATGGACGGAAACTCAGGAATACGTGGTCTGCATACACACAAACAAAGACAAAAACCCTCCGTTTAGCCTTAACAGACTGTTGGGGCTAACATTTCACTGTGCAATACAGTATTGTAATAAATACATGCGGTATATAGTTTATACTGCACTACTGTAAATTATCTCTGTTTTTGCTAAATTATCACCATTCTGTAAGACTCCCGGCTAGGCTAAGGACGATATTTCCGAGTTACGGTGTTGGTCGCTGTAACGCAACTCTGTCGTAAGTCGAGGACTACCCTGGAAACGCCTTACACACAATAACAACAACAACGTTTTATTCTTAAACAATGCTTTCTTATTTTAAAGTGAGCGAAAAGGTAAAGAAGAAGAAGTCGAGTGGGCAACGGGAAGTGGACGACGTTTTGATCACAAGCTTTAAAGATTAACAATAATAACAATAATAATAACAACAATAATGAAATAGTTTATAACTCACCGCCGTGAGAGAAGGACGTGGCGCCTGCTTCCCCGGCGAGGCGATTCCACACTTTAGAGACCGCGGCGTTTCATTGACCTAGCCAAAAAAACATTAAATTAAATCATTCGTCCATACAAAAAAATTGTAAATTGCTTTAAAAGAGCCTCTTAATTGATCGATTACTTTATAAATTAATCTTCAACGTGCTACTTATTTTTTTGTGTGTGTGTGAGATGCTGTCCGTAACTCGTTAACACGCGCACGGGGCAGGCGCGCCTAAGACACGCGGCGCCTGCTCGCCGCGCAAGACGATTCCGCAGTTTAGGGACCGCGGCGTTTTTCCCACCCGCACAAATTTTTTTAAAGATGCCGTCCATAAATCTTATTTTTATAAGCTGGAAAGGAGGCAATGAATTGATTAATTGACGCCGATTTTAATACAGGCTATGCATTGTCATAGCCTGTATTAAATGTAGTAGACTACATTTTTATTACAAGAATTTGACCACGACAAACAGGGGAATTAAGTTCGGTAAAAGCGTTGAAAAATTTAGAGGGGCAGAAATTACTCCATCGAGAACACAACATTTCAATTCAAACCCAGTAAACATGCAACGTTGAGCCAACGTTGGCATTTGGTTAACATAAATGTACACACACAGTGTGATTAACATAAGTGTACATACACACACACAGTGTGATTAACATGGTGTACACACACACAGTGTGGTTAACATGGGTGTACACACACAGTGTGATTAACATGGTGTACACAGAGTGTGATTAACATAGTGTACACACACAGCGTGATTAACATGGTGTACATACACACACAGTGTGATTAACATGGTGTACACACACAGTGTGATTAACATGGTGTACACACACAGTGTGATTAACATAGTGTACACACAGTGTGATTAATATAGGTGTACACACACTGTGTGATTAAAAAAGATGTACACACACAGTGTGATTAACATGGTGTACACACACAGTGTGATTAACATGGTGTACACACACAGTGTGATTAACATGGTGTACACACACACAGTGTGATTAACATAGTGTACACAGAGTATGGTTAACATGGTGTACACACACACAGTGTGATTAACCATAATAAAGGTTTTTGGGTTAGATCGCGTTTATTTATAAATGTGTCGTAACCCTCCACCACCCGACACGGCCAATCAGCAAAAAAGTGTCACGTTGACAAAAGACAAATAATTCACTACTTCAGCCCACCGGTGTGTTGAGTTAATCCACATTCACAGTTTGAGCACGACGTTTCGCTGGTAAATACATCCAGCGTCATCGGGCAATTCGCCAGAATGGTAAAGCCCTCGCTTGCTCCCGGTTTTATATAGAGCAGCAGGGTGACATCATCACTTAACTCATATCAGGTGCAGTGATTAAAGGCGGAGGGGGGGGTATTGTAATTATATAATCGAATAGTAATCAGTCATTGGTTATGATTAGTAATGAGTTGTAGATTAGTAATTCTTTAAATAAAAATGTAATGTGTATTATTCAATAATACGCTTCCAGGCCGCACTAAGCCGGTAGCTGTCAGAGCGATTAAAGTTATTCTTGTTCCTCTCAATTTCAATGGATTCTCTAATTAGTCTTTGCCAGTAATAATTAGTTTTACACACCACTGCAACATTGTCAAAATCAATTGAGTGTCCTTGTTGACAAGCATGTTCTGCCACTGCCGACAGTTGTGTTTGAGATAATTTAATATTTCTCTGATGTTCTTTTAGTCTTACGCTGATGTTACGTCCCGTCTGCCCAATGTAGCAGCTGCCACATGAACAATTAATCTGATATACACCTTCTGTTGATAGTTTAGGTAATGCGTCTTTAGTGCAAGATACTAGTTTTTTTAATTTTGTGTACTGTACCAAATCTTACTGTAATGTTTTGCTTTTGCAAAACACGGGCTAATTTGTCAGTTACTCCTGAGATATATGGAATTTTTATTGTTTTAACAATCTGGTCGCTTTCAGCAGTATTGCTTTGCGATCGTGATTTGGCATTCAGTGCTCTGTTAATTTGAGCATTATTGTAGCCATTCTGTCGTAGTGCGTCTTTAACGTGTTTAATCTCTCTCACTAGACTCTCACCATCTGACACTGTTTTAGCCCGATGTATGAGCGTCTTGATAAGAGAGGATTTCTGAGCTGGATGATGATGTGATTCTGCATTCAGATAGGCATCAGTGTGCGTTTGCTTTCTGTAAACGCTGTGTGTTATTTTACCGTTTAGGCCATGTCCAAGCAAAATATCTAGGAATGGGAGTGTGTTATTCACCTCCATTTCCATGGTGAACTGGATGGCCGGGTTTTGTGCATTGAGATGATTTAGAAAATCATTCAGTGTATCTTTACCATGTGGCCAGACAACCAAAGTGTCATCCACATACCTAAACCAAAAGGATGGTTTTAATGTGCTCGAGGCAAGTGCTCTTATTTCAAAGTTTTCCATGTACAAATTTGCTATAGCAGGGGATAAAGGAGAACCCATTGCTGCTCCTTCCTTTTGTTTAAAGAAATCTCCTCTCCATAAGAAGTAAGTGTTATTTAAACAATGGCCAGCAAGTTTCGGAATATCTTTTGGTAAACCGGTATTCTTTACTAGTGTATCAAGTAATTTAAGCGATTCGTCCACTGGAACCTTAGTGAATAGAGAAATCACATCAAAACTTACCAGAATATCATCAGGAGTAAGTTTAATATCTTTAATCACATTCACAAGATGTTCTGAATTTTTTATGAATGAAGATGTCTTACCGATGTAGGGCTGTATTTGTTTGGTTATATATTTTGCTAATTGATATGTGGCAGAGCCAATTGTACTGACTATGGGTCGTAATGGGATGCCGATTTTATGAATCTTTGGTAGCCCATAGAGTCTAGGTGGTTTTGAGGCCCTTGGCTTAATTAGGTATTGCTCCTTTTTAGGGATTAATGAATTTGCAATTATTGCAGTGGTCTTACGTTCTAAAGTATTAGTTGGATCTCGTTTAATTTTAATGTAGGTACTTTCCTCTAGTAAATTTCTAATTTTATTATCATAATCGGCTCGTGACATCAGTACAGTAGTGCGGCCTTTATCAGCTGCTAGGATTTGGATATCCTTATTTACACGCAGCTCTCTTAAGGCTTTTGCCTCGTTAGAGCTAATATTTACTTTTGAAACTTTGCTATTCTCAATTATTTTAGCAACCTCATGTCTAGTCATCTCTGCCTCATTATGTGGAAGGAGTCTAACTGCTGATTCTACCTCAGCAATTATCTCATCCACTGGAATTGTGCGTGGGGTAACGGCAAAGTTAAGGCCTTTAGAAAGGATAGAGACCATGTCACCGGTTAATACAGTGTTGGTCAAGTTCAGTACAGTTTTGTTTTTAAATTTTTGGTTTTCAGTAGGGATTTGTTTATTATGTAGTCTAGAAAATGTATTAATTTGGTTAGTTTTTGTTAGTTTAAACACATTATCAGCCGATTGTTGTGTTATGTTATCGATTATATTCCAATAATGCATAGATACACTATTGCTTATATCTAAGTGTAACTGCTTTAGCGATTCCGAAATGTAAGATAATTCACTCCTATTGTGCTGTATTCTCTCTATTAATAATAATTCGCTAGCTTTGTGTAGTATTTGGTTAGCTTTAGAAGACTTTATCTGATGTGTTATTTTAACTGCGTTTGGTATTACCTTTGAATCTCTGCACCTTTTGAGGAACGCCAGTGAAGATATCAATTTCATCCGCTTAATGCGAAGCTTCTCCAATTTTCTGGTTTTAAGAAAAGTATCCTCCCCATAGAGGTTAGTCAGTTTAACACGTAGGCTTTCGCGACCAATATTATTCATAATAAAGGTTTTTGGGTTAGATCGCGTTTATTTAAAAATGTGTCGTAACCCTCCACCACCCGACACGGCCAATCAGCAAAAAAAGTGTCACGTTGATAAAAGACAAATAATTCACTACTTCAGCCCACCGGTGTGTTGAAGAGTTAATCCACATTTACAGTTTGAGTACGACGTTTCGCTGGTAAATACATCCAGCGTCATCGGGCAATTCGCCAGAATGGTAAAGCCCTCGCTTGCTCCCAGTTTTATATAGAGCAGCAGGGTGACATCATCACTTAACTCATATCAGGTGCAGTGATTAGAGGCGGAGGGGGGGGGGTATTGTAATTATATAATCGATTAGTAATCAGTCATTGGTTATGATTAGTAATGAGTTGTAGATTAGTAATTCTTTAAATCAAAATGTAATGTGTATTATTTAATAATACGCTTCCAGGCCGCACTAAGCCGGTAGCTGTCAGAGCGATTAAAGTTATTCTTGTTCCTCTCAATTTCAATGGATTCTCTAATTAGTCTTTGCCAGTAATAATTAGTTTTACACACCACTGCAACATTGTCAAAATCAATTGAGTGTCCTTGTTGACAAGCATGTTCTGCCACTGCCGAGAGTTGTGTTTGAGATAATTTAATATTTCTCTGATGTTCTTTTAGTCTTACGCTGATGTAAGACATCTTCATTTATAAAAAATTCAGAACATCTTGTGAATGTGATTAAAGATATTAAACTTACTCCTGATGATATTCTGGTAAGTTTTGATGTGATTTCTCTAATCACTAAGGTTCCAGTGGACGAATCGCTTAAATTACTTGATACACTAGTAAAGAATACCGGTTTACCAAAAGATATTCCGAAACTTGCTGGCCATTGTTTAAATAACACTTACTTCTTATGGAGAGGAGATTTCTTTAAACAAAAGGAAGGAGCAGCAATGGGTTCTCCTTTATCCCCTGCTATAGCAAATTTGTACATGGAAAACTTTGAAATAAGAGCACTTGCCTCGAGCACATTAAAACCATCCTTTTGGTTTAGGTATTTGGATGACACTTTGGTTGTCTGGCCACATGGTAAAGATACACTTAATGATTTTCTAAATCATCTCAATGCACAAAACCCGGCCATCCAGTTCACCATGGAAATTGAGGTGAATAACACACTCCCATTCCTATATATTTTGCTTGGACATGGCCTAAATGGTAAAATAACACACAGCGTTTACAGAAAGCAAACGCACACTGATGCCTATCTGAATGCAGAATCACATCATCATCCAGCTCAGAAATCCTCTCTTATCAAGACGCTCATACATCGGGCTAAAACAGTGTCAGATGGTGAGAGTCTAGTGAGAGAGATTAAACATGTTAAAGACGCACTACGACAGAATGGCTACAATAATGCTCAAATTAACAGAGCACTGAATGCCAAATCACGATCGCAAAGCAATACTGCTGAAAGCGACCAGATTGTTAAAACAATAAAAATTCCATATATCTCAGGAGTAACTGACAAATTAGCCCGTGTTTTGCAAAAGCAAAACATTACAGTAAGATTTGGTACAGTTCGCAAAATTCAAAAACTAGTATCTTGCACTAAAGATGCATTACCTAAACTATCAACAGAAGGTGTATATCAGATTAATTGTTCATGTGGCAGCTGCTACATTGGGCAGACGGGACGTAACATCAGCGTAAGACTAAAAGAACATCAGAGAAATATTAAATTATCTCAAACACAACTGTCGGCAGTGGCAGAACCAACGTCTCCCCCAGGATTTCCGAATCGTCGCAACCACCGCAACAACAACAGCAGCCGCCGCAACAGCAACAACATCATCAGCAACATCAGCAGCAGCACCAACACCATCATCAGCAGCAGCATCAGCTGGGCGGAGGCAACGGAGGAGGGGAGGAGGAGCTGCTGGTGGTGTGTGACGCGGCGCCGGCGCGCCCGGTCAGCGTTTCCAGCGGGAGCTCTGCCACCGCTACCACCGCCGCCACCGCCGCCGCCACCGCGCAATGTCCGGCCACTCGGCAGGGGGAGAGCACGACGGGGGGGGCGCCCCCCCCAGCCCCGTGCCTAAGGTGCGTGCGTGCGTGTGTGTGTACGTCTGCATGCGCGTGTGTGTACGTGTGCGTGTTTGTACGTACGTGTGCGTATGTGTGCACGTGTGTGTGTGCGTGTGTGTGGGGAGCGGTAGTGTAGCGGTTAGCGCGCTGCGCTACGAACTTGGCAACCCGGGTTAGATTCCCGCTCACGGCCAACACCACTGACGATTATCAGAACCGGTCCTGGGCCTCCCCTAGGTCGACTCAGCCTCAAATAAGTACCTGGTGCGGTGTGTAAACATCGTCACTGGGAAGACAAAGGCGGTCGGGCATGGCGCTGACCACCCACCCCCCTCGTGTGCCACAGTGCCGGCCTTCTTAGGTGCTACTCGCTGACTAGACAGATTCCCCGTAGAGTCAGTGAAGGCTTTACGGGGAATCTGTTGTAGGTACAGCTGTGTGTGTGTATCAGGCGATTGATCCCTGGGTGAGGTTGAGGGATGGCTCCCTCGCGGTCGACCACTCTGTGTGTGCTGATAATCTGGTAATTGACGCTCACTCTGAGAGTCGTTTAACTCATCTGCCGAACCTGGAGCATGCCACTCGGAGGCGGTGGGGGGGGGGGTGATGACGTCGTCCTGCTGCTGTTCTATTTGAGACCGGAAGCAGGTGGATTGCTTCACTATTCTGTCAAATTACCCAATGCTGATGGTTGATGTAATTACCAGCGAAGCGTCATACTCAAATTGTAAATGTTGTGGATTTACTCTCCAACACACCGGTGGGCTGAAGTAGTATACACTACACTATACACTACACTATACACCACACTATATAAGTAACTAATTAGCGTTTGTTTACGTGATAGATCCCTTACTAATTGGCTGTCGGGTGGTGGAGGGTTACGACACATTTATACTTACGCGATCGGACCCAAAAACCTTGATTATCAACAATAATATTGGTTGCGAAAGTTTATTGCGTGTGAAACGAACAACCCCCCCCCCCACCGTTTGCCTCTACGCTGCGCCCCATCAGACACTCCGACCCCCACTGCGCTCTGCGCGAGTCGAGGCTGCGCTCGCGTAGAAGGCTGACGAGTTGCCACACCTGGGCGGCGTGCCTCTCGCACACCGCCTCTGCTTTGGCAGCAGAAGCTCCCCGGCGGTTCTCTAGGCCGTTAGAGCGGCGTTATCTTTTCACCAGGTCGCGTGACGCCGCGCGCGCGGGACCTGCCGTGCCCGTCTCCGCACGACGCTTTGGGGCTTGTCGCGCCACGGTCGCGCCCCCCTCCTCTTCTCTACGCTTGTGACAACGGGGACCCTCTTTGTCCCCGAGCGCCGGTTGCGCCGGTTGCGCAAACATTCAGGCCGGCTCCCCACCCCCCCCCCCCCCCCACCTACGATCCGTCACGGTTTAATCAGGCAGGATTGTGCGAGGAGCAAGCTGGCTGGAGTCACGTAGCCCGCGTGTCCGGCCACCGCAAACCCGCCCAGGCATCTTACGATTTGTTGGATAGAGAGGGGGGGCTGAACGGACGCAAGGGACGCGCGTGAGAAGGGACGGGCCCTTGTGTTGCCAGCGGCGTGAAGATTGGCGTCTGCGGAGGAGGCTCGTTAAGGACGCTACCGGGCGGTGCCGGGCTAGGTGCGCTCTGAGACTACTGGGCAGTTGGAGGCAGCAGCCCGACAGCAACAGCGGAGGGCAGAGGAGTGACTCTCGCAACGACGAGCGCAGCGCCGGGCGGCTAGAACACAGCGAGGGGGGGGGGGCTCGTTGGGGAAGCCCTCATCCGGCAGTGGATCGGCAAGAGGACTGCACGTGCTTGTGCGATCGTGTGGTGGTGGTGACGGAACGTTACGCGTGTGACGCAGAACGCCAAGGGCTCCAGGAAGCTCCAGAACTTCGGCAAACGCTCGCATTCCATCCGGCGGAACCCCAACGCGCCCGTCATGATCCGGGGTTGGCTTCACAAACAGGTGGGGTGGATTCACCGATAGACTCACATAGAGACCCACAGACTCACAGAGACCCACAGATTCATCACACAGAGACGCACAGACTCACACAGAGACCCACAGACTCATAGAGACCCACAGACTCATCACACAGAGACGCATAGACTCATCACACAGAGACCCACAGACTCACACAGAGACCCACAGACTCATCACACAGAGACCCACAGACTGCATAAAGACCCACAGACTCATCACACAGAGACCCACAGACTTGCATAAAGATCCACAGACTCACAGAGACCCACAGACTCACACAGAGACCCACAGACTCACAGAGACCCACAGATTCATCACACAGAGACCCACAGACTTGCATAAAGACCCACAGACTCACACAGAGACCCACAGACTCACTGAGACCCACAGACTCATCACACAGAGACGCATACACTCACACAGAGACCCACAGACTCACACAGACCCACAGACTCATCACACAGAGACCCACAGACTTGCATAAAGACCCACAGACTCACACAGAGACCCACAGACTCACAGAGACCCACAGACTCATCACACAGAGACCCACAGACTCACACAGAGACCCACAGACTCACACAGAGACCCACAGACTCACAGAGACCCACAGACGCATCACACAGAGACGCATACACTCACACAGAGACCCACAGACTCACACAGACCCACAGACTCATCACACAGAGACCCACAGACTCACACAGAGACCCACAGACTCACTGAGACCCACAGACTCATCACACAGAGACGCATACACTCACACAGAGACCCACAGACTCACACAGACCCACAAACTCATCACACAAAGACCCACAGACTTGCATAAAGACCCACAGACTCACAGAGACCCACAGACTCACACAGAGACCCACAGACTCACAGAGACCCACAGACTCATCACACAGAGACCCACAGACTCACACAGAGACCCACAGACTCACACAGAGACCCACAGACTCACAGAGACCCACAGACGCATCACACAGAGACGCATACACTCACACAGAGACCCACAGACTCACACAGACCCACAGACTCATCACACAGAGACCCACAGACTTGCATAAAGACCCACAGACTCACTGAGACCCACAGACTCACACAGAGACCCACAGACTCACAGAGACCCACAAACTCATCACACAGAGACGCATAGACTCACTCAGAGACCCACAGACTCACACAGACCCACAGACTCATCACACAGAGACCCACAGACTCATCACACAGAGACCCACAGACTTGCATAAAGACCCACAGACTCACAGAGACCCACAGACTCACAGAGACCCACAGACTCATCACACAGAGACCCACAGACTCACTCAGAGACCCACAGACTCACACAGACCCACAGACTCATCACACAGAGACCCACAGACTTGCATAAAGACCCACAGACTCAAAGACACCCACAGACTCACACAGAGACCCACAGACTCACACAGAGATGCACAGACTCACAGAGACCCACAGACTCATCACACAGAGACGCATAGACTCACTCAGAGACCCACAGACTCACACAGACCCACAGACTCATCACACAGAGACCCACAGACTCATCACACAGAGACCCACAGACTTGCATAAAGACCCACAGACTCAAAGACACCCACAGACTCACACAGAGACCCACAGACTCACAGAGACCCACAGACTCATCACACAGAGACGCATAGACTCACATAGAGGAGTCTCGTCCTAACGCAGTGGCTGTGTGGCTGTCGGCACCACAGGACAGTACGGGGATGAAGCTGTGGAAGCAGCGTTGGTTCGTGCTGTCCGACTTCTGCCTGTTCTACTACAAAGGTGAGTGGTGCACTCTGACCCCTGACTTCTCAACCCGAGCCCTCACCATCTCGTTACCCCGGTTACTTGTGACGTGCCGGGAGCCGAGTCGCCACGAGTGGGCGGGCCCGGTCGCTCCGCCGTCGTGCCGTCGCTGGGGCCTCGATGTCCGACATTCCGCCCCGCACCACGGGAGCTCCCTGGCAACGGGCTCGCTGTCCCCCCCCTGCCCTCCCAACCATGCTGACTCTGCCCCCACCCGCCCTGTGGCCCCCTGCCGTGGGGGAGTGCAGACAACAAGGAGGAGGGTGTCTTGGGCAGCATCTCCCTGCCCAGCTTCCAGGTGAATCCGGTGGAAGCCGACGATAAAATCAACCGCAAGTTCGCCTTCAAGGTACGGTGGGCAAGCGAGTGGGCCTAGCAGGCGGGCCTGGCGGGCGGGGCCTAGCGGGCGGGCCTGGCGGTGCGGCGTGTAAACATCGCCACTGGGGAGACGAAGACGGCCGGGCGTGGTGCCAGCCACCCACACCCTCGTCGTGTGCCGGGATGCCCCCTTCCGCTCGCACGCGGGGGGCCCACGGCGCCGGGTCACCGCCGCTCACTCGCGTCACCGACCGTCGCGGTGAAGTACGGTCACCGAGACAACGACCGCGGCACGTGGGAGGTGGCAGTGGGGGGGGGAGCCTTTCATCCCGCGGCGGATTGACGAACGCCCGCACACTCTCGTTTTTGTGATTGTCATCACAACAATAATATTCACCATCGTTTTAAGTGGCCGCTGGTCACGTGTGCTTTGTGTTCTCGGATGCGACATGACGTGAATGTGCAGCGTGCTCGTCGTTGCACGGGGGGGGGGGGGGGGGGTTGTTTTTATTAATTTTTTTCGGCTCGCTAACTTTTCGACTGCCCGCCCACTAACGGATTTCCCTGCCGCGCGCTCACTAATGCCCTGCTCAGGTGGGCAGGGGTGGGGGCCTCGGGTGGAGGGTGCGGGGGGTGCGACCGCTTGCCCGCCACGCCGCTCACGCTGTCCCCTCGCTCACGTAGAAGGCGTGATGTGTGACATACTAGCGTGTGTGCGCGCGTGTGTGGTATTAACGTGTGCGTGTGTGTGTGGTATTAACCGCAGTAATCACCACGCACCATCTGCTTCGTTCAAAGTGGACGTTGGGAAATTCTGGATAGCTCCATCACCCCCACCCCACGCCACACGTCTAGACTGTTCTAACGATCGGCGTTGCGGCTTGCTCTCAAAGCGACGCTGCGTCTCGACGCACGTGGTAGTAACGGCACGGCCACCGAGGCGACGTCGGTTTGCCCCCCCCCTCCGTGCACTTTCAGAAATTACCTTTCCTGCACGGTCTCCGTGCCGCAGCCGGCTGCTGCAGCTGCTACGCCCCGTACAGCGCGCGAGTTTGAGAAACCGCCGCTGTGCGGTGAGACGGTGCGGGGGGGTCTGGGTGCGATGCGGGGACTGGGTGCGATGCGGGGACTGGGTGCGATGCGGGGACTGGGTGTGATGCGCGTGGCTGCTTGTGCGTGCGTCGCCGTCGTCAATGTGTTCCCCCCCCCCGTGCCGCGTGACCCCCTGGGAACTCTGGGAACGCCTCTTCCTCCTCTCCGTGCCTCTCTGGGTGTCTTCTCGGTTGGACCGTCGCTCCTTTCACTCCGACCTCGCGAGCCGCTCGCTCGCAAGGCGGCTTCGCTCGCCGGACAAAGGTACGCGCCCGCATGGCTGGGCTCGGGGTCGCGAGGATTTGGGGATGGACGGGGGGGGGGGGGGGGGTTCTTGCCGCGTTTTGTTTTTAGCCCAAAACAGCTCCTCGGCTTTTCAGATAAAAATTTACGTGCGGTCGCCATGGGGCGTTGGATCTCGGGAGTGGTTCTGGGACGCCTCCTTCCTCGTGGCGTTCTCCGGACACGCCTAGGCGCTTTCCGCGGTGGGCTCCTGCTGGCAGATGCCGCTCTCTCTCGTCTCCAAAGGAGTTCAAAAACCGGCGACGATTTTTTTTCAAAAGCGGAAATTATTGACGTTGCCGTACGTCGATTAAAAAATAAATGAAACCCTTATAAGACGTGGGGGAAAGCCTACGGGAGAAAATACTCGCGTCGAATTTTCTTTTTATAAGACGAGCTGACCTGCACGTCGTCGCACGGGGCTAAAACAATAAAAAATGCAAAGCTACTCGAGAGGAAGCTGTTGGCCAATCAGGTCGGGGGGCAGGGACCCTCCTGAGGAATGGAGTTTCGGAGACTCGCTGGGCCCAAGGCTTTCCAGAGCGGTGAAGTATGGCCAAACAACCCCCGTGGCTGACACGGCATGAGGAGGGCTTCATCCGGCAGTGGATTGGCAAAACGAGGAGTAGATGACAATGGCTATTTTAATGGGCTTTCATTGATGAATCGATGACATTAATGAATATTTATTTACGATGTAATTTTGGTGCTCTGGAAAGCCTCATTTGTATGCGAACAAATACGCACTTGTGTACACGCGTGCGATGTCTGTGTTCGCGCACGCACACGCATTCACGCAAAGTATGTATTTTTTTTAATCTCATAAGTTAAATGCCAGACGAATACAACTGCAACAGTGAAGTTACACTTCGCCGTTACTTCGAATGCATTAAAGCAATGCAGGCAAAAACGGGAAATACAATCGCGACGGAGTTCACGACGTAAAGTCCGGCCGGGTTATAATGCAGCTGACCGGATTATAATGCAGCTGACTGGGTTATAACGTAGCTGACTGGGTTATAATGCAGCTGACTGGGTTATAATCCAGCTGACTGGGTTATAATGCAGCTGACTGGGTTATAACGCAGCTGACTGGGTTATAACGCAGCTGACTGGGTTATAATGCAGCTGGTCGGGTTATAATGCAGCTGACTGGGTTATAATGCAGCTGACTGGGTTGTAATGCAGCTGACCTGCGTGCGTGCCTGCGTACCTGCCTGCCTGCGTGCGTGCGTGCCCACCTCCTCTGTTCTCCCCCCCCCCTCCCTCCACAGGCTGGGCCTCCGAGCCAGAGGCACGAGAAGCCGGCGGGGGGTGGGGGGGGGCGCCACTTGACTCGTGTGCCGTGGCAGGCGCGGCACGCTGGCATGCGCACCTACTACTTCGCCGCCGACTCGCTGGAGGAAATGCGCGTGTGGATGAAGGCGATGGCGCAGGCGTCGCAGCTGCAGATGGAGATCCCGCAGGGGTGAGACGCCTCCTCCCCTCCAACCCCCCCTCATGCGTTTGCGCGCGCGTGCGTGTGCGTTGAACGCAACGTACGTAGCCAGCCGTGCTAATCGGAGGTGCGGGGGAAGGACGTCAAACTACGGGTCTCTGTGGGTCTCTGCGAGTATATGGGTCTCTGTGTGAGTCTATGTATGTACGTATGTATGTTGAACTTCTTTCGCACCGTACGTAGCCTTCCGTGCTAATCGGAGGTGCGCAGGAAGGACAGCAACCTATACACAAAGAGGAGTTCTCAAGAATTTAGTTTGTCAATCTAGATGATGATGATTTAAAATTGCGTAGCTCCAGCGGCTCCAGCGGCTTCCCAATATCGGATGGTAGCGTGGCACAGGGTGGCGCAGGGTGGCGCAGGGTGGCGCAGGGTGTACACCGCCCGGCACGTACACCGCCTGGGAGTTCACAGCGACGTGGCCACAAACGATAGCTCAACGAAGTGGACATTTCTCGCAAGCCATACACTCTAAACCATCGATTTAGGTGACAAACCTTGCTCAATGTCGGTTGGCTGGTGGGTTCAACGCCATATTTATATCAGTTTAACGCGTAGGCTCTTAGGTTGACTCAGTAATCCCCCCCCCCCCCCACTTTGCGCAAGAGCGCAGAAGTGTGGTCACCACATCTACGCCTCTATATAAGGAACGTAGCAGGTGGAGGACTTCTCCACAAATCTGGCTGTCGCCTGATGAATCTGGTTGTATTTACTGGTGAAACGTCACGGTACTCAGACTGTAAATGTTGTGGCTTGGCTCTCCAACACACAACCGGTGTGCTGTACTAGTACACTACACTATACACTACATTATACACTACACTACATTATACATTACACGACTATACACTACACTATACACTACATTATACACTACATACTAGTGCTGTACTAGTGACGAATTGGCCACGTTCTGTTTACGTGACAACCCTTACTAGTTGGCTGTGCCGGGTGGTTGTGGGTTTTAATGACACAACATCTACACATTTACGCGATCTAAACCAAGAAAAAAACCTGGGTTATCGATTCTAAATGTGGAGAAGAATCCACGTGACCCACGGAAGAGAGAGTCGGGATTGAACCCACGACCTCCCGCGTACCAGGCGAGGTAGCCAACATCTCCCAGCCACCGCGGCGTCTCACACGATCTGATCCCAACGCCAGCAACGGCGGTGGCGGCGGCGATGGCGGGGGCAACCGCTCACGCGGGCGAGCGGCGGCGGCGGAGGAGGAGGAGGCGGGGGGGCAGGTGCTCGTCGACGGGCTCCGTGGGGCGCCGGGAGATGTCGCGGCGCCGGCCCGGTGGAGGCCGCCGCGCTCCGACGAAGACGACGAACGGGGGGGCGGCCCTCGTGGCGATGTGGAGATCGTGACGGAGGAGGGGCCGGCTCGCTCGCGGGCCGGCACGGACGACGACGACGACGCTGCGGCGGCAGCCGTGGCCGCGGAGGAGCTCCGGCGGCAGCTGCGCGACGGCGATGGCGAGAGGGGGGCGGCCGCGGAGCGGCGGGACGGCGACGAGAGGTTCGACCCGTCGGCGGGCCCAGGCCGAACGACCGCGGAGGCCGCCGATCGCCCCACCGCCGGCGCCGCGATCTTACGGCCGGAAGCGGCGGCGAAGTCCGGCGTGGTTCTACGTCACCCGAACCAGCAGCAGCAGCAGCAGCCGCAGCAACCGCTGCAGCTGCAGCTGCGCCTGCAGCGGCACAGCATGGACGGGATGGGGCTTGTCGGCAGCAGCAGCAGCCTGTCGGCGCTCAACCAGGACGAGTTTGGCTACGGGGCGGCTGGCGGCGCCGGCGAGGGCCACCGGGCGGCGGCGGCGCTGGAGAGGCAGACGCGTGACTCCACGGTGCAGCTGGAGCAGTGGATGATGCGGTCGCTGAAGGAGAAGAACGAGAGAGACCGCTTGAGGTGAGGGAGACGCCGGGGTGCGGTTGGGGGGGGTAGAGGAGGGGTGGGGGGGGAGCAGCTCAAAGATTGGTGACAGGGAGTGAAGGAGGAGGGGGGGGGGTGAAGATGGGAGGTGGAGGGAAGGAGGTGGAGGGGAGGAGGTGGAGAATGGTTAGAGACGAGATGGGGGGGATGGCCACGCGTGGCTGTGAACCCTGCGGGCCGCAGCGGTGAGGCGTCGCTGTGAAACCTCGAGCAAGGAACGGGCCCTGACCCCCTCCATCCTCCTCCTCCCCTCTCCTCTCCCCCCCCCTCTCCCTCCTCCCCCCCCGTAGCATCGCGTCCACCCAGACGCTGCCCAGGTCCATGCCCAGCTACCGCCAGTCGCTGGTGGTGGTGGTGGGCGCCCCCGGGGGGGTGGACGTGGCGGCGGCCGCCCCGGGGGCGCGCCGGCAACGCGCCGCCGAGTTCAGCCACGGCCACGGAGCGCGGGTACGGCTGCCCCCCCCCCCCCCACACACACGTATGGCGCTGTCTGTCGGGCTTTCTGTCTATTGGGCTGTCTGTCTATCGGGCTGTCTAACTGTCTGGCTGTCTGTCAGTCTGTCTGTCGGGCTGTCTGTCTATCGGGCTGTCTGTCTATCGGGTTGTCTGTCAGGCTGTCTGTCTATCGGGCTGTCTGTCTATCGGGCTGTCTGTCTATCGGGCTGTCTGTCAGGCTGTCTGTCTATCGGGCTGTCTGTCTTTCGGGCTGTCTAACTGTCTGGCTGTCTGTCAGGCTGTCTGTCTATCGGGCTGTCTGTCTATTGGGCTGTCTGTCTATCGGGCTGTCTGTCAGGCTGTCTGTCTATCGGGCTGTCTGTCTTTCGGGCTGTCTGTCTATCGGGCTGTCTGTCAGGCTGTCTGTCTATCGGGCTGTCTGTCTTTCGGGCTGTCTAACTGTCTGGCTGTCTGTCAGGCTGTCTGTCTATCGGGCTGTCTGTCTTTCGGGCTGTCTAACTGTCTGGCTGTCTGTCAGGCTGTCTGTCTATCGGGCTGTCTGTCTATCGGGCTGTCTGACTGTCTGGCTGTCTTTCCCTACGGTCTCGCAGTGTACGCAGACGCTGGATAGGAGGCCCACACCGTCCATGGTGCACACGTCCACCCCGCAGTCCACCCCGCAGTCCACCCCACCCAGCCTGCAGGGCCGCACGGTGAAACACACGCCGCTCAACCCCACGCTCACCCTCGCCGCTCACCCCCACGCTCACCCTCCCCACTCACCCTCCCCGCTCACCCCCACGCTCACTCCCGCGCTCACCCTCGCCGCTCACCCTCGCCGCTCACCCCCATGCTCACCCTCCCCACTCACCCTCCCCGCTCACCCCCACGCTCACCCCCACGCTCACCCTCGCCGCTCACCCCCACCCTCACCCTCCCCACTCACCCCCATGCCCCCCCACCCTTTGCAAAAGAAGTTCAACGGACATTGACCTCTTGACCTCTTGACCTTTCCTTCCGACGGCGAGTCAAACCGCTCTCGCCCCGCCCGACTGCTGCGCCACCCGGTGGCCGTCTGGTCGGTGCGTCCACGGCAATCCCGCTATCGGGGTGGACAACGCCGGTGCAATGGTAACGGGGTGGCGGCCGATGTTGCTCCGTTTGTGCGGCGATGGTGGTGTTGATGATGCTGACGCGACGACGATGATGATGGCAGCGACGACGGTGATGGCGGTGGTTAGGCACAACCTGAGGAGCTGACCCTGCTGCTCATCCAGCTGCAGAGAAACCAGGCGGTGCTGGCCGAAGCGAGGGACCGCACGGGGGGGGGGGGGGAGGGGTCACGAGGTCACGCGGGAGGTCACGGGGCCACCGGGGGGTCACACAGGGGTCACACTGGGAGTCATGGGGAGTCACGGAGGGTCACAGGCGGGTCTCCAGGTCACACGATGGGGTCACAGGGTCACACGGGGGTCTTGGGGGATCGGAGGTCACGGGGGGCGTGGGGATGGGGTGCCACATCGGAACGAGGACGGCTGACACGGTAGCGGCACGCTAGCCACGTGCTCGACACGCACACAAGATGCAAGATCGATTCACTGCCTCTGCGCTAGACACATGCTTAGTACTTTATATATTATAGACACGTGCTCGATTCTCTGTACTCTAAGACACATGCTTAATACTTTATATATTATAGACACGTGCCCAATTCTCTGTACTCTAGACACATGCTTAATACTTTATATATTATAGACACGTGCCCAATTCTCTGTACTCTAAGACACATGCTTAATACTTTATATATTATAGACACGTGCCCAATTCTCTGTACTCTAAGACACATGCTTAATACTTTATATATTATAGACACGTGCCCGATTCTCTGTACTCTAGACACACGCTTAGTACTTTATATATTATAGACACGTGCCCGATTCTCTGTACTCTAGACACATGCTTAGCACTATATACTCAAGACACACGCTACCCACACATAATACATGCCCCACTCACAACACATGCTCTACCCCTTACATCATATTTCACACACACACACTACCCAAAACACACACACACACACACCACCCTGCCATCCTCCCACACACCACCACCCACCACTCTCACCACACTCCCTGGCCACGCTCACCGCGCTCGCCATCCCGTGTCTTTGCTGTGCCACCCACGACTCCCCCGTGCCCCGCTGCCTTCGCAGTCGTTGGCACCGCCACTGCACCTGCAAAGGAACCTGCGCTTGATTGAGAGCCAGGTGAGGCAGTATGGCATCATCCTCACCAGCATCCTCACCAGCATCCTCACCACCACCACCACCATCCTCACCACCACCAGCATCAACCTCACCACCATCCTCACCACCACCATCATCCTCACCACCACCAGCATCATCCTCACCACCACCACCAGCATCATCCTCACCACCATCCTCACCACCACCATCATCCTCACCACCACCACCACCAATATCATCCTCACCACCACCAGCATCATCCTCACCACCATCCTCACCACGACCATCATCCTCACCACCACCACCATCATCATCCTCACCACCACCACCATCATCATCTCTCACCTGCATGGCCCCCACCGTCTCCACGGTTGCAGCCAGTACCCCCCCCAGCCCCCCATCCATCGCCCCCCAGCCCCATCGTCATCTCATTACCCGCACGGTGCCCCCTCGTCCCGTGCCTCCTCACGGACCTCGTCACGTACCTCTTCAAGTGCCGTAACACCAACCCCCCCCCCCTGCCCCCCCCCCCCCCCGTTCCCCCTGCCCGGTAGCTCCCCAGTAGCCCAGCGGCGTAGTTGTCGGTGGCGTGTGCGGGGCGGGCCGACCGCGGGATAGAGAGGGGGGGGGGAGCCCCACGTGGTCAGACAGCGGGAGCAAACGTCGCGAGTGCTGCAGGCGGTGCAGTCGTACCGTTGGTGAGGCCCAGGTGCCAGGCTGACGAAGGGAGGAAGAGAAGAGGTTGGTGGAGGGGGGTCCACGCCACCTGCGCCGCTACGCCACTCGGGGGCCCATCGCATGCCTGACGTCGCGTTGCTGAGGTCGCGTTATCCTTTTACCCCGTCGTTTAGTTACCCCCCCCCCCGCCCCACGTCACGAGAGGGTCACGAACGGCGGGGTCGCGGAAGCTCGATCGCGCCGCCGCCCCCCGCCGGGTCTGGCTGGATTGGAAAATAATTTCACTGGAGGGGTAGGGGGAGAGACAATGGCGGCCGGGCATGGTGGCGGTGGTAGTGCTGGCCACCCACCCACCCGGCTCGTGCGCCACAGTGCCGGCCTTCGCAGGCGCCGCTGCAGCTGCTCGCTAGCGGCGCTCGCCCCAGCGCCCTCGTTGAGGCTGCATGCTGCCGAAATCGTGGTGTTATCGGCAAGCGCGGAAAAATATTCGGCGACAAATGAAACCTCCCCCACCAATCCCCTGGGGGATGGGAAATCCCTCAGCCAGGAAAACATCGTGGCACGAAGTGGGGATGACCCTGCTGAGGCTGCGGTGCCTCAAATATTGGAAGAAGTCACCCCCTGTGAGTGGCTGGCTGAGGTGCCATCTGTTGAGGAAGTACTGAAGGCGATCCGGAGTCTGAGACTAGGAAAGACAGCAGGCAGAGATGATCTCCCAAGCGAAATGCTGAGGGAGGGTGGCGTTTGTGCACAGACTGCCCTATATGACATCATAACAACAGTCTGGACCACTGGACGGGTTCCGCAGGATTGGAAGGATGCCCTGGCGGTCCCCCTCTTTAAGAAGGGGGACCACACAGATTGTAACAACTACAGGGGCATCTCACTCCTCAGTGTGCCAGGAAAGGTCCTGGCAAGAATTATTCAACATGGCCTTGCCAGGCACGCTGAGGAGAGGCTTGCAGAGCCCCAGTGCGGTTTCAGGAAAGGGCGGTCCTGCACAGATGCCATATTTTCTGTCCGTCTGTTACATCAGAGGTGTAGGGAATTCCAACAAGACCTACATCTCTGCTTTATTGACCTGGTCAAGGCCTATGATACCATCAGTAGACCTGGGCTCTGGGTTGTTCTTCGTGCTTTTGGAGTCCCTGACCCTCTGCTCACGATCATTAAGGACCTTCATGATGTTGAGCGGGCGCGGGTAAAACTACGTGGCCGGGAGTCAGAGCCATTCTCTGTACACCTTGGGGTGCGACATGGATGTCCTCTGGCTCCCTTATTATTTAACATCTATTTTGACCACGTAGTTCGTGAAGCCTTCAATAGCTGTACCGGGGGAATTTCCATTTGGTACAGATATAATGGGAGGCTGATCGATGCCCGGGTGCGGTCAAGGGATGGCTCCCTATTGCTCAACCACGTTATGTATGCCGATGATTTGGTAATAGCTGCTCATTCAGAGGAGGAGTTGGAGACGCTGCTGCTGAATCTGGAGTGTGCCACTATAAGAGGTGGGGCCTTACCATCAGCCCAACCAAAACTTCCTGGGTATTTTGTACCATCGGACACTCCACCCCCACAACTCCCAATCGGTGATGGGGCAGTTGTGGAGAGAGTGGAGAGTTTCCCATACCTGGGCTGTGTGCTTATGACCGGCTCCAGTTTAACAGCAGAGGTCTTACTCCGAATCTTTCGAGCGGCAATATCTTTTCATCGGTTGCGTAACGCTGTGTGGAAGCTACCTGGTCTGTCGCTCCACACTAAGCTTCAGGTCTTCTCGGCCACAGTCATTCCTTCCCTTCTCTATGCTTGCGAAACGTGGACCCCCCTAATGGCACATTTTCGCTGGTTTGCCTGCCTACGATCCATCCTGGGTTTAACCAGGCTGGATTGTGTGAGGAGCTCACAAATCCTTGAAAGATCTGGACAAGGTCCCATTGGTGAGCTCCTCCAGCAGGCAAGGCTGCGTTGGCTGGGTCATGTAGCCCGCATGCCCAGCCTCCGCTTGCCTAAACAGCTTTTGTTTGGCCGGATCGAGGGGGCTAAACGGGCGCGGCACGGGCTAGAGAAGACATGGAGTGATGTGGTACAGGAGGACGTGGAGCTGAGTGGACTTGCCGATTACTGGTACCAGCGGTGTCAAGATCGGCCTCTGTGGAGGAGGCTCGTGAAGGACGCTACTGGGCAGTTGGAGGCAGTCGCCCTCCAACAACAACGGAGGGCGGAGGAGCGACGCTCACAACAACGAGCGGAGCGCCGGGTGGCTAAAGCATAACAGTTTGGCTAATAGGGGGCACAGGTGGTGCATCAGCCAGTCATCTCAGTCATCTCAGTAAGTCGACCCATGGCACTTGGGTCTGCCCCGTGACCTCCTGCCAGCGGGCGTTCGACACTTCACGTGGCCTCAAGGTGCACATGGCCTGGCACAAGTGTCGTGGTGACGTCACCGCCAATTAGTGGTGAATGGCGGTTGTTGTTGTGTGTCTGCGTGTGTCTGTCTGCATCTTTCTGTGTGGATCTGTGTGTATCTGTGTGGGTCTGCGATAGCGCTAACCGCTACACTATCGCTCCCCACACACATCTTTGTCTTTGTGTGTGGGGAGCGATAGTGTAGCGGTTAGCGCGCTGCCCTATGAACCTGGCGACCTGGGTTCGATTCCCGCTCACGGCCAACACCAGTGACGATTATCTGAACCGGTCCCGGGCCTTCCCTAGGCCGACTCAGCCTCAAGTGAGTACCTGGTGTGATGTGCAAACATTGCCACTAGGGAGACAAAGGCGGTCGGGCGTGGTGCTGGCCACCCACCCCCTCGTGTACCGTTCCAGCCTTCATAGGTGCTCGCTAACAGCACTTGCCCCTACAGTCTGTTAAGGCTATATGGGGGATCTTTGTCTTTGTGTTTCTGTGTGTCTCTGTGGGTCTGGTTGTGTCTGTGTGTCTGTGTGTGTGCCTGTGGCCGCGAGACGCACTTGCCCCAGCGGTCTCTTCAAGGCCTCCACTGGGCAGGGGGTGATCTTTGTCTGTTGTGGCTGCGACAGATGAAGCTGACGCGGCTGTGTGACCTCAACAAAACACTTCACGAGCAGGAGACCAGGCTGAGGCATCTGCGCAACGAGAAGGTAAGTTCACGATGGTGAGGAGGTGAGTTCACGATGGTGAGGTGAGTTCACGATGGTGAGGAGGTGAGTTCACGATGGTGAGGAGGTGAGTTCACGATGGTGAGGAGGTAAGTTCACGATGGTGAGGAGGTGAGGTCACGATGGTGAGGAGGTGAGTTCACGATGGTGAGGAGGTGAGTTCACGATGGTGAGGTGAGGTCACGATGGTGAGGAGGTCACGATGGTGAGGTGGTGAGGTCACGATAGTGAGGAGGTGAGTTCACGATTCCCACTCACGGCCAACACTGGTGACGATTATCTGAACCGGGTACTGGGCCTCCCCTAGGTCGACTCGGCCTCAAATGAGTACCTGGTACGGTGTGTATTAAACATCGCCACTGGGGAGACAAAGGCGGCCGGGAGTGGTGTGCTGTGCCAGCCTTCATAGGTGCTCGCTAACAGCACTTTCCCCAACAGTCTGTTAAGGCTACACAGGGGATGTTTGTCTTTGTAGCGCGCGTGATGCTGACCAACCACCCACCCGCTTGTGCTGGCCTTCATAGCTGCTGCTGCTACTCGCTAACAGCACTTGCCCCATCAGTCTTGTCAAGGCTATACGGGGGATCTTTGTCTCATTCATAAGCACTGCTGCTGCTACTCGCTAACAGCACTTGCCCCATCAGTCTGTTAAGGCTATATGGGGGACCTGTCTCATTCATAGGCACTGCTGCTGCTACTCGCTGACAGCACTTGCCCCATCAGTCTGTGAAGGCTATACGGGGGGTCTTTGTCTCATTCATACGCACTGCTGCTGCTACTCGCTGACAGCAGTTGCCCCAACAGTCTGTTAAGGCTATACGGGGGATCTTTGTCTCATTCATAGGCACTGCTGCTGCTACTCACTGACAGCACTTGCCCCAACAGTCTGTCAAGGCACTTTTATTTGATTTTGGAGAGCGATGGTGCAGTGATTAGGGCCACGCTTGCGCTGAAACCCCATCTACCCGAGTTCAATTCCCGCTCAAGGCCTGCATCGGTGACGGCAATTATCTGAACCGGTCCTGGTCCTCACCGAGGTCGACTCGGACTTAAATGAGTGCTCTGTGCGATGTGGAATCATCGGCAGTGGGGGGACGTGGCGATGCTACTCGCCGTGACGGCACTTGCCCCGACAGCTTGCAAAGGCTACCCGGGTGGATGGAAGGCATCTTTATCTTTGTGCGTGTGTGTGTGCGTGCGTGTGTGCGTGTGTGTGTGTGCGTGTGCGTGGGTACGTGGGTGCGTGGGTGCGTGCGTGCGTGTGTATGTGGGTGCGTGCGTGTGTGGGTACGTGTGTGGGTGCGTGTGTGGGTACGTGGTTGCGTACGTGTGTGGGTACGTGCGTGTGTGCATGGCGGCGCAGGCGTGCATCGAGTCGTCCCTGGAGGTGCTGCACCTGCAGATCGCTCAGCGACGCTCGCACGAGCAGCAGCAGCAGCAGCGGCTGCTGCTGCAGGCCGACCTTGTGCACCTCCGTGCAGACGGCGCCCGGCTCAGCCGGGTGAGAGGGACCCCCATGCCCCATCCCCTCACCCTCCCATCCCCTCAACCTCCCATCCTCCCACTCACCCATCCCCCACCCGATCACCCCCCCCCCCCCATCCCTCTCATCCCCCACCCAATCAGAGGCGACCTGGCCACAAATGTTGTGACCGTCACTCGTTGTTGTGACCGGTTGCTCGTTGTTGCGAGCGTCGCCCGTTGTTTGTCACCGCCGTCATCATCATCGTCACCATCGTCGCCGCCATCGTCATCGTGGCCATCGTTTTCGTCATTGCTAGGAGCGGCCCAAGAGCGCGATGGACGCGCTGTACCCGGCGGGCGGTCCCGGTGCCGCCCGGGGCAAGATGACCGTGGAGGAGCAACTGGAGCGGCTCAAGCTCAATCAAAAGGCGGCGGCGGCGGCGGCCGGGAGCGGCGTCGGGGGGGACGCAGCGACGACGGTGACCCCGGGGGGATCGGGCCGACGCGGCCACGCGATGACGCTCGACCGCCGGACCGTCCTGGCGGCGTGGTCGCCCACACGGCCCGCGTCCGTGGACGTCTCGCGGGTGTGTGAGTGTGTTGGCGTTGGCACGTGCCCTGTATGTGTGGGTTGAAGGTGGCACGTGCCCTGTGTGTGTGTTGGCACGACCGTGGTGCTGGCCAGCCCACCCCCTCGTGTGCCGTGCCGGCCTTCATAGGTGCTGCTACTCGCTAGCAGCGTTTGCCCCGACGGTTTGTTTGTTGGCACCAGTAGGGGGGCACAGGTGGTGCATCTGCCAGTCTATCTCAGTCAGTCAACCCATGGCACGTACAAAGTTGCACAGAGAGGACGGCCATCCCAGTCAGTAGACACTTTCCACGAGCCGTGGCTTTTCGCGCCGTTGCTACGTTGAGGTGCCGCCATTTCCGCGTCATTACCACTCGGTGGGCCTGGCGTCAACCGATGTGGCGCATTTTATCGCGGGGGAGACACCGTGGCGAGACGGTGGGCGATGCCGTGGGCCATGAGGTTTTGGGCCAAGAGGCCGTGGGCCACGAGGCCGTGGTGGTGTGGTGTCCGCCTGCCTTATCCAACACCGCCGCCGCGTCATTGCAGCTCACGAAGGTGAGGCAGCACCAAGACGACCTGGACATCGCCGAGATGGAGCGCGCTGTGCAGGACGCGCCGGCGCCAGAGACGCCGGCGCAGGAGATCGCGCGGCTCCGCATCGCATGCACGGAGCTCGACGGCAGCTACGATCCGGGGTCAGAGGTGAGATGCAGCCGGGGGTTCGGGGTGAGAGACGGTGAGGGTCAGAGGTGAGACACAGCCAAATCCTGGGTGAAAGTGGGAGGTGAGATGGCAGGGTCATAGGGGTGGGACACAGCCTGGGTCAGAGTTGAGACACAACCGGGGTCAGGAGTGAGACACACTAGCGCCAGGGGTGAGAGACAGCCAAGGTCAGAGGTGAGACACAGCCAAGGTCAGAGGTGATCCAGGGTTAGAGATCAGTGGGTAGAGATCCGGGTCTGGATTGAGAGCTATATCCGGTTGATGAGTGAGAGGTGGGGGGGGTAGGTGTTGGGATGGTGAGAGATGTGGCACTTGGCGGTGATGTTTCAAATGCTGCTGAGAGTTCTGGGATTTTGGGCTTACGAGGCCTGGGTTCCAATCAGGAGTCGGAGGTCAGGAGCGAAAACAGCTGGACCCGGGCAGGAGGTCATGGAGAGAGAGATCCAAATCTGAGCATTGTTCTGCGTCTGTTGTTAGGTGCTGGTGATCACAGCCATAAAGGCAATGGTAGCGTTGTGATGTAGAAAATGATTTTGATTATAGCAATGCTAATTATATATATGATGATGGCAGAGGCAGCAATGATAACCGTAGTTGCGACGACGATTGTCATGACGATGACAGTGGTAAAGAGAGCCATGACAATGTCAGTATTCATGACCGTGGTTACGATGTTTGCAACGGCATGTAATGGTGACGATGACAGCGAGCGATGACGACGATGTTTACCGATGATAACGGGAGCGATGATGTTGATGACGAGCCGGTCACGGTTATGCCCCCGGCCCGCAGGTGCCCCCCCCTCGTCGCCACGTGACGGTGCCTGAGCGCCACGTGGACGAGGACCCCGAGGAGCCGCCGATCCCCCTGGGAATGGAGGCGTGGCAGAAGAACACGGAGCGGATCAAGGCGATGCTCGCCAAGTCCAGGTACAGCGTCGTCACGCTCGCGTCGTCACGCACGCGTCACGGTGCGTCGCGGTATTAACCGGGGCCGCCTTCCGGTTTTGCACCGCCGCGACCGCCCGCCGTCACATTTCCCCGCCCCCTCCGCGTTGCCAGCGTGCAGAACGTGGCGCCGCCGCCATCGCCGGCGAGCCGCGAGGCGACGCGGGGCAAGGCGGAGGTGCACGTGCAGGAGCGCATCGTCAGCATGTCGTGCGCCCTCGCCGCGGAGGCGTGCCAGCGCAGCAAGGCCGGTACGGCGCCACCGCCGCGGGTGGCCCGGCCGCGCGTCGGCGGAACCCGGCGCGCGGTATTCCAGGGGTCCCCCTCACGGGGTTTGGCGCCTCGCCATTTGTTCACCGGGTCGCCGGTAAACTGCGGTAGGTGGCGCTCGACTCCGTGGTATATCGGATGCGGTGTGCCGGAGCGGGGATATATTTTCCGGGTGACCAACCCAGCCGAAGCGAGTCTCCGCGTTCCTCACGCCCGTCGCTCCGCTCTCTGGTTTTGTTTCCTGCCGCCCGCCCGACAGCCAAAGTCGTTTCCCCGACGAAGGAGGCGTCCCCTTCCCAGGATGCATCGGCGCCCGGCGGCGGCAGCCATTCTACGCTTGTTTAAAACGCCAAGGTTTCCGCTCAGCTCAGCGGTGAGAGACTCACTCGCTCACCCACTGGCTCATCCGCTCGCTCACCCGCTCATTCGCTTGCTCACTCACCCACTCGATAACCCGCTTGCACGCTCACCCAATCGCTCAACCTGCTCGCTCATGGACTTTCTCACCCACTCGCTCGCTTGCTCAGGCACTCGGTCACTCACTCGCTCACCCACTCGGAACAATCTCGGGCTCACGGCCACCGCTGTGGTTGACATCTCGGCATGAGTACTCGTGTTGCCGGTGGTACCCTCAGTTTCACCGTTGCTCTTGAAATCCCCTACCCCCCCCCCCTAGGTGTCATCCACCTGACGGAAGAGGTGAAGGAAGAGGACGACGACGATTAAGGGAACAAGAAGAGGTGTCCGCGAGAACGCGGCCGCACGGGGAGGAGGGAGCGGGGGGAGAATGCAGGACGCCGCCGCGAACGGCCGTGCGTCTCTCACCGTCGTCATCCCGACGATCGTTACAGAGCCCCAACGACGAGCGGCGTCGTTACCGGATGAAGAAGTGGCGGTGCGGGCGGTGCAGGTGGTGTGGGCGGTGCCCCTTCTCCGCTCACAAAGAGTTTCTTCAAGTGTTCGATTCTCGTAGAAGGGAGAGGGAAAGTTGTATCGGCATTCTTAGCAGATTTCATAAAAGTGTACAGTAGATTTAGCGACCCTAGGGAGCTACTGTTTGTATGCCCACGTTAAATGGTGATAACTTTAAAATGACCCCCAAACGATTTTATAACCACACTTGCATTTGGAATATTAGAAACATGCTTTAATAATGACGATGACGACGATGCTCAACCGTCAAAGACAGGATAACAACACGTGACGATTTCCAGACGCACGCATTTTGTTCAAATGCTCTCACTGCGGGGAGAAAATGGCTTTTGATTGTATTCTTACCCCCAGGTATCCTTTTTTGCAAGAGACTTTAGCCCCCCCCAACGCCCATATCGATGTCTGGGTTTTAATGTGGAGGTCGGCGAAGGTAACTCTCTCTATGGCTGTCCTGGGTGCTCTGGGTGAGTCGACCCACGCACGCGGCACCTGGGTCTGTCCCCTTCGTCACGGCCTCAGGAGGGCCGCCACCTCGTCTGGCGCACAACGCCGTGGCGGACGTCGCCGCCAACTCGACAACGAGCAGCGGTTGTTGTTTGTTTGTTGTTTGTTGGTTGTTTGTTGGGCCAGCGACGCGCGCCCTCTCCCAACACGCGCGTGCCGCACCCCGACCTCAAGCGCGCCCGTGTCCGTTGTGACGTGGCCCGTTGTGACGTGGTCCATTGTGATGATGAATGGTGTCAGCCAATCAAATCCATCGTCGCACGCACGCGCCTTGAGTCACCCCCCCCCTCCCCCCCCCAAGATTGCGTTTTTAGACTTTGAGCGACAGCATCTCGGTGCCTATATATCGACTTGCCGCATTTGGCAAAGAAATGCACCCCCTTTTACCCGATGGGTGGCATTTGCACCCAAAAGTTGCTGCAAAAAAATAAAAATAAACTACTAGCGGTGTATTAAAAGTTAATTTAAAAAAACTAAGTGATGCAAAAATATGTAAGACACGCAAAAAAACATGACACTTCAATACAGCACGTTGATAAATTATCCCGTTACATTTGTGGTGGTTATAAATTGACGAATAAAACTTCTGATCAGGCAACACATGTATCGTCTTTTATGCAAGGTCCCTAACACAAAGGGTTTATCGGTGTTGAGTGTGTGTATCTGTCCCTTAACCCGATGCCTGGGGAGGTATGGCCTCTATGAGCCCTATCACTGGGCAATTCGCTCCCTATCACTGGGCAACTTGCTCCCTATCACTGGGCAACTCGCTCCCTATCACTAGGCAACTTGCTCTCTATCACTGGGCAACTCGCTCTCTATCACTGGGCAACTCGCTCCCTATCACTAGGCAACTTGCTCTCTATCACTGGGCAACTCGCTCCCTATCATCCTCCGGCTGGGACCTAGGGGAGGCTATCTGACCCCACCGTCCCGGTCCGTGGGTTCTGACCACTGGCCTCACTGAGCTCCGGCCTTTAGAAGGACATCAGAGCTTGGGGTCCAGGGTCCTCTCTTCAGCCCAGGTCTTCGTTCTTCAGCTTGCAGATGACTGAGCCAGACCTCTGAGAGGTCCGGCTTATATACTGGTTCGTGGCTTGCTCCGCCCTAGCCACGCCTTCCTTCTGGAACATTCTGGAAGGTTATGTCATCCCCTGGTTCCCCCCTCCCGGGGCCCCGGGGAATGTGTCCCAGGATCCGTTTGCTGGGTTTTGTCGTTGGTCCCTTTTTGGGCCCATGGACATTTGCCTTGTCGTGGTTTATTTATTTCAGTTTTTTTTTTGGTATAGCCCTGTGAGCCATTCGGCTCTTGAATCGGGTGCAACCACAACAAAAAAACAAAAACATTGCTCAACCTATATCATCTGACCTAATAATTAAGAGTAATCAAATTAGTAAACAATAAATCTATGTTTTAACGGAGCTGTGAATATATAAGCGTTTTGCGCATGCGCAAATGTGTGCTGTCGCGCGCTGAGTGGTAAAATAATAAGTAAAAATCTCACTAAATCGTTAATTAAACTACCTTAAAGTTTAGGGATGGGAAAACGGAATAGCCTATGCCAAGCAGGGGGCTTAGGGCTTGCCGCCCAGCAATGTTATTTTTCTACGCGAACCCCGCGGTTAGAGAGCCAAATCCCTCGCAAGCGAGCGTCGTCGCTTCAAGACGATTCTAAAGGAATCTACAATCGTCGATTCATTTGCGCGATTGAAATAATCGATTCTTGGCGCGCTCGGATTTTATTTTAAACGGATTTTATTTGAAATTAATGAGTTATCTTTTCATTTGTATGTTATGTTTTTAAGTTTTCAGACGTTTTAAAATGTTTCCCCGCTAGTAGCAGTATATATCGACTCTATAGCACAAAGTACTCACATGACAGATTGCCGTGACGAGGCCTAGTCCCGTGCAAAGCCTCCGGCCTCGCCTAGATTGCCCGGCCGGCCGTGGCCTGGGCCGCTACCACCCCCCCACAATAATCCTATTTAATCGCTATATTTTTAGTATCTACGACCCTATAATAGTAAGTGCACACATTGGGGTGGAGGGGGAGAGAAGAGGACGTGACACTTTGATGAATTTACCTCAGCGTCGCGTGTAAATTTTTGGCATTTTGAAAATCGGCCATGTCCATATATTTTATCTGTCTAAAACGCCGCCAACAACAGAACCATCATCTATCTATTATTACTATATAATCGGCCACTTCCATGTATTATATTGTCTAAAACGCCGCCAACAACAGAACCATCATATAACTATTATTACCATATATCGGCCACGTCCATGTATTATATTGTCTAAAACGCTGCCAACAACAGAACCATCATCTATCTATTATTACTTTATTTCGGCCACGTCCATGTATTATATTGTCTAAAACGCCGCCAACAACAGAACCATCATCTATCTATTATTACTATATATCGGCATCGTCCATGTATTATATCTGTCTAAACCGCCGCAAACAACAGAATCATAATCTATATATTATGTCTATACATCGACCATGTCCATGTATTATAGCTGTCTAAAACGCCGCCAACAACGGAACCATCATCTATATATTATAACTATATATCGACCATGTCCATGTATTATATCTGTCTAAAACGCCGCCAACAACAGATCCATCATATATCTATTTTTACTATATATCGGCCATGTCCATGTATTATATCTGTCTAAAACGCCGCCAACAACAGAACAATCATCTATATATTATGTCTATATATCGGCCATGTACAAGTATTATGCCTGTCTAAAACGCCCCAAACAACAGAACCATCATCTATATGTTATGTCTATATATCGGCCATGTACAAGTATTAAATCTGTCTAAAACGCCACTAACAACACAACCATCATCTATCTATTATTACTATATATCGGCCATGTCCATGTATTATATGTCTAAAACGCCGCCAACAACAGAACCATTATATATCTATTATTACTATATATCGGCCAAGTCCATGCATTATATCTGTTCAAAACGCCCCCAACAACAGAACCATCATATATCTATTATTACTATATAACGGCAATGTTCATATATTATATCTGTCAAAAACGCCGCCAACAACAGAACCATCACCTATCTATTATTACTATATATCGGCCACTTCCATGTATTATAGCTGTCTAAAACGCCGCCAACAACGGAACCATCATCTTTCTATTATTACTATATATCGGCCATGTCCATGTATCATATCTGTCTAAAACGCCGCCCATCATCTGTCTATTATTACTATATTTCAGCATCCTCCATGTATTATATGTCTAAAACGCCGCCAACAACAGAACCATTATCTGTCTAAAACGCCGCCAACAACAGATCCATCATATATCTATTATTACTATATATTGGCCATGTCATGTATTATGTCTGTCTAAAACGCCGCCAACAACAGAACCATCATATATCTATTATTGCTATATATCGTCCATGTCCATGTATTATATCTGTCTTAAACGCCGCAAACAACAGAACCATCATCTCTCTATTATTACTATATTTCGGCCATGTCATGTATTATATCTGTCTAAGACGCAGCAAACACCAGATATAATACATGGACTTGGCCGATATATAGTAATAATAGAGAGATGATTGTTCTGTTGTTGGCGGCGTTTTAGACAGATATAATACAAGGACATGGCCGATATATAATAATAATTATAATAGATATATGATGGTTCTGTTGTTGGCGGCGTTTTAGACAGATATAATTCATGGACATGACCGATATATAGTATAGTATTCTGTCTAAAACGCCACCAACAACAGAACCATCATCTATCTATTATTACTATATATCGGCCATGTCCATGTATTATATCTGTCTAAAACGCTGCCAACAACAGAACCATTATATATCTAATATTACTATATATCGGCCACGTCCATGCATTATATCTGTCTAAAACTCCACCAAAAACAGAACCATCATATATCTATTATTACTATATATCGGCCATGTCCATATATTATATTGTCTAAAACGCTGCCAACAACAGAACCATCATATAACTATTATTACCATATATCGGCCACGTCCATGTATTATATTGTCTAAAACGCTGCCAACAACAGAACCATCATCTATCTATTATTACTTTATTTCGGCCACATCCATGTATTATATTGTCTAAAACGCCGCCAACAACAGAACCATCATCTATCTATTATTACTATATATCGGCATCGTCCATGTAATATATGTCTAAAACGCAGCAAACAACAGAACCATAATCTATATATTATGTCTATACATCGACCATGTCCATGTATTATAGCTGTCTAAAACGCCGCCAACAACGGAACCATCATCTATATATTATAACTATATATCGGCCATGTCCATTTATTATATCTGTCTAAAACACCGCCAACAACAGAACCATCATCTATATATTATGTCTATATATCGGCCATGTACAAGTATTATGCCTGTCTAAAACGCCGCAAACAACAGAACCATCATCTATATATTATGTCTATATGTCGGCCATGTACAAGTATTAAATCTGTCTAAAACGCCACTAACAACACAACCATCATATATCTATTATTACTATATATCGGCCATGTCCATGTATTATATGTCTAAAACGCCCCCAACAACAGAACCATCATATATCTATTATTACTATATATCGGCCACTTCTATGTATTATATTGTCTAAAACGCCGCCAACAACAGAACCATCATCTATCTATTATTACTATATTTCGGCCACTTTCATGTATTATATCTGTCTAAAATGCCGCCAACAACGGAACCATCATCTTTCTATTATTACTATATATCGGCCACGTCACGTATTATATCTGTCTAAAACGCAGCAAACACCAGATATAATACATGGACTTGGCCGATATATAGTAATAATAGAGAGATGATTGTTCTGTTGTTGGCGGCGTTTTAAACAGATATAATACAAGGACATGGCCGATATATAATAACAATTATAATAGATATATGATGGTTCTGTTGTTGGCGGCGTTTTAGACAGATATAATTCATGGACATGGCCGATATATAGTATAGTATTCTGTCTAAAACGCCACCAACAACAGAACCATCATCTATCTATTATTACTATATATCGGCCATATCCATGTATTATATCTGTCTAAAACGCTGCCAACAACAGAACCATACTATATCTAATATTACTATATATCGGCCACGTCCATGCATTATATCTGTCTAAAACTCCCCCAACAACAGAACCATCATATATCTATTACTATATATCGGCCATGTCCATATATAATATCTGTCTAAAACGCCGCCAACAACAGAACCATCATCTATCTATTATTACTATATATCGGCATCGTCCATGTATTGTATCTGTCTAAACCGCCGCAAACAACAGAACCATAATCTATATATTATGTCTATAGATCGACCATGTCCATGTATTATAGCTGTCTAAAACGCCGCCAACAACGGAACCATCATCTATGTATTATAACTATATATCGACCATGTCCATGTATTATATCTGTCTAAAACGCCGCCAACAACAGATCCATCATATATCTATTTTTACTATATATCGGCCATGTCCATGTATTATATCTGTCTAAAACGCCGCCAACAACAGAACCATCATCTATATATTGTCTATATATCGGCCATGTACAAGTATTATGCCTGTCTAAAACGCCGCAAACAACAGAACCATCATCTATATATTATGTCTATATATCGGCCATATACAAGTATTAAATCTGTCTAAAACGTCACTAACAACACAACCATCATCTATCTATTATTACTATATATCGGCCATGTCCATGTATTATATGTCTAAAATGCCGCCAACAACAGAACCATTATATATCTATTATTACTATATATCGGCCACGTCCATGCATTATATCTGTTCAAAACGCCCCCAACAACAGAACCATCATATATCTATTATTACTATATATCGGCCATGTTCATAGATTATATCTGTCAAAAACGCCGCCAACAACAGAACCATCACCTATCTATTATTACTATATATCGGCCACTTCCATGTATTATAGATGTCTAAAACGCCGCCAACAACGGAACCATCATCTATATATTATGTCTATATATCGGCCATGTACAAGTATTATATCTGTCTAAAACGCCGCAAAACAACAGAACCATCATCTATCTATTAGTACTATATATCGGCCACGTCCATGTATTATATTGTCTAAAACGCCGCCAACAACAGAACCATCATCTATCTATTATTACTATATTTCGGCCACTTTCATGTATTATATTATCTAAAACGCCGCCAACAACAGAACCATCATATATCTAATATTACTATATATCGGCCATATCCATGTATTATATGTCTAAAACGCCGCCAACAACGGAACCATCATCTTTCTATTATTACTATATTTCGGCCACGTCCATGTATTATATTGTCTAAAACGCTGCCAACAACAGAACCATCATCTATCTATTATTACTTTATTTCGGCCACGTCCATGTATTATATTGGCTAAAACGCCGCCAACAACGGAACCATCATCTTTCTATTATTACTATATATCGGCCATGTCCATGTATCATATCTGTCTAAAACGCCGCCCATCATCTGTCTATTATTACTATATTTCAGCATCCTCCATGTATTATACGTCTAAAACGCCGCCAACAGAACCATTATCTGTCTAAAACGCCGCCAACAACAGATCCATCATATATCTATTATTACTATATATTGGCCATGTCATGTATTATGTCTGTCTAAAACTCCGCCAACAACAGAACCATCATATATCCATTATTACTATATATCGGCCATGTCCATGTATTAAATTGTCTAAAACGCCGTCAACAATGGAACCATCATATATATTACTATATATCGGCCATGTCCATGTATTAAATCTGTCTAAAACGCCGCCAACAACAGAACCATCATCTATCTATTATTACTATATATCGGCTACTTCCATGTATTATATTGTCTAAAACGCCGCCAACAATAAAACCATCATATATCTATTATTACTATATATCGGCCACGTCCATGTATTATATTGTCTAAAACGCCGCCAATAACAGAACCATCATCTATATATTGTCTATATATCGGCCATGTCCATGTATTATAGCTTTCGTGACTGCAGGAATTCATATTCTTTGGTTCTTTCGGTAAAGTCATGTAGGTAGAAAAAATATAATAGATCACGACGTTTCGATCGCAACACAAGCGACCATCTTCAGATGTGAAACAAACACAGGACTGCTGACGTAGGAGAAAGAGCCGCTGCAACAAGAGGTTATATAGGATATTGGTGGGCCCAACCCACTGATAAGTGGGTGGAGCTAGAGAAGGAATTTGCACATAAATGTAAATGTGGGAGATTAGCATGTCAACGTGAGACGGCCCAATGTCAGAGAGCCGGGCAACAGGAACAAAAACCCCTAAGAGCAAGAGGTACACATGATGTGAGACACACAGAGAGTCGGAATAACAGCTGACATAGGCTGGTAGGAGGGAAACATCACAGTCAGTTAAGAATTTACTTGGTTAATAACGTTCTTCCAATGATTGCTCAGTTTGCACCCATCTCGGTTGAAGTTGTCTGTGTTTATATATCTGGATGGCTTCATGAGCAAATCTCTGAAGGTTGCCGGTAGGTTTGCAGAGTAACTCCGTCTTGGAAAAATCAATTTCGTGTGAGCCCACAGCGTTAAAACAATGATCGGCAATGGCAGAGGTATTGGTCCTACCGTGTTTCAGATCTGCCTTGTGTTCACGAACACAGTCCGAGACATGTCATTTCGTTTCCCCAATGTAACTGCTGCCGCAACCATAACTCCGTTTCTAGACAACAGGGTATTGCATGTCAGGAATCACATCCTTTACAGATGGGATTAAATCACACACACAAACTGACACACACTGACACACACAGAGGATTCATAATGGTTGTCTCTCTCTCTCTCAGGGGATTCATAATAGCTCTCTCTCTCAGGGGATTCATAATAGCGCTCTCTCTCTTTCTCAGTGGATTCATAATGGCTGTGTCTCTCTGGGAATTCGCAATGGTTAAGACGGAGACATCGAGATGCTGGGTTTCCAGCTCTGGGTCCATGTGTATCAGCATCTCCTTTGGCCGCGCGTCTCTTCAAGGAGGGTCCTGGCGGCATGGCCTCGCAGGGACAATCAGAACACCCAAGGCAACGAAATCAACAGGACGTAGCAAACAAAGACAGCCCGGTCAAGACGGGGAAACGTTTTAATGTTTGCATTCACGCTCTCGAGCATCCCGGCGGAAGCGGCGAGAAGAAGCGATTCACGGACCGCCCTTAAAAGCTGGGGGCTATGATCAAGCGCTTGGAGCCAACGGAGAAAAACAAAAAAACCGGGGGTCCAAATTGGTCAACGGTGGCTTCCCCTAATACAGGTTTTGTATTTATTTTGGTGTTAGATCCCTTATCAGTGACTACACTCAGACCTGTCAACCCCTTATCAGTGACTACACTCAGACC
The DNA here is from genome assembly GCF_048934315.1 of Petromyzon marinus. NCBI lineage: Eukaryota > Metazoa > Chordata > Hyperoartia > Petromyzontiformes > Petromyzontidae > Petromyzon > Petromyzon marinus. Next base: position 456,125 of record NW_027423048.1, read on the forward strand.
TGTCAACCCCCTATCAATGCCTACACCCAGACCTGTCAATCTCTAATCAATGGCTACACCCAGACCTGTCAACCCCTTATCAGTGCCTACACCCAGACCTGTCAATCTCTAATCAATGCCTACACCCAGACCTGTCAATCTCTAATCAATGCCTACACCCAGACCTGTCAACCCCTTATCAGTGCCTACACCCAGACCTGTAAATCTCTAATCAATGCCTACACCCAGACCTGTCAATCTATAATCAATGCCTAAACCCAGACCTGTCAACCCCTTATCAGTGCCTACACCCAGACCTGTCAATCTATAATCAATGCCTACACCCAGACTGTCAATCTCTAATCAATGCCTACACCCAGATCTGTCAATCTCTAATCAATGCCTAAACCCTGACCTGTCAACCCCTTATCAGTGCCTACACCCAGACCTGTCAATCCCTATTCAGTGCCTACACCCAGACCTGTCAACCCCTAATCATACAAACTCCACTCACTCTCACTGTAGAATAGGGGGAGATAGAACAGGGGGGAGATTATACAAATTATCAGACAAGCTACTTCACGTGACTTTCAGCCACGGATTATTCAATGCGCATAACTGTAGTTTGCGGCTACATGAACCAACTGTTCGATCAATAAAACACAGACACAAGACCATGTATTATTAGGCCCACCCTAGACTCACTGGACGTGTGCGACCCACTCGGCCCAAACTCAGTCCGGTGGTCGTCTGGACCTTCATTGGTGTCTACGCCTTGGTAATTGAGACGTTAACTACTTTACCTGATATACAGGAGGTCGTGGTTGTAATTACTGGTAAAAGCATCTCAGTGTCTTGGGGTTCCCTCCCAGTTTCTTGCGTTTCTCTCCCAGCTTCCAGAGGGGCTCTGCGTCGTTCTGCTGGGCTCGCCCCGCATCGCCTCCTTCACCCGCGCGGGCAGCGACTCGAAGAGCTCTTCCTCCACCACCAGCCCCCCGCGCCTCAGCTCCGCGCACTCCCCCAGCTCGGCCGGCAGCTCCGTCAGCCGGTTCCCCACCAGCTCCAACCTGCGCAGCCTCCTTAGCCTCCCCACCTGGCCGCTGAGTTCGCACAGCTCGTTGTTGGCGAGCGCCAGTGTCCGCAATCCCTCGCACCGGAACAACTCATCGGGCAGACGCCGCAGGGCATTGTCCGACAGAAGAAGGGTGCTCAGCTGAGTCAGCAGCCACACGTCGGGCGGCAGGGCAGCGATGGCGTTGCGGCTCAGGTCGAGGACGCGCAGGCCGTGCAGGTGGAGCAGCCCCGCGGGCAGCTCGCCCTCGATGAGGTTCCCGTCGAGGAAGAGCGAGCGCAGGGCCGGCGACCCCGCCCCCGCCGCGAACCGTGGGACGCTCACGAGGGCGTTGTCCGAAAGGCGCAGGACGGCGAGGCGCTCCCAGGCGGCCGCCGGCAGCGACGCGTCATCGCCGTCGCCCAGCGAGCGGAGGCCGTTGCGGGACAGGTCGAGGTCGCTCAAGCGTCCCAGCGCCAGCAGGGGCCGCGGAAGCTCGGCGGGCTCCAGGCCGCAGCGCGTCAGCCGCAGCGTCTCCAAGCCGCGCAGCTTGCTCAGGGGCGCCGGCGACTCGAGGCGCACGCCGCCGTTGTCGAGGGCGAACGCGCGCAGGCCGCCGCCAGCGACGGCGGCCAGGCCGGGCGGGAGGCGGGCGACGCTTGTCGTCAGGCGCAGGCCCCGCAGGCGCCTGAGGCCGCCCAGCGGCTTAAGGAGCGCGGGCGTCAGGGGCCCCTCCAGGGACAGCTCCTCCAGGTGGCGCATTTCACGCAGCCAGCCCGGGACCTCCGCCTTGACCGCAAACTTCACCTGCAAGAGGGCGCGGGGGGGGCGGACGCCGCGAACGGCAACGGTGAATATCGGTCCCCGACACTGCGACTTAAATACATTTGGTGGGGGAGGTGACTTTTTGGTGATGTCACGGCCGGGTCAGTGGAGCCGAATGGACCGCTCCGACCGACCCACCCTCGCGCCCGCCCGCCCATCCACCCACCCACGCACCTCCAACTGGTGCAGCTCCTCGCTGAGGAAGGCGAGTGCGCGATTGTCAACGCTCACGGTGCAGTTCAGCAGCCGGAGTTGGTGCAGGTTCACCAACTGCACCACCGCCGCCCCCAGCGCCACCCCGTGCATCGAGTCCAGCGTCAGCACCTTCGGTGGGGGATTGGGTATGAGGGTGAGTGAGTTGGTGGGTGAGTGGGTGTGTGGGTCAGTGGGTATGTGGGTGAGTTGGTTGGGCGAGTGGGTGAGTTGGTAGACGAGTGGATGTGTGGGTGAGTGAGTTGGTGGGTGAGTGGGTGTGTGAGTTGGTGGGTGTATGGGTGAGTGGATGGGTGTGTGGGTGAGTGGGTTAGTGAGTGAGTGGGTGTGTGGGTGGGTGTGTGCGTGGGTGGGTGTGTTGGCGAGTGAGTGGGTGAGTGAGCAAGTGGGTGGGTGTGTGCGCGAGTGGTTGGGTGGGTGTGTGGGTGAGTTGGTGGGTAAGTGGGTGTCTGGATGAGTGGGTGGGTGTGTGGGTGAGTTGGTGGGTCAGTGGGTGTGTGAGTTGGTGGGTGTATGGGTGAGTGGGTGGGTGTGTGGGTGAGTGGGTTGGTGAGTGAGTGAGTGGGTGTGTGGGTGGGTGTGTGCATGGGTGGGTGTGTTGGCAAGCGAGTGGGTGAGTGAGCAAGTGGGTGGGTGTGTGCGAGAGTGGTTGGGTGGGTGTGTGGGCGAGTTGGTGGGTAAGTGGGTGTCTAGGTGAGTGAATTGGTGGGTGAGTGAGCAGGTGGGTGGGTGGGTGGGTGCATGGGTGTGTCCACGGGCACCTGTATCTGAGTGAGGCGGTATGTGTCCACTGGCACCGCTGCCAGCTTGCAGAGGCGTAGCTCGCTCTCGCCCTGCGCGTTGATCTCCAGTAGCCCCGTCAGATGCGACAGGGTCCATGCTTGATCCACGTTGACCTGCCTCAGCTTATTTTCGCTCACCTGCAGCAGCAGCAACAGCACCAGCAGCCAAGCGTGGATGGATTTTATTTGTTTCAGCAGCGAGGGCCCAATGAGCCGTACCGCCCCATGTTATACATATGTAGTGAGCAGCTTCCGAGACACATCGCGTAGAGGCCTTCTTATTTATTCTCACACTGGACGACACGTATATGTAAACATCTCTACGTAGCTACACAACCCCATCGTCGGCGTCCAACTACACAGTTACTTGACTTAGCGCAGCCAGGACTCAGGACCCCCTCATGTACACCCCGGTGCGGCCAAGCCCCGCCTCCGGCCACGTCCCCTTCCAGAATCTTCAAGCAGGTTCCCGGAGCTTGCGGTCTGACTCAGCCTTTGACCTTTACTACCGATACGCCCCCCCCCTTATAATTAGTCATTACATAACTTGCCCATAACTATAATTACCCCTCCAGGCTGACAGGTGGCACCCTGTCATTACACATAGACTAACACGGCCCATAGACTCAGACAGAGACCCAAAGACTCAACATCCCCCCATATAGCCTCGATGGACTGTTGGGGCAAGTGCTGTTAGCGAGCACCGATGCAGGCCAGGCCAGAACGGCACACGAGGGGGTGGGTGGCCAGCACCACGCTCACCACACAGAGACCCACAGTTTGTTGTCCTAACCCCGCATCTCAGATCAGCGCGGTCGGCTCCGTCCAGTGTACGGCGTGCGTGCAGCGCACAGCGTGCTCTGCGAGTGGCTTCTCCTCACCTCGGACAGGAAGACGGAGAACTTGGATGCGTAGCAGGGGTCGTACTTGTCCACTAGGTGCAGGAGGAAGGCGAAGTCGTTGCGCACATCCGGAATGTCGTCCACCCCCGTCTCCTGGCGCGTCTCCGCGAAGCTGTACTCCTTGAGCCTGCAGTGTCAGCGCCCCCCCCACCCCCCAGCACAGAGAACTCAGTGCCCGTCGACCCTTGTCCCGACGCGGAAGATCTCCCACGAAGCCAATAGTAAAACGTTACATTTAGATCTTTGTTGCAGTGTCGCCGTCCGCGCTAACCGCGTCTCCACGATCGCCGAAAAGCCCGTAGGCCAAAGCCAGAAGGCTGCCAGACGGCGATCCGGTGCCACACAACCGCTCTGCGGCAGCACCGCCGCCCCCCCCCCCCTCTCACCTGCAGGTCACCACCCAGTAGACGACGTAGGCACAGGTGAGCGCGTAAACACACATCGTGGTCGCGTAGGCCATCCACATCATGCGGAAGATGCGCCACAGCCCGTGGACGCAGTAGAAGTTCCCGTAGCCCGTGATGTACTCGCCTTCCACGCAGTGGATGTGGTAGCGCATATTGGGGCAGGCGTAGCCGGTGTACGCGAGCACCACCAGCGCCTGCAGCAAGCGGGCCGCCGTCTGCAACACGTATATCCTGTGGAGCCCGCCGCCCGCCTCCGTGTGAGCGCGGAGTTTCTTCACCTTCTCGAAGAGAGCCTTAGCCTGCTCGCCCTCCTTCTTGTCCAGGATGCGATCATCCGATGGCGTCCGCCGGTCCTCGCTCTGCCCCGGGGGGGACCGGTCGGGTGGTGCGGCCTCGCCGGGGTCGACAAACTGGACGGAGGGCCGGGGCGGTCCCGGTGGAGACTCAGGAGGCAGCTTCTCCATGGGGATTTCGCCGGATCTCGGGTCGCTGCGTACGTGGGGTTGCGTGGACATCGGGCAACGCGTCATGACGCAGAGACGCACAGAGACCCATAGAGACTCACAGAGACCCTTAGAAACTCAGAGACCCATAGAGACTCACAGAGACCCGCAGAGACCCACAGAGACCCATAGAGACTCACAGAGACCCATAGAGACTCAGAGACCCATAGAGACTCACTGAGACCCATAGAGACTCACAGAGACCCATGGAGACTCACAGAGATCCTTAGAGACTCAGAGACCCATAGAGACTCACACAGACCCACAGAGACCCACAGAGACCCATAGAAACCCACAGAGACCCATAGAGACTCACAGATACCCGCAGAGACCCATCGAAACTCACAGAGACCCGTAGAGACCCACAAAGACCCATACAGACTCACAGACACCCACATCATTACGCACATACACACGCACACAAAGATCCCCTGTATAGCCTTAACAGACTGTAGGGGCAAGTGCTGTTAGCGAGCACTTATGAAGGCTGGAATTGTACAAGAGGGGGTGGGTGGCCAGCACCACGCCTGGTCGCCTTTGTCTCCCCAGTGGCGATGTTTACCAGGTACTCATTTGAGACCGAGTCGACCTAGGGGAGGCCCAGAACTGGTTCAGATAATCGTCGCTGGTCTTGGCCGTGAGCGGGAATCGAACCTGGGTCGCCGGGTTCATAGCGCAGGTCGATAACCGCTTCACTACCGCTCCCCACAAAAACAAAACAAAGATCCCCCGTATAGCCTTAACAGACTGTAGGGGCAAGTGCTGTTAGCGAGCACCTATGAAGGCCGGAACGGTATACGAGGGGGTGGGCAGCCAGCACGACGCCCGACCGCCTTTTGTCTCCGCAGTGGCAATGTTTTTATTCACCACACCAGGTACTCATTTGAGGCTGAGTCGACCTAGGGGAGGCCCAGGACCGGTTCAGATAATCGTCACTGGTGTTGGCCGTGAGCGGGAATCGAACCCGGGTCGCCAGGTTCATAGCGCAGCGCGCTAACCGCTACACTATCGCTCCCCACAAGGCAACAAAGTCGCACACACAGACACGCACACAGAGACACACACAGAGACACACACAGAGGCAGACACACACACAGGCAACAAAGACGCACACAGAGACACACACAGGCAGACACGCACACAGAGACACGCACACACAGAGACACACGCACACACAGGCAGACACACACACAGAGGCGCACACAGAGACACACACACACAGACACACGCACACAGAGACACACACACACAGAGACACACACACAGACACACGCACAGAAACACGCACACAGAGACACTCGCACAGAGACTCGCACAGAGACACGCACTCAGAGACACAGAGAGACACGCACACACAGAGACACACGCACACACAGAGACACGCACAGAAACACGCACACAAAGACACACACACAGACACACACACACACACACAGAGACACACACAGAGACACAGACACACACACACAGAGACACACACACAGAGACACACACACAGAGACACACACACAGAGACAGACACACACACAGAGACACACACAGAGACACACACAGAGACACACACACAGAGACACACACACAGACACACACACAGACACACACAGACAGACACACACAGAGACACACACACACAGACACACACACACACAGACACATACACACACAGACACAACACAAATGTCTCCCCGTGTAGTCTCCCTGACGGGCTGCGTGAGGCTGACAGACACACACAGACACACACACAGACACACACACAGAGACACACATACAGACACACACAGACACACACACAGAGACACACAGACACAGAGACACACACAGAGACACAGACAGAGACACACACAGAGACACAGACACAACACAAATGTCTCCCCGTGTAGTCTCCCTGACGGGCTGCGTGAGGCTTACAGAGACACACACACAGAGACACACCCACACACAGAGACACACCCACACACAGAGACACACACACACACAGACACACACAGACACAGAGACAGACACACACAGAGACACACACACACAGAGACACACAGACACATACACAGAGACACACATACAGACACAACAACAACAACAACCGCCATTCGCCACTAAGTGGCGGTGACGTCACCACGACGCTTGTGCCAGGCTATGTGCACCCTGAGGCCACATGAAGTGTCGAACGCCCGCTGGCAGGAGGTCACGGGGCAGACCGAGGTGCCACGGGTCGACTGACTGAGATGACTGGCTGATGCACCACCTGTGCCCCCTACTGTGCCAACCTGCTGTGCTTTAGCCACCCGGCGCTCCGCTCGCTGTTGTGAGCGTCGCTCCTCCGCCCTCCGTTGTTGTTGGAGGGCGACTGCCTCCAACTGCCCAGTAGCATCCTTCACGAGCCTCCTCCACAGAGGCCGATCTTGACACCGCTGGTACCAGTCATCGGCAAGTCCACTCAGCTCCACGTCCTCCTGTACCACATCACTCCATCTCTTCTCTAGCCCGTGCCGCGCCCGCTTAGCCCCCTCAATCCGGCCAAACAAAAGCTGTTTCGGCATGCGGTGGCTGGGCATGCGGGCTACATGACCCAGCCATCGCAGCCTTGCCTGCCGGAGGAGCTCACCGATGGGACCCTGCCCAGATCTTTCAAGGATTTGTGAGCTCCTCACACAATCCAGTCTGGTTAAACCCAGGATGGATCGTAGGCAGGCCAGCCTAAATGTTTCTAACCGGCGAAGATGTTCCATTAGGGGGTCCACGTTTCGCAAGCGTAGAGAAGGGAGGGAATGACCGTGGCCGAGAAGACCTGAAGCTTAGTGCGGAGCGACAGACCAGGTAGCTTCCACACAGCGTTACGCAACCGATGAAAAGATATTGCCGCTCGACTGATTCGGAGTGAGACCTCTGCTGTTAAACTGGAGCCAGTCATAAGCACACTGCCCAGGTATGGGAAACTCTCCACTCTCTCCACAACTGCCCCATCACCGATTGGGAATTGTGGGGGTGGAGTGTCCGATGGTACAAAATACCCAGGCAGGTGCTTAGTTTTGGTGGGGCTGATGGTAAGGCCCCACCTCTTAATGGCACGCTCCAGTCTCAGCAGCAGCGTCTCCAACTCCTCCTCTGACTGAGCAGCTATTACCAAGTCATCAGCATACATAACGTGGTTGAGCAATAGGGAGCCATCCCTTGACCGCACCCGGGCATCGATTAGCCTCCCATTATATCTGTACCATATGGAGATTCCCCCGGTACAGCTATTGAAGGCTTCACGAACTACGTGGTCAAAATAGATGTTAAATAATGTGGGAGCCAGAGGACATCCCTGTCGCACCCCAAGGTGTACAGGGAATGGCTCTGACTCCCGGCCACGTAGTTTTACCCGGGCCCGCTCACCATCATGAAGGTCCTTAATGATCGTGAGCAGAGGTTCGGGTACTCCAAAAGCACGAAGAACGACCCAGAGCCCAGGCCTACTGATGGTATCATAGGCCTTGACCAGGTCAATAAAGCAGAGATGTAGGTCTTGTTGGAATTCCCTACACCTCTGCTGTAGCAGACGGACAGAAAATATGGCATCTGTGCAGGACCGCCCTTTCCTGAAACCGCATTGGGGCTCCGCAAGCCTCTCCTCAGCGTGCCTGGCAAGGCGATGCTGAATAATCCTTGCCAGGACCTTTCCCGGCACACTGAGGAGTGAGATGCCCCTGTAGTTGTTACAGTCTGTGCGGTCCCCCTTCTTAAAAATCACTCCATCTCTTCTGGTGGTCCCCCTTCTTAAAAAGGGGGACCACCAGGGCATCCTTCCAATCCTGCGGAACCCGTCCAGTGGTCCAGAATGTTGTTATGATGTCATATAGGGCAGTCTGTGCACAAACGCCACCCTCCCTCAGCATTTCGCTTGGGAGATCATCTCTGCCCGCTGCCTTTCCTGGTCTCAGACTCCGGATCGCCTTCAATACTTCCTCAGCAGATGGCACCTCAGCCAGCCACTCACAGGGGGTGACTTCATCCAATATTTGAGGCACCGCAGCCTCAGCAGGGTCATCCTCACTTTGTGCCACGATGTTTTCCTGGCTGAGGGATTTTCCCTCCCCCAGGACCTCACAGAAATGCTCAGTAAATCTGCGAACCTGTTCCTGGGGGTCGGAAATTGGATCACCGTTTTTTCCCCTAATGATGGTAATAGGTGTGGCGCTGCAGGTTACTTTTTTGATGGAGTTAAATAGAGATTTGTGATCACGGGCCACTGAGGCAGACTCCATCTCCTCAGCAACCCGCGACCACCACCCATCCTTGCAGCGCCTCACGGCTCTCCGAACCTCCGAGCGAAGGCTGCGGTAAGCCTCCTCATTCTCTGACGTGGGATTCTGTAGCCGATGACAGTGGGCCTGTCGCTTTTTCTCAACCATCGTGAACAACTCCTCTGTCATCCAGGGTGTCTGGGGAGGTCTGGACCGCGTACCCAAAGCAGCCATTGCAGCTGCATGAGTCACAGTCCTAAACCTCGCCCATTTACCCTCGACATCAGGAGGAGTCGGGGACGATGCCAATCCCAGCCGCAGGCGATGATGAAATTCTCGCTTGCAACTTTCATCAGATAACTGAGACCAGGCCACTTTAGGTTGGAATGGGGTCCTGGGTGTACACCCACCACCGGAGTGGAAGAATGGCAGGCGCATCTTACAGATGACTAGTCGATGGTCAGAGGGCAGATCAGCTCCACGGTAGGTCCTGGTGTCAAGGACATGGGCTCGCATTCGCTGGTCCGTCACTATGTAGTCCAGCAGATGTTCTTGCTTGGACCCGGCATGCATCCATGATGTTGTGTGGATGCGCCGATGCCGGAACAGCGTGTTGGTAATTACAAGCCCATGGGCTGCACAAAAATCTAGCAGCCTCCTACCGTTGTTATTGAGCTGATCTGGCCCATGCCCTCCAATCACTCCAGACCAGGTGCCAGTATCATGACCAACTCGGGCATTGAAGTCACCCAACATGATGACTCTATCCCGAGGGGCCACTTTAGCCAGCACCTGTGACAGGAGGTCATAGAAGGCATCTGACTCATCGGCTTTGCCTGCATCCCTCCACGGATGTTCATCTTCGGTGGGGGCATAAGTAACCACGACCACCATTCCTCGCCTCCGGTTGATGGGAATGCGAGCCCAAAGTAGCCTGGGGCTTACAGCTTCCCACACCTCACCGCCACGCTCCCACGCCCCCTTCATTCTTTTGTTCAAAAGAAGACCCACACCCTGTTGTTTGGCAGTCTGCTGCCCCGAGTAGAGGACTGTCCACCCCTCATGGTGGCAGGAGCCAGAGCCGGTCCACCGGACCTCCTGAATGCCGCATAGATCCAGGCGGTACCGGTCCAGCTCCCGACAGAGGAGTGGCAGCCTCTCCTCTGCAGTGAGCGTTCGAACATTCCACGTGGCCAACCGTAGTGACTTTTCGTTGTTTCTGGAGTAGCCCCGAGGGTAGGTATTCAATCTCCTGGCTCCGCCAATTGGGGTTTGGCCAGGAGACGTCATAGACGCCTGGCCCCCCGGGGCCTCCGGCACAAGCTTAGTTGCTACATATTTCAGTTTAATTCGTAGTTTCGTGGTAATTAATTGAAGGTGGAGGGGTTACCAGCCCCTCGCACCCGTCCAGAGCCCCCGTTTAGCCCCTGTGGTGGACACATATGCCATGAGGGGAGGAGCCAATCAAAATTGGATCTCCCCCCACAGCGCTGTCCACGACAGAGTTGCCCGTCCGGCACCGCGAGGAGGTAGGGGTTGTTTTGCCGGACAAAACAGACACACACACACAGAGACACACACACAGACACACACAGAGACACACAGACACACACAGACACAACACACACAGACACACACAGACACACACACACAGAGACACACACACAGAGACACACACACAGAGACACACACATAGACACACAGAGACACACACAGAGACACACAGAGACACACACACAGAGACACAGACACACACAGAGACACACACACAGACACACACACAGACACACACACAGAGACACACACACAGAGACACACACACACAGACACACACACAGACACATACACAACACACACAGAGACACAGAGACACAACACAAATGTCTCCCCGTGTAGTCTCCCTGACGGGCTGCATGAGGCTGACAGAGCCCGCGCGTCTTTGTGGACCTCAGGCTGAGGGCGAGAGGTCGGCTCCACTCTCGCACTCACCGCCCTCGTTGTGTCGCTCGCTCTCGGTCACGATTTTGTTTTATTATAGTCGTAGTAGTTGTTATTACAGTTTTAGTTATTATAGCAGTTCATGTTTTTTATTACTATTGTAATTGTTTATATTATTGCTGTTGTAAGTTGTTGATGTTATTATTAGTGTTATAGTTATGATTGTAGATGTTGTTATTATAGTAGTTATACTTATGATTATAGATGTTGTGGTGGTGGTTGTTCGTCTCCTCAGAACACACAGCCGCCTTCTCCCGCCAAAACGCGACACTTTGGTGGTGGAGGGAGAGGGTCGTGTGGGCGAAACCAACACGGGCAGCGGGCGAGGGAGGGGTGAATGTAACCGGCGAACTTAAATTGTTTTAATTTAGGGGGGTACACAGCAAACTCCACCTTTCACTAACGCCAGCGCGCCCCTCTTGCTTCTTGTCGCTATGGATGAAATAATTAAACATCAAACAAATTCGCTACATTTATTCAGCGCGTCTTGAGTTTTGATGGTTTTCATTCCCCTCCCCCTCTTCCGGGCTATGCTTGGTATAGTCTGAAAGGCAGCAGCGCCTTATCTAGTCTATGCTATTTACCATGGGCCTTAATCCGGGCTATGAAATAAAGTTCAATGTCACGTGCAATGGAGCTGACCAATTAAAAAACACCCCCAAAATATCAACACCACGTGACTCCTGGTGGGAGGGGGGTTGCCATCTTGGTAAGGGAGAAGCCACCACACACCCCCTTACCCAAGATGACCGCCCACACGTTGTTTGACTGGTTGTTGGGGAGAACCTCTGATAGCCAATAGCGACTATTAGGCGACTATTCACACTCGACTATTGCGGAGCTGTAGAAGCCCATCACGCTTTTACCCCGTCGTGGTCTTTGCGCAGGCAAAGTGAGTTCTCAGGCCCGTACGGGCGTACAGCCGTTTCAATATGGGCAAACAACAATACAAATCCGTGTCGATTTGTTTGTGTTTCTTCCTTGTGATGGGACTTTGTAGGATTAACGTTGAGATTTATAAGGGGCATGGGGTGATCAGTCAGGTCTGAATTGGTCTGTAATAAGGTAGGGCACTGATAAGGGGTTGACAGCTGTGTAGTGTATAGTGTAGTATAATGTATAGGATGAACGTTGAGATTTATAAGGGGCACGGGGTGATCGACAAGGTCTGAATTGGTCTGTAATAAGGCAGAGCGCCGATAAGGGGTTGACAGCTGTGTAGTGTATAGTGTAGTATAATGTATAGGATGAACGTTGAGATTTATAAGGGCCACAGGGTGATCAGTAAGGTCTGAGTTGGTCTGTAATAAAGTAGGGCACTGATAAGTGGTTGACAGCTGTGTAGTGTATAGTGTAGTATAATGTATAGGATGAACGTTGAGATTTGTAAGGGCCACGGGGTGATCATTAAGGTTTGAGTTGGTCTGTAATAAGGTAGGGCACTGATAAAGGGTTGACAGCTGTGTAGTGTATAGTGTAGTGTAATGTATAGGATGAACGTTGAGATTTATAAGGGGCACGGGGTGATCGACAAGGTCTGAATTGGTCTGTAATAAGGTAGGGCACTGATAAGGGGTTGACAGCTGTGTAGTGTATAGTGTAGTATAATGTATAGGATGAACGTTGAGATTTCTAAGGGCATGGGGTGTTCAGTAAGGTCTGAGTTGGTCTGTAATAAGGTAGGGCACTGATAAGTGGTTGAGAGTTATGCTACTGACACTAACGGTGTGACTATGCATACGTAGCCATTCAGAGTGTTCAATGTCGGCCTGGGTGCTGCGGTCGTCCAGGCGGGCACCGTTCTGGCCCACGCAGTGGCCGCGTGTCGTGGGGAGGCCGGCGAGGCGACCACAGATGTCTCGTGGCCACGGTGAAGCGGAGGAGCGAGCCAGACGAATCATGGATGGACGCGCTGCGCTGCAAGAATTCCGATTTTATCCGGCGAGCGGCGGGGCGATTTTTCAAAACATTTTCAGTCAGGGTAAATATGACACTTTGGCCGCACATCCCTGATGGCAGCACCGCATTGACACGGGCAACGCCGCTTCCGTACGCCAGAATTCACACGGGCTCAGTCGTCAGGAGGAGGACCACGTTCACCACTGCGGTCGACGAGGGGAGCTCTCGTTGTTCCCGTTAAGAAACACGATGGGAGTCTGCGGCTGTGCATGGATTTCCACCAATTGAACAGGGTCTCCGTGGCAGATGCACACCCGCTCCCACGGATGGACGATTCATTGGATGCCCTGTCGGCCGTGTGGGTTTTCTACCACACTTGACTTGTCGTCGGGGTGTTGGCAGTTGCCTCTTGATGAGAGCTCTAAACCAAATCCTGCGTTCTGAACACCTCGGGCTCTGTTCCAGTTTAATTGTCTCCCGATGGGACTCCACTCGGCTCCGGTCACGTTCCAGCGACTCACGCAGCTGATCCTAGCAGGCCTCCAATGGGACTCGTGCCTTATTTATTTGGACCACGTGATCGTCTTCGGATGCATGTTCCAGGAGCAGCTGCAGCGGTCGCGATCGGTGTTTGTTAAACGTTTAGGCGGCCAATCTTACGTTTAAACCACAGGAGTGTCATCTCCTGCAGACATCGGTTCGCTACTTGGGGCACATCGTCAGCGAGTCCGGGATAGCCACGGACCCCAACAAAACTGCGTGCGTGCGCAACATGGCCAACCCCCACGTCGGTGGGTGACGTTTGCAGCTTTGTCGTATTACCGCCGCTTTGTGCCCAAATTTTGCAAAAATTGCAAAACCGCTCCACCCTCTCACCACGGAAAGGCCAATGATTTCGGTGGGGAGGGGGGGTGGAGGAGGAAACCGCATTTGTCGCGCTGTGGGACGGCCTCGTGACTGCTTTGTGACGTCATACACCAACGTGCATTGAGGCCCTTATAAGGACTGCTTTGTGACGTCATACACCAACGTGCATTGAGGCCCTTGTAAGGACTGCTTTGTGACGTCCTACACCAACGTGCATTGAGGCCCTGATAAGGACTGCTTTGTGACGTCATACACTAACGTGCATTGAGGCCCTTATAAGGACTGCTTTGCGACATCATACACCAACGTGCATTGAGGCCCTTGTAAGGACTGCTTTGTGACGTCATACACCAACGTGCATTGAGGCCCTTAAAAGGACTGCTTTGTGACGTCATACACCAACGTGCATTGAGGCCCTTGTAAGGACTGCTTTGAGACGTCACATACCAACATGCATTGAGGCCCTTGTAAGGACTGCTTTGTGACGTCATACACCATTTGCCATGACGTCCAAGCCATTAAACACCGGAACAACGAACGTGCCATTCAAGTACATCTTGAAACCCATTATCTGAAATAGTTTGTATTAAACAATAACTAAATAATAGAAACACGTTTACAATATTGAGCGAAGTTATAGTCAAGCTCAACAGGACCACAAAAGCTCAGATATGTGGTGCATAATAAATGAATCAATCTGATTGAAATCATGAACTGGCCAAACACTTTTCGATTTCAACATCACCTTATAAAATAACATTTTAAATATAAGCGCACAACTTTATCTATCTGTGATGAGCGCTGCACTTTCCGTTGTTTTCATGCAGGGGGCGCTGCAAACCGACGCACCCCCTGCATGGACAACGGAGGCGCAGGGACAGACGTTCGATTACGTTGGAATCGATCTGCAGACGGCCGTCTTCTCGCACGGCCAGCTCCGTGTCGCCTTATCTTGATCCCGCAATCCCAAACAGGTGAAAGTCCGCATCGAACCGAACCCCCGGCAAGGCCATCTACATAATGATGAGAGAAAATTCACACGAAATGTCCTTTTCAATGAAGTCTTCCAAATGTAAATTGATACAAGCTTTTAATGAAGAAATAAAATAATCTAATTCAAAACACAACACAATTCAAAGATGTTTCATTTTAAAACTTCAAAACGGACCATGGGGTACTTGCGTGAATTCGTCCTTCGTGTGCAAATGTTGTGACTTTCCTGGCCTGAAGGCCGTCAATGTGTTGGACCATCAAATGGTGCACAGCGTCTCAACAACAGCAGTGGGGTTTGCTTCAAACGATGGATACGAACATCTAGACGTGAATCAGCAAGGAGCATTTTTAGTCCTAGTTAGACAAAATCTACGTCAACACGTAAGACAAAACTACAATTCGTGTTGTAGAGAATGTACCTCCTCCTATACATGTAACTTTAAGTGGTATGCCTTGTAACTGATGAATGATCCAAGCGTGCTCCCTATTTCAAAGACAATGAGTTGCTCCAGAGGCAGACGCTTCGTGAAACACAAAAGTACCCTTTGACCTGTATCACAAGAACAACGGGTCTCACCTGAGTTCTCTGTACAGGTTACTTCCAAACACACACACTTTGTCCTAACATCACTTATTCAATGTTTGACCCTCAGACAAAATGTTACATGCACACGCACAATCAGACAAGTATGCATTCTAAATCATTGACGGCATATTACCAACATTGAATTACTGCAGCGAAATTGACTGCATCACGTTACATCGCATTAACAAGAAGTTATTTAACAAATACGCACCGTCTGCTTAACAGTGTATGCACAACGTACTATTGTTGCGTCATTCAAAACGAGTAGGCCATTGCATGCTGGCGCCTGGGTCAAAATGTATCAAATTTAAAACATTACGCTACAAATAATAGATCACGGCACTTCGATGGCAACACAAGCAATCGTCATCAGGTGGGACAAGCACAGCAGCAATAAGAGGAAACTGCTGGAGTAGGCGCCTACTACTTCAGCAGTTTCTCTTTCTGTGGTTGTCCCACCTGATGACGATTGCTTGTGTTGTGATCTAAACGCCGTGATCTGTTATGTTTCTACCCACGTGGTGACTTTACCAAAAGAACTCAAGAGTGTGGATTCCTGCAGTCACGAAAGCTTCGAATCAAGATTGCCTACAAACTACACAACTGAGATGACGCATCAATCATCGCCCCCTACTGACAGGCTCTTGTCCACATGCAGGCCGGTGCAGGGCCACCACCTTGTGCCACACAGGGGCAGCTGCTATTTGGGGATGCTCTTCGAGTGTTTCAAACAAGGTACGACACAAAACTCCGAGTTGCTGAGGCGGTGAAGCAAGCACCGTGTAAATACAAAGATGATAACATAGTGAATGCTTGGGAGCTTATTGCCTCTCGTTCCTGGTGAGAGATCTACCCAACCCACAGGTCCACAAAGACTGGCCGCCCTTACTCTGCAGGATGAACCTAAGAAATGAGTGTTCAACTTCACATTCTTGTCATTAAAGGCCTGTGACAAAGGTGCATCTATTGTAGCGACATCGTCTTTGGCTTACACATCTGCCAGGTCTCCACTTGACTTTGTATTGTCTCGGAGGAAGTCCACCCACACCTCCACTTCCACAAACTGCTGGGAGTTGCCTCACTCTGCCTCACAGTCAGAATTCTCCTCCTGCTTCACGTTGTGAAGGTCCCATTTTGGAGTTGAATCTTCACATTTTGCCTTCACTTCTTTGCTCATCACTTCTTCCCTCTTCACCATCACCTCTTCATATTTCACCTCGATACCTTTAAAAGTGTCCAAGCTGGGATTTTCGTCCGGTTCTTGTTTCATGAGGGATGGGCTTATTGCGGCACTTTGACTTTCACAAGCTGATTCAGACTCCACTCCTTGTGGATCTTCTGATGCTTCTGTGTTCTCTGGTGTACTTGAAGATGTGATGAATCTGCAAACGGCTTCCCACACAGAGTACACTTGAAGGGTTTCTCTCCCATGTGTGTTCTCTGGTGTGTTACAAGATCAGATGACTATGCAAACGTCTGCACGCACGCACTGCACTTGAAAGGTTTCTCTCCTGTGTGTTCTCTGGTGTTTTTTAAGAGCAGATGACCGTGAAAATGCCTTCCCACAAACACTGCACTTGAAGGGTTTCTCTCCCGTGTGTGTTCTCTGGTGTATTACGAGATTATATGACTGTGTAAACGCCATCCCGCACATCGTGCACCTGAAGGGTTTGTCTCCCGTGTGTGTTCTCTGGTGAGTTACAAGAGCAGATGACTGTGCAAACGCCTTCCCACACACACTGCACTTGAAGGGTTTCTCTCCCGTGTGTGTTCTCTGGTGTATTACAAGATTACATGACTGTGTAAACGCCTTCCCGCACACAGTGCACCTGAAGGGTTTCTCTCCCGTGTGTGTTCTCTGGTGGTTCTGAAAAACTGATGGCCATGCAAACGCCTTCCCACACACAGTACATTTGAAGGGTTTTTCTCCTTTGTGACTTCTCTGGTGCCGTGTCAGATTTCCAGTCCGGTCCGTGCTGTATGCACGCTGGTCGCATTGTTGACTTGTCGTACCGAGCTGCGCTGAGTGCCTTTGCTCCATCAGACCAAATCTGCAGAGGAAGCGTCAGCTGCAGACAGAAAAAAAGAATATCCACACCATCTACACGTCAGGCACAGAGGAATGCACACGTGACTTACACGTCTATACTTATTAATATATTCATGATGTAGTGAAAAAGTTTCCCAAATTCATCAGATTTGATGAATCTGCAAACGCCTTCCACACAGAGTGCACCTGAAGGGTTTCTCTCCATGGGTTGCTATAGCACACAATGAGAGGGCAAATGTCATTAATATGCCTGGAAGCCTTCAGATCTTCCAAGATGAATGTTAACTAAAAACTCTAAGCACACAATTTCGGCTGTCTGACTACAAAAGGAATATATATGAAAGCTAAATTCAGCTGACATAGCAAAGGGTGTTGAAAACAATACTATTTGTGTTATGCAGAAATGCATAAATTAATGTTCAATCACAACTTAGAGGTGTGAATCCAGGCTCAGATGTTCTTGAATGCTGGGGATGAACAGTTCCGACTTCAGCTGAATGTGTGTGCTGTGTTCACCTCCTGTTTCCATTCGTATAAAGAGTTCCAGAGGAAAACAAAAATAAACTATTGTTTTTATATATCCTCGTGTTCAACAGAGTTAATAGACTTTACTGCAAACACAAATTTGACACTGTCACACACTGCCATGGGTAAACAGGTGGTGGTGTGACCAGAACCATGCCTGGCCACCTTCATCTGCTCAGCATTAATTCTTCCTCACTCCACCAAGTAATGAATCGAGGATCAATCAACATAGCCGAGGCTATCCGTGTCTCTGTCTCTCTCTCTCCCCGTGGTGAAGGTGTTCCCCTCCACACATTCAGAGTCAACAGCGGCACGCGCTTAGCGACTTTGACCGATAGACATTGACGCACGTATTGTTGGTTCTTTCAGTTAAGTCACGTAGATAGAAAATAAAAATAACAGATTAAATTTAATAAAGATAAAGACCACTTGTGTTGAGATCGAAACGTCGGGGGTTTTTTGCTTTATTTTAAAAGAAATATTTTTCATTTATTTTTATTATTTTATTTTCTATCTACGTGACTTTACCGAATAAACCAAGAATATTAATTCCTACACTCACCAAAGTTTTAAGTCAAAACATTCACACACGTTGACAAAGCCTCACCTTGTGTTGTTGTGGGCAGGTCGCTTCTGATAACAAGAGCGGTATAGCAGCTCAAGCGGGCTTGTTATTTTGTTGTTTCTCTTCAACGTGACTTTACCGAAAAAACTAAGAATATGAATTACTGCAGTCACGAAAGCTTTAAATCAAAAAATAAAACAAAGTTTCAAAGTGGCGAGCCGGGTGAAGACACATTAAACTTAAAGCGAGATAATTAAAGTGAATGCAATCAGGTGAGGGCAGGAGGCAAGGCCCCGCGTGGCTAGGCCCCGCGTTGTAAAGTTCCAACCTGGACATCGATTCCCATGCTCGCTGCTACTCAACTGACATCCCTACGAGAGAGAGGCTCTACCTTGGTAAACAACAACAACAACCACCACCACAACCACCACCACCACAACGATGAGAATTTCTCACCTCGGATTTCAGTGCAAGCGCGCACACGGCAGCTTCCTGTTACCTCGCGACAGCAGGAAGTAGTATGACGTCACTTTCCTCCCACGAGCGGCTCCGTAACTGAATAAATTATGTTAATGAGGCCGGCCCATAAGTCGAGGGATGGGGGCGTGGGCGCAGAAACCGTCGCAATAAACTGTGCGTTAATGAGCCACCAGTCACTGGGCGTAGCTTTGCCCAAATAAGGATTGCCACTGGAACGATATCGGCAGTGACCAGAGCGGAGGTGACGTCACGCTCAAGAGCGCGGTGGACGGGGGTCGGGGTGAATACCTTGGTGACATGACGTCACTAGCGAGGTACACCTCCCTTTGGCGTTTCACGCCGATGAAGTAATGCAGAGTGGTGACGTCACAGAGTTGGAGTTGATTTAGATTCATTTTTCATTGCTCCCTCCCTTGGGTGTGTGAGCTCAGCAACAACGTGGACATTATTGTGTATACACTGTGTGTGTGTGTGTACACTGTGTGTGTACACTGTGTGTGTACACTGTGTATGTGTGTACACTGTGTGTGTACACTGTGTGTGTGTACACTGTGTATACACTGTGTCACTGTGTGTCACTGTGTCGCTGTGTCGCTGTGTCACTGTGTGTGTGTACACTGTGTGTATATATACACTGTGTGTGTACCCTGTGTACACTTTGTGTATATACAGTGTACCCTGTGTACACTGTGTATATACTGTATGTACACTGTGTGTACAGTGTGTGTGTACACTGTGTACACTGTGTGTACACTGTATACTGTGTGTGTGTACACTGTGTGTGTACTCTGTGTGTATACACTGTTTGTGTCCGCATTGAACCAAACCCCCGGCAAGGCCATCTACTTAATGACGAGAGAAAATTCACATGAAATGTCCTTTTCAATGAAGTCTTCCAGATGTAAATTGATACAAGCTTTTAATGAAGAAATAAAATCATCTAATTCAAAACATAACACAATTCAAAGATGTTTCATTTTAAAACTTCAAAACGGAGCATGGGGTACTTTCCTGGCCTGAAGGCCGTCAATATGTTGGACCCTTATTGGTGCACAGCGTCTCAACAACAGCAGTGGGGTTTGCTTCAACCGATAAGTACGAACATCCACACGTCAATCAGCAAGGACCATTTCTAGTCCCAGTTAGACAAAATCTACGTCAACACGTAAGACAAAACTACAATTCGTGTTGTAGAGAATGAACCTCCTCCTATACGTGTAACTTTCAAGTGGTATGCCTTGTAACATCAATGATCCGAGCGTGCTCCCTATTTCAAAGACAATGAGTTGCTCCAGAGGCAGACGCTTCGTGAAACACAAAAGTACCGTTTGACCTGTATCACAAGAACAACGGGTCTCACCCGAGTTCTCTTTACAGGTTACTTCCAAACACACACACATTTTGTCCTAACATCACTTATTCAATGTTTGTTCCTCATACAAAATGTTACATGCACGCGCACAATCAGACAAGTATTCATTCTAAATCATTGACGGGAATATTAACATTGAATTACTGCAGCGAAATTGACTGCATCACATTACATCGTATTAACAAGAAGTTATTTAACAAATACGCACCGTCTGCTTAACAGTGTATGTACACCGTACTATTGTTGTGTCATTCAAAACGAGTAGGCCGTTGCATGCTGGCGCCTGGGTCAAAATGTAACAAATTCTAAACATTGCCTACAAATAATAGATCACGGCGTTTCGATGACAACACAAGCAATCGTCATCAGGTGGGACAAGCACAGCAGCAAGAAGAAGAAACTGTTGGAGTAGGCGCCTACTACTTCAGCAGTTTCTATTGCTGTGGTTGTCCCACCTGATGACGATTGTTCGTGTTGCAATCTAAACGCCGTGATCTGTTATGTGTGGATTCCTGCAGTCACGAAAGCTTCGAATCAAGATTGCCTACAAACTACACAACTGAGATGACACATCAATCATCGTCCCCTACTGACAGGCTCTTGTCCACATGCAGACCAGTGCAGGGCCACCACCTTGTGCCACACAGGGGCAGCTGCTACTTGGGGATGCTCTTTGAGTGTTTCAGACGAGGTACGACACAAAACTCCGAGTTGCCGAGGCGATTAAGCGAGCAAAGCGTAAAAGCAATTATCATGAGAACATCGTGAAAGCTTGGGAGCTTATTGGCTCTCGCTCCTGGTGAGAGATTGACCCAACCCACAGGTCCACAAAGACTGGCCGCTCGCTCTTACTCTGCAGGTTGAACCTAGGAATTGAGTGTTCAACTTCGCATTCTTTTCATTAAAGGCCTGTGACAAAGGTGCATCTATTGTAGCGACATTGTCTCTGGCTTACACACCTACCGTGTCTACACTTGACTTTGGATTGTCTCGGAGGAAGTCCACCCACACCTCCACTTCCACAAACTGCTGGGAGTTGCCTCGCTCTGCCTCACAGTCAGAATTCTCCTCCTGCTTCACGTTGCCTCCATCGATGTGAAGGTCCCATTTTGGAGTTTCATCTTCATCTTCACATTTCACCTTCACTTCTTCCCTCTTCACCATCACCTCTTCCCTTTTCACCATCACGTCTTCGCTCTTCACCATCACCTCTTCATATTTCACCTCGATACCTTTAAAAGTGTCCAAGCTGGGATTTTCTTCCGGTTCTTGTTTCATGAGGGATGGGCTCATTGCGGCACTTTGACTTTCACAAGCTGATTTCAAACTCCTCTCCTTGTGGATCTTCTGATGCTTCTGTGTTCGCTGGTGTACTTGAAGATTTGATGAATGTGCAAATGCCTTCACGCACACACTGCACTTGAAGGGTTTCTCTCCCGTGTGTGTTCTCTGGTGTACTTTAAGATGTGGTGACTGTGCAAACGCTTTCCCGCACAGAGTGCACTTGAAGGGTTTCTCTCCCGTGTGTGTTCTCTGGTGTATTACAAGATTACATGAATCTGAAAATGTCTTCCCACACACACTGCACTTGAAGGGTTTATCTCCCGTGTGTGTTCTCTGGTGTTTTTTAAGAGGAGATGAATCTGAAAATGCCTTCCCACACACACTGCACTGGAAGGGTTTCTCTCCCGTGTGTGTTCTCTAGTGTAATATGAGATTATATGACTGTGTAAACGCCATTCCACACACACTGCACCTGAAGGGTTTCTCTCCCGTGTGTGTTCTCTGGTGTTTTACAAGAGCAGATGAATCTGAAAATGTCTTCCCACACACACTGCACTTGAAGGGTTTCTCTCCCGTGTGTGTTCTCTGGTGTACTTTAAGATGTGGTGACTGTGCAAATGCCTTCCCGCACAGAGTGCACCTGAAGGGTTTCTCTCCCGTGTGTGTTCTCTGGTGGGTCTGAAGAACTGATGGCCATGCAAATGCCTTGTTACACACAGTGCACTTGAAGGGTTTCACTCCTGTGTGACTTCTCTGGTGCCGTGTCAAATTTCCAGTCCGGTCCGTGCTGTATGCACGCTGGTCGCAATGTTGACTTGTCGTACCGAGCTGTGCTGACTGCCTTTGCTCCATCAGACCAATTCTGCAGAGGAAGCGTCAGCTGCAGACAGAAAAAAAGAATATCCACACCATCTACACGTCAGGCACAGAGGAATGCACACGTGACTTACACGTCTATACTTATTAATATATTCATGATGTAGTGAAAAAGTTTCCCAAATGAATCAGATTTGATGAATCTGCAAACGCCTTCCCGCACAGAGTGCACCTGAAGGGTTTCTCTCCACGGGCTGTTATGGCACACAATGAGAGGGCAAATGTCATTAATATGCCTGGAAGCCTTCATATCTTCAAGATGAATGTTAACCCAAAACTCTAAGCACACAATATCGGCTGTCTGACTACAAAAGGAATATTTATGAAAGCTAAATTCAGCTGACATAGCAAAGGGTGTTGAAAACAATACTATTTGTGATATGCAGAAATGCATAAATTAACGTTCAATCGCAACTTAGAGGTGTGAATCCAGGCTCAGATGTCCTTGAATGCTGGGATGAACAGTTCCGACTTCAGCTGAATGTGTGTGCTGTGTTCACCTCCTGTTTCCATTCTTATGAAGAGTTCCAGAGGAAAACAAAAATAAACTATTGTTTTGATATAACCTCCGTGTTCAACAGAGTCAATAGACTTTACTTCAAACACAAACTTGACACTGTCACACACTGCCATGGGTAAACAGGTGGTGGTGTGACCAGAACCATGCCTGGCCACCTTCATCTGCTCAGCATTAATTCTTCCTCACTCCACCAAGTAATGAATCGAGGATCAATCAACATAGCCGAGGCTATCCGTGTCTCTGTCTCTCTCTCCCCGTGGTGAAGGTGTTCCCCTCCACACATTCAGAGTCAACAGCGGCACGCGCTTAGCGTCTTTGACCGATAGATACATTGACACACGTATTGTTGGATCTTTCAGTAAAGTCACGTAGATAGAAAATAAAAATAACAGATTAAATTTAATAAGATAAAGACCACTTTTGTTGCGATTGAAACGTCGTGGGTTTATTGCTTTATTTTAATTTTTTTATTTTTTTATTATTTTATTTTCTATCTACGTGACTTTACCGAAAGAACCAAGAATATTAATTCCTGCAGTCACCAAAGTTTTAAGTCAAAACATTCACACACGTTGACAAAGCCTCACCTTGTGTTGTTGTGGGCAGGTCGCTTCTGATAACAAGAGCGGTATAGCAGCTCAAGCGGGCTTGGCCTGCTAACAAAAGAAAATAAAAACTGCGTGAATATTGACAATAAAACAAAGTTACAAAGTGGCGAGCCGGGTGAAGACAAATTAAACTTAAGCGAGATAATTAAAGTGAATGCAATCAGGCGAGGGCAGGAGGCAAGGCCCCGCGTGGCTAGGCCCCGCGTTGTAAAGTTCCAACCTGGACATCGATTCCCATGCTCGCTGCTACTCAACTGACATCCCTACGAGAGAGCGAGGCTCTACCTTGGTAAACAACCACCACCACAACCACCACCACCACAACGATGAGAATTTCTCACCTCGGATTTCAGTGCAAGCGCGCACACGGCAGCTTCCTGTTGCCTCGCGACAGCAGGAAGTAGTATGACGTCACTTCCCTCCAACGAGCGGCTCTGTAACTGAATAAATTATGTTAATGAGGCCGGCCCATATGTCGAGCGATGGGGGCGTGGGCGCTGAACCCGTCGCAATAAACTCGCGACGGCTTTAACAGAAACATTATGTTAATGAGCTACCAGTCACTGGGCGTAGCTTTGCCCAAATAAGGATTGCCACTGGAACGATATCGGCAGTGACACAAACGGAGGTGACGTCACGCTCAAGAGCGCGGTGGACGGGGGAGGGGTGAATACCGTGGTGACATGACGTCACTAGCGAGGTACACCTCCCCCTGGTGTTTCACGCCAATGAAGTAATGCAGAGTGGTGACGTCACAGAGTTGGAGTTTAAAGTTGAATTAGATTCATTTTCCATTGCTCCCTCCCTTTGGTGTGTGAGCTCAGCAACAACGTGGACATTATTGTGTATACACTGTGTGTGTGTACACTGTGTGTGTGTCACTATGTCACTGTGTGTGTGTCACTGTGTGTGTGTACACTGCGTGTGCACACTGTGTGTCACTGTGTGTGTGTACACTGTGTGTGTGTACACTGTGTGTACACTATGTGTATACACTGTGTGTGTTTACACTGTGTGTGTGTACACTGTGTGTGTGTACACTGTGTGTGTACAATGTGTGTGTGTGTACTGTGTGTACATTTCGATTTAAAGCTTACGTGACTGCAATGATTCATCTTCTTTGGTTCTTTCGGTAAAGTCACGTAGAATGATAATAAAATAATAAATTGATAAAATAAAATAACAATAATATTCTCACGACGTTTCGGCCACAACACAAGCGGCCTTCATCAGGTGAAGGGGGCGAGACTGTCTGGTAGGACAGCGCTGGAGTGAAAGCCACGTTCAGATACGGCCTTTAAGCTGTGTGAGAGGAACAAAGCGCCTTGACAAAGGAATTAGCATATAATTTAGCATTGAAATGGCTGAATGATTAGCTTGTGACTGGTCACAGAAATAGCTATGTTAAAAGTTGAAGCATACACACCCGCAGAGGCACCCATTGTTAACGGAATTAGCATAGAATTTAGCATTGAAATAGCTAAGTTAAGGCATACACATCTTGACAATGGAATTAGCATAGAATTTAGCATTGAGATAGCTGAGTGATTAGCTTGTACCTGCTGCAGAGATAGAGCTTGTACCTGCTGTAGAAATAGCTACGTTAAAGTCAGAGCATACACATTCACCGAGGCCCTTAGTACAAATCAAACAGGAGAATTTAGCATTGAAATAACTAGGCGAATCCAGCATTGAAACAACTGAGTGATTAGCTAGTGACTGGTCACAGAAATGACTACACATCTGAGCTATTCACAGTACTATATAGTGAACCAATAAAAACTAAAATATAAATTTCCTTCATGTTATCAATAAACTCTATATTCTCCAATCAGCTAAGCTACCAACAATAAGTCGTTATATATCACAATGCTATATGGCGTAAAAATAGGTGGATTCTTACCCTCAAATTTCAGTACCACGGATAGCTACGGGCCCCGTTCAGACGGACGAGTTCGTCCATGGTCGGAACAGAGGAGGGGGAGAGAGACAGCTGCGAGGCCCTAGTATGCTCCATGTTGTAAAACTATACCATTAACCGTGGTGTGAGAGGTATTAAGAGGCAATGCTGGCGAAAGAGCTGCGGTCTGAAGGTCATCGTAAAAATACAATTAATTAAGAACAGAAATGATTTAAAACATCTTTCCAGTGGTTACTAAGCCTGAATTCATCTTCTCGGTTGAAATTGTCTCTGTGCTTGCATATGTGAATGGCCTCATGAACGAATCTCTCATGGTAGCCGGTTGGTTTGCAAAGAACCTCCGTCTTGGAGAAGTCAATGTCATGTGAGCCCACTGAATTATAACAGTGATCTGCCACGGCAGAGGAGTTCGTCCTACCGTGTTTCAAGTCTGCTTTGTGTTCGCGGATGCGGTCCGAGATATGTCTTTTGGTTTCTCCAATGTAGCTACTACCACAGAGGCACTTTAGTTTGTAAACGCCCGGGTACTGTATGTCTGGAACAGTATCTTTTACAGATGGAACTCAATCACGGATTTTATGTACTGTGTTGAATCGGACCTGGATCTTGTGTTTGTTCAGGAAAAGATAGACGTCAACAAAGTCGTAATTAATCGCAGTAACAGTTCCATTTCTGATGGTCTGAAATCCGTTTTAGCTAAAGGTCTAAACTTTGCTGTCACACCGAGACACTTACCGGTTAATGATATCATTGCCCATGTCGACGTTGCACTCAAGGGCTTGAGTCACATCTCTGCAGACGTAGCAAGATCTGAAATCGCAGCAACCCTCAAAAACGCTAAGTTGCCACCCAGCAAGATCAGCAAAGACGAACGTTTTGAATTATCTCAATTAAAAAATAGGGATGATATTGTCGTCCTCTCAGCCGACAAAGGCAATGCCACTGTCATCATGGACAAAACAGAATATAACAACAAAATTAGAGAACTCCTCAACGATGGCAGCTACACAAAAATAAAAAGAGATCCCACCAACAGCCTGGTCACAAAAACGAACAAAATCATCTCTGATTCAACAGCATTAATTGATGAGATCAAACAGTTCTCGTTGAAGCCCTCTGCTGCCAGACCACCAAGATTATATGGCCTTCCAAAGATACACAAAGAAGATACACCCCTTCGTCCCATCGTCTCTACTATCAGCTCCCCCACCTACAAACTGGCACGTTTTCTTGCTGATATACTGCGACCTTTCACTGGAAAAACCACCTCTGCGGTACTAAATTCTAGTCACCTGGTATCGACAATCAAAGGCATTTCCCTGTCCCCAAACGACCTGCTTGTCAGTTTTGATGTGGTGTCCTTGTTCACCAAAGTCCCGGTACCTGACACCATCGCTATCATTGAAGACCTGGTTCATCAAGGACTGCATACTGATGTACCCCCCCTGGTGAGACATTGCTTAACCAACACTTACTTCACCTGGAATGGAACGTTCTACAAACAAACTGAGGGCACCCCAATGGGCTCCCCCCTATCTCCGGTTGTAGCCAACGTATTCATGGAAAAATTTGAAACTGACGCCATCCAGACTGCCACTCTACGCCCGACCTTATGGAAGAGGTACGTTGATGACACCTTTGTCATCTGGCCACATGGCCAGCCTGCTCTAGACCAATTCCGCGACCACATCAATTCCATACACCCAGCCATCAGATTTACCATGGAGGTCGAAAAAGATGGCAAACTACCCTTTTTGGATGTCTTAATTAAAAGAAGACATGATGGTTCAATGAGCCACTCTGTCTACAGGAAAGCTACCCATACAGATGCTTACTTGAAACCGGATTCCCACCACCATCCATCCCAGAAGAACTCCCTCATCAAGACTCTATACCATAGAGCCCAATGCATTTCCGACCAGGAACATTACCAGTAAACTCAAGCACGTACACCAGGCTCTCAGGGCTAATGGCTACTCCGACTACACAATCCGCAAAGCCATCACTCCAGTCATGAAGAAGGATCCTCTTGTGGAGCCACTCAAAACCATCACCTTACCCTACATTGCAGGGGTCACTTTAAAGATCTCCAAAATCCTGAACAAACACAAGATCCAGGTCCGATTCAACACAGTACATAAAATCCGTGATTTAGTTCCATCTGTAAAAGATGCTGTTCCAGACATACAGTACCCGGGCGTTTACAAACTAAAGTGCCTCTGTGGTAGTAGCTACATTGGAGAAACCAAAAGACATATCTCGGACCGCATCCGCGAACACAAAGCAGACTTGAAACACGGTAGGACGAACTCCTCTGCCGTGGCAGATCACTGTTATAATTCAGTGGGCTCACATGACATTGACTTCTCCAAGACGGAGGTTCTTTGCAAACCAACCGGCTACCATGAGAGATTCGTTCATGAGGCCATTCACATATACAAGCACAGAGACAATTTCAACCGAGAAGATGGATTCAGGCTTAGTAACCACTGGAAAGATGTTTTAAATCATTTCTGTTCTTAATTAATTGTATTTTTACGATGACCTTCAGACCGCAGCTCTTTCGCCAGCATTGCCTCTTAATACCTCTCACACCACGGTTAATGGTATAGTTTTACAACATGGAGCATACTAAGGCCTCGCAGCTGTCTCTCTCCCCCTCCTCTGTTCCGACCATGGACGAACTCGTCCGTCTGAACGGGGCCCGTAGCTATCCGTGGTGCTGAAATTTGAGGGTAAGAATCCACCCATTTTTTCGCCATATAGCATTGTGATATATAACGACTTATTGTTGGTAGCTTAGCTGATTGGAGAATATAGAGTTTATTAATAACATGAAGGAAATTTATATTTTAGTTTTTATTGGTTCACTATATAGTACTGTGAATAGCTCAGATGTGTAGTCATTTCTGTGACCAGTCACTAGCTAATCACTCAGTTGTTTCAATGCTGGATTCGCCTAGTTATTTCAATGCTAAATTCTCCTGTTTGATTTGTACTAAGGGCCTCGGTGAATGTGTATGCTCTGACTTTAACGTAGCTATTTCTACAGCAGGTACAAGCTCTATCTCTGCAGCAGGTACAAGCTAATCACTCAGCTATCTCAATGCTAAATTCTATGCTAATTCCATTGTCAAGATGTGTATGCCTTAACTTAGCTATTTCAATGCTAAATTCTATGCTAATTCCGTTAACAATGGGTGCATCTGCGGGTGTGTATGCTTCAACTTTTAACATAGCTATTTCTGTGACCAGTCACAAGCTAATCATTCAGCCATTTCAATGCTAAATTATATGCTAATTCCTTTGTCAAGGCGCTTTGTTCCTCTCACACAGCTTAAAGGCCGTATCTGAACGTGGCTCTTTCACTCCAGCGCTGTCCTACCAGACAGTCTCGCCCCTTCACCTGATGAAGGCCGCTTGTGTTGTGGCCGAAACGTCGTGAGAATATTATTGTGTTATTTTATTTTATCAATTTATTATTTTATTATCATTCTACGTGACTTTACCGAAAGAACCAAAGAAGATGTGTGTACATTGTGTGTACACTGCGTGTGTGTGTACATTTGTGTGTGTGTACACTGTGTGTATACACTGTGTGTGTGTACACTATACTCTTTGGTTCTATTGGGTAAAGTCACGTAGGTGAAAATAAAATAAAAATCACGACGTTTCGGCCACAACACAAGCGGCCTTCATCAGGTGAAGGGACGAGACTGCCTGGAGGAGAGCGCTGGAGTGAGAGAAGCCACGCTTAGATCACGACCTTTAAGCTTGTGATCGCGGCATCTTTTGAGGAAGGTCAGCGTCTCGATGAGTTGCGACTTCTTGTCCCATTGTCTGTTAATAGAATAGAACCAAAGAGTATGGATCCTAGCAGTCACGAAAGCTTTAAATCTAGAATTGTGTGTACACTGTTTGTATACAGTGTGTGTGTACACCGTTTGTATACACTGTGTGTGTACACTGTGTGTATACACTGTGTGTCGCTGTGTGTGTCACTGTGTGTGTCACTGTGTCACTGTGTGTGTCACTGTGTGCGTCACTGTGTCAGTGTGTATATACTGCGTGTGTGTATATATACTGCGTGTGCACACACTGTGTGTGTACACTATGTATATACACTGTGTGTGTACACTGTGTCACTGTGTGTGTGTACACTGTGTGTGTGTACAGTGTGTGTACACTGTGTGTGTGTACACTGTGTATACAGTGTGTGTGTACACTGTGTGTGTACACTGTGTGTGTACACTGTGTGTGTGTGTGTACACTGTGTGTACACTGTGTGTGTGTACACTGTGTGTGTGTACACTGTTTGTGTCCGCATTGAACCGAACCCCCAGCAAGGCCATCTACTTAATGACGAGAGAAAATTCACACGAAATCTCCTTTTCAATGAAGTCTTCCAGATGTAAATTGATACAAGCTTTTAATGAAGAAATAAAATCATCCAATTCAAAACACAACACAATTCAAAGATGTTTCATTTTACAACTTCAAAACGGAGCATGGGGTACTTGCGTGAATGCGTCCTTCGTGTGCAAATGTTGTGACTTTCCTGGCCTGAAGGCCGTCAATGTGTTGAACCCTTATTGGTGCACAGCGTCTCAACAACAGCAGTGGGGTTTGCTTCAACCGATAGGTAACGAACATCCAGACGTCAATCAGCAAGGTGCATTTCTAGCCCTAGTTAGACAAAATCTACGTCAACACGTAAGACAAAACTACAATTCGTGTTGTAGAGAATGTACCTCCTCCTATACGTGTAACTTTCAAGTGGTATGCCTTGTGACTCATGAATGATCCGAGTGTGCTACCTATTTCAAAGACAATGAGTTGCTCCAGAGGCAGATGCTTCGTGGAACACAAAAACACCCTTTGACCTGTATCACAAGAACAACGGGTCTCACCTGAGTTCTCTGTACAGGTTACTTTCAAACACACACACACACTTTGTCCTAACATCACTTATTCAATGTTTGACCCTTACAGATCAAATGTTACAAGTATGCACAAAACCAGACAAGTATACATTCTAAATTTATTGACAGGCATATTAACCATTACTGCAGTGAAATATACTGCATCATGTTACATCATATTAACAAGAAGCTTTTAAAAAAAGTTGCCCAGTCTGCTTCAAAGTGTATGTTAAACATACTATTGTGTCATTCAAAACGAGTAGGCCATTGCATGCTGGCGTCTGAGTGAAATTGTAGCAAATTCTAAACATTACCTACAAACTACACAACTGAGATGACACATCAATCATCGCCCCCTACTGACAGGCTCTAGTCCACATGCAGGCCAGTGCAGGGCCACCACCTTGTGCCACACAGGGGCAGCTGCTACTTGGGGATGCTCTTCAAGTGTTTCAGAAGAGGTACGACACAAAACTCCGAGTTGCTGAGGCAATTAAGCAAGCACCATGTAAAAGCAATTGTTATAACATAGTGAATGCTTGGGAGCTTATTGGTTCTTGCTCCTGGTTAGAGATCTACCCAACCCACGGGCCCACAAAGTGCTCAACTTCACATTACTGTCATTAAAGGCCTGTGACAAAGGTGCATCTATTGTAGCGACATCGTCTCTGGCTTACACATCTACCGGGTCTCCACTTGACTTTGTATTGTCTAGGAGCAAGTCCACCCACACCTCCACTTCCACAAACTGCTGGGAGTTGCCTCACTCTGCCTCAGTCAGAATTCTCCTCCTGCTTCACGTTGCCTTCATCAATGTAAAGGTCCCATTCTGGAGATGAATCTTCATCTTCACATTTTACCTTCACTTCTTCGCTTATCACTTCTTCACATTTCACCTTCACCTCTTCATATTTGACCTTGATACCTTTAAAAGTGTCCAAGCTGGGATTTTCGTCTGGTTCTTGTTTCATGAGGGATGGGCTCATTGCGGCACTTTGACTTTCACAAGCTGATTTCAGACTCCGACTCCGCTCCTTGTGATGCCTTTTTGTTCTCTGGTGTCTTCGAAGAGTTGATGAATCTGCAAACGGCTTCCCGCACAGAGCACACTTGAAGGCTTTCTCTCCTGTGTGTGTTCTCTGGTGTTTTACAAGATCAGATGACTGTGCAAATGCCTTCCCACAAACACTGCACTTGAAGGGTTTCTCTCCCGTGTGTGTTCTTTGGTGTTTTACAAGATTACATGACTGTGCAAACGCCTTGCCACACACACTGCACCTGAAGGGTTTCTCTCCCGTGTGTGTTCTCTGGTGGGTCTGAAGAACTGATGGCCATGCAAATGCCTTGTTACACACAGTACATTTGAAGGGTTTCTCTCCTGTGTGACTCATCTGGTGCCGTGTCAAATTTCCAGTTCGGTCCGTGCTGTATGCACGCTGGTCGCATTGTTGACTTGTCGTACCGAGCTGCGCTGAGTGCATTTGCTCCATCAGACCAATTCTGCAGAGGAAGCGTCAGCTGCAGACAGAAAAAAAGAATATCCACACCATCTACACGTCAGGCACAGAGGAATGCACACGTGACTTACACGTCTATACTTATTAATATATTCATGATGTAGTGAAAAAGTTTACCAAATTCATCAGATTTGATGAACGTGCAAACGCCTTCACGTACAGAGTGCACCTGAAGGGGTTTTCTCCACGGGGTGCTATGGCACACAGTGAGAGGGAAAATGTCATTAATATGCCTGGAAGCCTTCATATCTTCAAGATGAATGTTAACCCAAAACTCTAAGCACACAATTTCGGCTGTCTGACTACAAAATGAATATTTATGAAAGCAAAATTCAGCTGACATAGCAAAGGGTGTTGAAAACAATACTATCTGTGTTATACAGAAATGCATGAATTAATGTTCAATCGCAACTTAGAGGTGTGAATCCAGGCTCAGATGTCATTGAATGCTGGGGATGAACAGTTCCGACTTCAGCTGCATGTGTGTGCTGTGTTCACATCCTGTTTCCATTCTTACAAAGAGTTCCAGAGGAAAAAAAAATAAACTATTGTTTTGATATAACCTCCGTGTTCAATAGAGTTAATAAACTTTACTGCAAACACAAACTTGACACTGTCACACACTGCCATGAGTAAACAGGTGGTGGTGTGACCAGCACCATGCCTGGCCACCTTCATCTGCTCAGCATTAATTCTTCCTCACTTCACCAAGTAATGAATCGAGGATCATCAACATAGCCGAGGCTATCCGTGTCTCTCTCTCTCTCTCCGTGGTGAAGGTGTTCCCCTCCACACATTCAGAGTCAACAACGGCACGCGCTTAGCGTCTTTGACCGATAGACATTGACGCACGTATTGTTGGTTCTTTCAGTAAAGTCACGTAGATGGAAAATAAAAATAACAGATTAAATTCAATAAGATAAAGACCACTTGTGTTGCGATCGAAACGTCGTGGGTTTTTTGCTTCATTTTCATTTTTTTTATTTTTCATTACATTTATTATCTTTTATTTTATTTTCTATCTACGTGACTTTACCGAATAAACCAAGAATATGAATTCACACACGTTGACAAAGCCTCACCTTGTGTTGTTGTGGGCAGGTCGCTTCTGATAACAAGAGCGGTATAGCAGCTCAAGCGGGCTTAGCCTGGTAACAAAAGAAAATAAAAACTGCGTGAATATTTACAATAAAACAAAGTTACAAAGTGGCGAGCCGGGTGAAGACAAATTAAACTTAAGCGAGATAATTAAAGTGAATGCAATCAGGCGAGGGCAGGAGGCAAGGCCCCGCGTGGTTAGGCCCCGCGTTGTAAAGTTCCAACCTGGACATCGATTCCCATGCTCGCTGCTACTCAACTGACATCCCTACGAGAGAGAGGCTCTACCTTGGTAAACAACAACAACCACCACAACGACCACCACCACAACGATGAGAATTTCTCACCTCGGATTTCAGTGCAAGCGCGCACACGGCAGCTTCCTGTTACCTCGCGAAACCAGGAAGTAGTATGACGTCACTTCCCTCCATAGGGCGGCTCTGTAACTGAATAAATTATGTTAATGAAGCCGGCCCATATGCCGAGGGATGGGGGCGTGGGTGCTGAACCTGTCGCAATAAACTTGCGACGGCTTTAACGGTAACATTATGTTAATGAGCCACCAGTCACTGGGCGTAGCTTTGCCCAAATAAGGATTGCCACTGGAACGATATCGGCAGTGACCCAGCGGAGGTGACGTCACGCTCAAGAGCGCGGTGGACGGGGGAGGGGTGAATACCGTGGTGACATGACGTCACTAGCAAGGTACACCTCACCCTGGCGTTTCACGCCGATGAGGCAATGCAGAGTGGTGACGTCACAGAGTTGGCGTTTAAGTTGATTTAGATTCATTTTCCATTGCTCCCTCACTTGGGTGTGTGAGCTCAGCAACAACAGCGTGGGCATTATTGTGTATACACTGTGTGTGTGTACACTGTGTGTATACTGTGTGTGTACACTATGTGTATACACTGTGTGTGTACACTGTGTGTGTATGTACACTATGTGTATACACTGTGTGTCACTGTCACTGTGTGTGTGTCACTGTGCCTGGCACAAGCTTCGTGGTGACGTCACTGCCACTTAGTGGCGAATGGCGATTGTTGTGTCACTGTGTGTGTACCCTGTGTGTACACTATGTGTGCACACTATGTGTGTCACTGTGTGTGTGTATACACTGTGTGTACCCTGTGTGTACACTGTGTGTGTACACTGTGTGTGTACACTGTGTATACACTGTGTGTGTACACTGTGTGTACACTGTGTGTACATTGCGTGTGTACAGTGTCTACACTGTGTGTACACTGTGTGTGTACACTGTGTGTGTGTACACTGTGTGTGTGTACACTGTTTGTGTCCGCATTGAACCGAACCCCCGGCAAGGTCATCTACTTAATGACGAGAGAAAATTCACACGAAATGTCCTTTTCAATGAAGTCTTCCAGATGTAAATTGATACAAGCTTTTAATGAAGAAATAAAATAATCTAATTCAAAACACAACACAATTCAAAGATGTTTCATTTTAAAACTTCAAAACGGAGCATGGGGTACTTGCGTGAATGCGTCCTTCGTGTGCAAATGTTGTGACTTTCCTGGCCTGAAGGCCGTCAATGTGTTGGACCATTATTGGTGCACAGCGTCTCAACAACAGCAGTGGGGTTTGCTTCAACCGATAGGTAACGAACATCCAGACGTCAATCAGCAAGGAGCATTTCTAGTCCCAGTTAGACAAAATCTATGTCAACACGTAAGACAAAACTACAATTCGTGTTGTAGAGAATGTACCTCCTCCTATACGTGTAACTTTCAAGTGGTATGCCTTGTAACTGATGAATGATCCGAGCGTGTTCCCTATTTCAAAGACAATGAGTTGCTCCAGATGCTTCGTGAAACACAAAAATACCCTTTGACCTGTATCACAAGAACAACGGGTCCCACCTGAGTTCTCTGTACAGGTTACTTTCAAACACACACACTTTGTCCTAACATCACTTATTCAATGTTTGACCCTTATAGATCAAATGTTACAAGTAAGCACAAAACCAGACAAGTATACATTTTAAATTATTGACAGGCATATTAACAAAATTGGATTACTGCAGTGAAATATACTGCATCACGTTACATCGTATTAACAAGAAGATTTTTAAAAAAGTGGCACAGTCTACTTCACAGTGTATGTAAAACATACTATTGTATCATTCAAAATGAGTAGGCCATTGCATGCTGGCGTCTGAGTGAAAATGTAGCAAATTCTAAACATTACCTACAAACTACACAACTGAGATGACACAACAATCATCGCCCCCTACTGACAGGCTCTTTTTTTCGATTTAAAGCTTTCGTGACTGCAAGGATTCATCTTCTTTGGTTCTTTCGGTAAAGTCACGTAGAATCTTAGCAGCGTTCATTGTAGCTCTGACGTCCCGACAGGTTTGTTCCTTCACCTGAAGGCCACTTGTGTTGTGGCCTAAACGTCTTGAGAATTTTATTGTTTTATTTTATTATTTTATTCTCATTCTACATGACTTTACAGAAAGAACCAAAGAAGATGACAGGCTCTTGTCCACATGCAGGCCGGTGCAGGGACACCACCTTGTACCACACAGGGGCAGCTGCTATTTGGGGATGCTCGAGCGTGAGATGAGATACAAAACTCCGAGTTGCTGAGGCGATTAAGCAAGCACCATGTAAAAGCAATTATTGTAACATAGTGAATGCTTGGGAGCTTATTGGCTCTTGCTCCTGGTTAGAGATCTACCCAACCCACGGGCCCACAAAGTGTTCAACTTCACGTTCTTGTCATTAAAGGCCTGTGACAAAGGTGCATTTATTGTAGCGACATCATCTCTGGCTTACACATCTACCGGGTCTCCACTTGACTTTGTATTGTCTCGGAGGAAGTCCACCCAAACCTCCACTTCCACAAACTGCTGGGAGTTGCCTCGCTCTGCCTCACAGTCAGAATTCTCCTGCTTCACGATGTGAAGGTCCCATTTTGGAGTTGAATCTTCATCTTCATATTTTACCTTCACCTCTTTGCTCTTCACCATCACTTCACCACATTTCACCTTTACTTCTTCGCTCTTCACCATCACTTCTTCCCTCTTCACCTTCACTTCTTCATATTTCACCTGGATGCCTTTAAAACTGTCCAAGCTGGAATTTTCTTCTGGTTCGTGTTTCATGAGGGATGGGCTCATTGCGGAACTTTGACTTTCACAAGCTGATTTCAGACTCTACTCATTGTGGATCTTCTGATGCTTCTGTGTTCTCTGGTGTAGTTGAAGATTTGATGAATGTGCAAATGCCTTCCCGCACACACTGCACTTGAAGGGTTTCTCTCCCGTGTGTACTCTGGTGTGTTTTAAGAGCAGATGACTGTGAAAATGCCTTCCCACACACACTGCACTTGAAGGGTTTCTCTCCCGTGTGTGTTCTCTGGTGTGTTTTAAGAGCAGATGACTGTGAAAATGCCTTCACACACACACTGCACTTGAAGGGTTTCTCTCCCGTGTGTATTCTCTGGTGTGTTTTAAGAGCAAATGAATCTGAAAATGCCTTCCCACATACACTGCACCTGAAGGGTTTCTCTCCCATGTGTGTTCTCTGGTGTTTTTTAAGAGCAGATGAATCAGAAAATGTCTTCCCACACACACTGCACAAGAAGGATTTCTCTCCCGTGTGTGTTCTCTGGTGTGTTTTAAGAGCAGATGACCGTGAAAATGCCTTCCCACACACACTGCACTTGAAGGGTTTCTCTCCCGTGTGTGTTCTCTGGTGTGTTTTAAGAGTAGATAAATCTGAAAATTTCTTCCCACACACAGTGCACTTGAAGGGTTTCTCTCCCGTGTGTGTTCTCTGGTGTGCTTTAAGAGCAGATGACCATGAAAATGCCGTCCCACACACACTGCACTTGAAGGGTTTCTCTCCCGTGTGTGTTCTCTGGTGTTTTTTAATATTAGATGAATCTGGAAATGCCTTCCCACACACACTGCACATGAAGGGTTTCTCTCCCGTGTGTGTTCTCTGGTGTGTTTTAAGAGCAAATGAATCTGAAAATGTCTTCACACACATACTGCACTTGAAGGGTTTCTCTCCCGTGTGTGTTCTCTGGTGTTTTTTAAGAGTCGATGAATCTGAAAATGCCTTGCCACACAGTGCACTTGAAGGGTTTCTCTCCTGTGCGAGTTCTCTGGTGCCGTGTCAAATTTCCAGTCCGATCCGTGCTGTATGCATGCTGGTCGCATTGTTCACTTGTCATACCGAGCTGCGCTGAGTGCATTTGCTCCATCAGACCAATTCTGCGGAGGAAGCGTCAGAGGAAGCGTCAGCTGCAGACAGAAAAAAATAATATCCACACCATCTACACGTCAGTATCGAGGCACAGAGGAATGCATATATAGTCACATGTGACTTCCACGTCTATACTATACTTGTTCATATATTCATGATGTAGTAAAACGTTTCCCAAATTCATCACAGGGCTGTTATGGCACACAATGAAAGGGCAAATGGTTATAAACATGCCTTGAAGTCCTCGTATCTTCAAAATTAATGTTCACCCAAAACTCCGAGCACACAATTTCAGCTGTCTGGCTACAAAAGGAATATTTATGAGAGCTAAATTCAGCTGACATAGCAGAGGGTGTTGAAAACAATACTATTTCTGTAATGCAGAAATTCATAAATTAACGTTCAATCGCAACTTAGAGGTGTGAATCCAGGCTCAGATGTCCTTGAATGCTGGGATGAACAGTTCCGACTTCAGCTGCATGTGGGTGCTGTGTTAACTTCCTGTTTCCATTCTTATAAAGAGTTCCAGAGGAAAACAAAAGTAAACTATTGTTATGATATAACCTCCGTGTTCAACAGAGTTAATAGACGTTACTGCAAACACAAACTGTACACTGTCACTGGGTAAACAGGCGGTGGCGTGTCTAGAATCACGCCTGGCCACCTTCATCTGCTTGGCATGAATGCTTCCTCACTCCACCAAGTAGTTAATTGAGGATCAACGAACATAGCTGAGGCTAACTGGAGTTTGCGTGTCTCTCTCCGTGGTGAGATGTTAACTACCTCACCTGGTATGCAGGAAGTCGTGGGTTTGTGTGTCACTCCGTTTAGCGTCTTTGACCGATAGACATTGACACACGTATTCTTGTTTCTTTTGGTAAAGTTACGTAGATAGAAAATAACAATAACAGATAATACAATTACATTAAAGACCACTTGTGTTGCGATCAAAACGACATGAGTTGTGCTTTATTTACAATTTAGTTTTATTATTTTATTGCTATTTACATTTTATTTTCTATCTACGTAACTTTACCAAACCAAGAATATTAATTCCTACAGTCACCAAAGTTTTAAGTCAAAACATTCACACACGTTGCCAAAGCCTCACCTTGTGTTGTTGTGGGCAGGTCACTTCTGATAACAAGAGCGGTATAGCAGCTCAAGCGGGCTTGGCCTGGTGAAAAAAATAAAAACTGCGTGAATATTTACAATAAAACAAAGTTACAAAGTGGCGAGCCGGGTGAAGACAAATTAAACTTAAGCGAGATAATTAAAGTAAACGCAATCAGGCGAGGGCAGGAGGCAAGGCCCCGCGTGGCTAGGCCCCGCGTTGTAAAGTTCCAACCTGGACATCGATTCCCATGCTCGCTGCTACTCAACTGACATCCCTGAGAGAGAGAGGCTCTACCTTGGTAAACAACAACAACAACCACCACCACAACAACCACAATCGCAATGAGAATTTCTCACCTCGGATTTCAGTGCAGGAAGCGATAGCGATAGCTTCCTGTTACCGCGTGACGTCACGCGGCAGCAGGTGGCATGACGTCACATTCAGGGTACGAGACACGCTCCTCCCAGAATCAGTCGCTCAAAATAAATTAGAGTATGATTAAATTATGTTAATGTCCATCCGATATATATCGTAGGTGCTGAACCCATCGCAATAAACTCGCGACGGCTTCAACGAACACATTATGTTAATGAGCCGCCAGTCACTGGGCGTAGCTTTGCCCAATTAAGGATTGGCACTGGAACGATATCGGCAGTGACCCAAGCGGAGGTGACGTCATGCTCAAGAGCGCTGTGAACGGGGTTGGGGGGAGTGTGAATTCCTTGGTGACATGACGTCACTAGCGAGGTACACCTCCCGCTGGCACTTCATGCCGATGAGGTAATGCTGAGTGGTGACGTCACTGAGCGGGGATGGAGTTTAAGTTGATTTAGCTTCATTTTCCATTGCCCCATCCCTTGGGTGCGTGAACTCAGCAACATCAAAGTGGATATTATTGTGTGTCCACTCTGTGTGTACACTGTGTGTGTCCACTCTGTGTGTACACTGTGTGTACACTGTGTGTGTGTACACGTGTGTGTGTACACTGTGTGTGTGTACTGTGTGTGTGTACACTGTGTGTGTGTACACTGAGTGTGTGTGTGTGCACTGAGTGTGTGTGTGTACACTGTGTGTGTACGTACACAATGTGTGTGTAATGGGGGGCAAAGGCGATGCATTGGCCAGTCATCTCAGTCAGTCGACCCATGGCATCTTATCATCAATTTATTTTTTAAAATGTATTATTTTTATTTATTTGTATTTTTTAATCTTTAATTTAGTTAATTATTTCTTTTCTATCTACGTGACTTTACCGAAAGAACCAGGAATATGGTAGCGCATTCTCTATTTGTTGCAGAGGTTCAAAGTTCAAATCCGACAGGCACACCTGGCTACCCCAGTAACATTCACCACAATATGCGCTGTTCTGCTTCACAGCGGATGTCAAACAGAGTATTGTGTCACTCACAACGCACAGGTCATTGCATGTTGGTGTCACAGTTAAAATTGTGGTTAATTCCAAAACATTATCCAGAAACTCTACAACGGAAATGTTTGGCTACGTACGGTTTTAAAGAAGTGTTAGTCAAACAGAATGTGTATTTGCGTGCGCGTGTTTAAACGTATCTTTGTACGAGCGGTAGGGCAGCGGTTAGCGCTACGCTGCGCTACGAACCCGGAGATCCGGGTTCGTTTCCCGCTCACGGCCAACACCGCCAGTGACGATTATCTGAACCGGTCCTGGGCCTTCCCTAGGTCGACTCAGCCTAAAACTGAGTACCCAGTGTGATGTGAGCATCGCCACTCGGGATACAAAGGCGGCCGGGCGCGGTGCTGGCTACCCACTCCCTCGTGTGCCGTGCCAGCCTTCATAGGTGCTCGCTAACAGCACTTGCCCCTAGAGTCTGTTAATGCTCTTCCGGGGATCTTTGTTCTTGTCGTTGTGTATGAGTGGGGAGCGGTAATTTAGTGGCTATCGCACTGCACTCCGTAACCCGGTGACCCAAATTGGATTCCTGCTCATGACACACAACAGTGGCAGATATTTAAACCAGTCCTAGGTTTTCCCTACATCGATGTAGTCTTGAATGACTTGCTAGTGTGGTGTGTAAATATCAGGGGAGACAAAGGCGGCCCGGTGCGGTGTTGGCCACCCTCCCCCTCGAGTGCTGTGCGTGCCGGCGTTTATAGGAGCTCACCAAAAGCACTTGCCCCAGCAGTCTGTTGAAGGCTGTACGGGGGATCTTTGTGTGTGTGTGAGTGTGTGAGTACCTGGTACGGTGTGTAAACATGGCCACTAGGGAGACAAAGGCGGTCGGGCGTTGTGCTGGCCACCTACCCCCTCGTGTACCATTCCGGCCTTCATAGGTGCTCGCTAACAGCACTTGCCCCTACAGTCTGTTAAGGCTATATGGGGGATCTTTGTCTTTGCGTGAGTGCAATAAGATCAGGCAACATGACTGGCAGAGAAAATTGCTTGAGATTATTTTAAAAGCATGGGTTTAGAAAAGTGAACAATGCATGTCTCTGCTATGTGCATTACCATTGAAGGGTGCATTGGGTTCAAAGCCATCCACATAGCCTCAAATCTGCATTAATGCCAATGTCTCCGTATCTGGTGATGATGTGAGTGCACGATCTCTGTATTAGTATTAGTTTTTTTATTGTACTTAACTCAAATCAAACAATATGCAGTTCAGGTCAAATAAGACATTCCTTTTTAACGCTTTCCAACCAAGGTTGAGATGTTAATGCATTAGCTCTGTTCGTTCATATCTGCCCATCTGTCTGTTGCATGGCATTTCGATAACCCTCTTAAAGATGTATGGACTGATGCTATACATAAAGATGTGGAGCTGAGTGGACTTGCCGATGACCGGTACCAGCGGTGTCAAGATCGGCCTCTGTGGAGGAGGATCGTGAAGCACACTGCTGGGCAGTTGGAGGCAGTCACCCTCCAGTAACAACGGAGGGCGGATGAGCGACGCTCACGACAACCAGCGGAGCATCTACCACACCAAGTCGGTGCAGTGGTGCCTCTGTCAGTCATCTTATTGAGCACATGGCAACTTGGGTCTGTCCTGTGAGCTGGCAGAGAGCCTTCGACACATCACGTGGCCTCAACACATAAGACAAAACTATAATTTGTGTTGTAGAGAATGTACCTCCTCCCATACGTGTAACTTTTAAGTGGTATGCCTTGTAACTGATGAATGATCCGAGTGTGCTACCTATTTCAAAGACAATGAGTTGCTCCAGATGCTTCGTGGAACACAAAAATACCGTTTGACCTGTATCACAAGAACAACGGGTCTCACCTGAGTTCTCTGTACAGGTTACTTACAAAACACACACACACTTTGTCCTAACATCACTTATTCAATGTTTGACCCTTATAGATCAAATGTTACAAGAATGCACCAAACCAGACAAGTATTCATTCTAAATTATTGACAGGCATATTAACAAAATTGGATTACTGCAGTGAAATATACTGCATCACGTTACATCGTATTAACAAGAAGCTTTTAAAAAAAAGTTGCACAGTCTGCTTCAGTGTATGTAAAACATTATTGTGTCATTCAAAACGAGTAGGCCATTGCATGCTGGCGTCTGAGTGAAAATGTAGCAAATTCTAAACATTACCTACAAACTACACAACTGAGATGACACATCAATCATCGCCCCCTACAGACAGGCTCTTGTCCACATGCAGGCCGGTGCAGGGCCACCACCTTGTGCCACACAGGGGCAGCTGCTACTTGGGGATGCTCTTCGAGTGTTTCAGACGAGGTACGACACAAAACTCCGAGTTGCTGAGGCGATTAAGCCAGCACCATGTAAAAGCAATTATTATAACATAGTGAATGCTTAGGAGCTTATTGGCTCTTGCTCCTGGTTAGAGATCTACCCAACCCACAGGCCCACATAGTGTTCAACTTCACATTCTTGTCATGAAAGGCCTGTGACAAAGATGCATCTATTGTAGCGACATCGTCTCTGGCTTACACATCTACCGGGTCTCCACTTGACTTTGTATTGTCTAGGAGCAAGTCCACCCACACCTCCACTTCCACAAACTGCTGGGAGTTGCCTCACTCTGCCTCACAGTCAGAATTCTCCTCCTGCTTCACGTTGTGAAGGTCCCATTTTGGAGTTGAATCTTCATCTTCACATTTTACCTTCACTTCTTCGCTCATCACTTCTTCACATTTCACCATCACCTCTTCATATTTCACCTTCACCTCTTCATATTTCACCTTTATACCTTTAAAAGTGTCCAAGCTGGGATTTTCGTCCGGTTCTTGTTTCATGAGGGATGGGCTCATTGAGGCACTTTGACTTTCACAAGCTGACTTCAG
The DNA here is from genome assembly GCF_048934315.1 of Petromyzon marinus. Classification (NCBI taxonomy): domain Eukaryota; kingdom Metazoa; phylum Chordata; class Hyperoartia; order Petromyzontiformes; family Petromyzontidae; genus Petromyzon; species Petromyzon marinus. The sequence continues at coordinate 498,747 of NW_027423048.1, forward strand.
ACTCCGCTCCTTGTGATGCTTTTGTGTTCTCTGGTGTACTTGAAGATTTGATGAATCTGCAAACGGCTTCTCGCACAGAGTACACTTGAAGGGTTTCTCTCCTGTGTGTGTTCTCTGGTGTTTTACAAGATCAGATGAATGTGCAAACGCCTTCACGCACACACTGCACTTGAAGGGTTTCTCTCCCGTGTGTGTTCTCTGGTGTACTTTAAGATGTGGTGACTGTGCAAACGCGATCCCGCACAGAGTGCACCTGAAGGGTTTCTCTCCCGTGTGTGTTCTTTGGTGTACATTAAGATTTGATGAATGTGCAAACGCCTTCCCGCACAGAGTGCACTTGAAGGGTTTCTCTCCCGTGTGTGTTCTCTGGTGTGTTACAAGATGACATGAATCTGAAAACGCCTTCCCGCACAGAGTACACTTGAAGGGTTTCTCTCCTGTGTGTGTACTCTGGTGTTGTTTAAGAGTAGATGACCGTGAAAATGCCTTCCAACAAACACTGCACTTGAAGGGTTTCTCTCCCGTGTGTGATCTCTGGTGTGTTACGAGATTATATGACTGTGTAAACGCCATCCCGCACATCGTGCACGTGAAGGGTTTCTCTCCCGTGTGTGTTCTTTGGTGTATTACAAGTTGGCATGAATCTGAAAACGCCTTGCCGCACAGAGTACACTTGAAGGGTTTCTCTCCCGTGTGTGTTCTCTGGTGTTTTTTAAGAACAGATGACCGTGAAAATGCCTTCCCACAAACACTGCACTTGAAGGGTTTCTCTCCCATGTGTGTTCTCTGGTGTATTACAAGATAACATGAATCTGAAAACGCCTTGCCGCACAGAGTACACTTGAAGGGTTTCTCTACCGTGTGTGTTCTCTGGTGGGTCTCAAGAACTGATGGCCATGCAAATGCCTTGTCACACACACTGCATTTGAAGGGTTTCTCTCCTGTGTGAGTTCTCTGGTGCTGTGTCAAGTTTCCAGTCCGGTCCGTGCTGTATGCACGCTGGTCGCATTGTTGACTTGTCGTACCGAGCTGCTGCCTTTGCTCCATGAAACCAATTCTGCAGAGGAAGCGTCAGAGGAAGCGTCAGCTGCAGACAGAAAATAAGAATATCCACGCCATTTACAAGTGAGTTTCGAGGCACAGAGGAATGCATATATACACAGTAACACGTGACTTACACGTCTATACTTATTACTATATTCATAATGTAGTGAAACCGTTTCCCAAATTCATCAAAATGAGAGGGCAAATGTCATAAATATGCCTGGAAGCCTCATATCTTCAAAATGAATGTTAACCCAAAACTCCGAGCACACAATTTCGGCTGTCTGACTACAAAAATAATATTTATGAAAGCTAAATTCGACTGACATAGCAAAGGGTGTTGAAAATACTATTTCTGTTATGCAGAAATGCATTAACGTTCAATCGCAACTCAGGTGTGAATCCAGGCTCAGATGTCCTTGAATGCTGGGGATGAACAGTTCCGACTTCAGCTGCATGTGTGTGCTGTGTTCACCTCCTGTTTCCATTCTTACAAAGAGTTCCAGAGGAAAACAAAAATAAACTATTGTTTTGCTATAACCTCCGTGTTCAACAGAGTTAATAGACTTTACTGCAAACACAAACTTGACACTCACACACTGCCATGAGTAAACAGGTGGTGGTGTGACCACAACCATGCCTGGCCACCTTCATCTGCTCAGCATTAATTCTTCCTCACGCCACCAAGTAATGAATCGAGGATCAATCAACATAGCCGAGGCTATCCGTGTCTCTGTCTCTCTCTCCCCGTGGTGAAGGTGTTCCCCTCCACACATTCAGAGTCAACAGCGGCACGCGCTTAGCGTCTTTGACCGATAGACATTGACGCACGTATTGTTGGTTCTTTCAGTAAAGTCACGTAGATAGAAAATAAAAATAACAGATTAAATTTAATAAATAAAGACCACTTGTGTTGCGATCGAAACGTCGTGGGTTTTTTGCTTCATTTTTTTTATTTTTCATTAAATTTATTATCTTTTATTTTATTTTATTTTCTATCTACGTGACTTTACCGAAAGAACCAAGAATATTAATTCCTGCAGTCACCAAAGTTTTAAGTCAAAACATTCACACACGTTGACAAAGCCTCACCTTGTGTTGTTGTGGGCAGGTCGCTTCTGATAACAAGAGCGGTATAGCAGCTCAAGCGGGCTTGGCCTGTTAACAAAAGAACGACAATAAAAACTGCGTGAATATTTACAATAAAACAAAGTTACAAAGTGGCGAGCCGGGTGAAGACAAATTCAACTTAAGCGAGATAATTAAAGTGAATGCAATCAGGCGAGGGCAGGAGGCAAGGCCCCGCGTGGCTAGGCCCCGCGTTGTAAAGTTCCAACCTGGACATCGATTCCCATGCTCGCTGCTACTCAACTGACATCCCTACGAGAGAGAGGCTCTACCTTGGTAAACAACAACCACAACCACCACCACCACAACGATGAGAATTTCTCACCTCGGATTTCAGTGCAGGAAGCGATAGCTTCCTGTTACCTCGTGACGTCACGCAGGAGCAGGTGACGAGACGTCACTTCCGGAGTACGAGACACGCTCCTCCTACAATGAGCGGCTCCGTAAATAAATAAATTAGAGAAATAATTAATTATGTTAATGTTACTCGTCACATGTCGTGGGCAATGAACTCGTCGCAATAAACTCGGGACGGCTTTAACGAACACATTATGTTAATGAGCCGCCAGTCACTGGGCGTAGCTTTGCCCAAATAAGGATTGGCACTGGAACGCAATCGGCAGTGACCCAAGCGGAGGTGACATCTTGTTCAAGAGCGCAGTGTAATACCTTGGTGACATGACGTCACTAGCGAGGTACACCCCCCTTTGCGTTTCACGCCGATGAAGTAATGCTGAGTGGTGACGTCACAGAGCGGGATTGGAGTTTAAGTTCATTTAGATTCATTTTCATTTGTCCCTCCCTTGGGTGCGTGGGCTCAGCTACAACAACGTGGACATTATTGTGTATACACTGTGTGTGTGTACACTGTGTGTGTACACTGTTTGTGTCCACATTGAACCGAACCCCCGCCAAGGCCATCTACTTAATGACGAGAGAAAATTCACACGAAATGTCCTTTTCAATGAAGTCTTCCAGATGTAAATTGATACAAGCTTTTAATGAAGAAATAAAATCATCTTATTCAAAACACAACACAATTCAAAGATGTTTCATTTTAAAACTTCAAAACGGAGCATGGGTACTTGCGTGAATGCGTCCTTCGTGTGCAAATGTTGTGACTTTCCTGGCCTGAATGCCGTCAATGTGTTGGACCCTTATTGGTGCACAGCGTCTCAACAACAGCAGTGGGGTTTGCTTCAACCGATAGGTAACGAACATCCAGACGTGAATCAGCAAGGAGCATTTCTAGTCCCAGTTAGACAAAATCTACGTCAACACGTAAGACAAAACTACAATTCGTGTTGTAGAGAATGTACCTCCTCCTATACGTGTAACTTTCAAGTGACTCACACAGATACCCATAAACTCACACAGAGACCCATAGACTACTCACACAGAGAACCACAGACTCGCACAGAGAAAATTAGACACACAGAGACACACTGACTCACATAGAGACCCATTGACTCACACAGAGACCCATTGACTACTCATACAAAGTCCCATAAACTCACACAGAGACCCATAGACTACTCACACAGAGACCCACAGACTCACACAGAGACCCATAGACTACTCACACAGAGACCCATAGACTCACCACACAGAGACCCATAGACTACTCACACAGAGATCCACAGACTAGCACAGAGAATATTAGACTCACACAGAGAAAAATAGACTCACACAGAGACCCATTGACTCGCACAGATACCCATAGACTCAAAGATCCATAGACTACTCACACAAAGTCCCACAAACTCACACAGAGACCCATAGACTACTCACACAGACACCCATAGACTACTCACACAGAGACCCATAGACTACTCACACAGAGACCCATAGACTACTCACACAGAGACCCATAGACTACTCACACAGAGACCCATAGACTACTCACACAAAGACCCATAGACTACTCACACAGAAACCCATAGACTACTCACACAGAGACCCATAGACTACTCACACAGAGACCCATAGACTACTCACACAGAGACCCATAGACTACTCACACAAAGTCCCACAGACTACTCAGACAGAGACCCACAGATTACTCACACAGAGACCCACAGACTACTCACACAGAGACCCACAGACTACTCACACAGAGACCCACAGACTACTCACACAGAGACCCATAGACTACTCACACAGAGACCCATAGACTCACACAGAGACCCACAGACTCGCACAGAGACCCACAGACTACTCACACAGAGACCCATAGACTACTCACACAAAGACCCACAGACTCACACAGAGAAAATTAGACTCACACAGAGAAAATTAGACTCACACAGAGACCCACTGACTCGCATAGAGACCCAATGACTCACACAGATACCCATAAACTCACACAGAGACCCATAGACTACTCACACAGAGACCCACAGACTCGCACAGAGAAAATTAGACTCACACAGAGACACACTGACTCACACAGAGACCCACAGACTCACACAGAGACCCATAGACTACTCACACAGAGACCCATAGACTCACCACACAGAGACCCATAGACTACTCACACAGAGATCCACAGACTAGCACAGTGAATATTAGACTCACACAGAGAAAATTAGACTCACACAGAGAAAAATAGACTCACACAGAGACCCATTGACTCGCACAGATACCCATAGACTCAAAGACCCATAGACTACTCACACAAAGTCCCACAAACTCACACAGAGACCGATAGACTACTCACACAGACACCCATAGACTACTCACACAGAGACCCATAGACTACTCACACAGAGACCCATAGACTACTCACACAGACACCCATAGACTACTCACACAGAGACCCATAGACTACTCACACGGAGACCCATAGACTACTCACACAGAGATCCACAGACTCACACAGAGACTATTAGACTCACACAGAGACCCATAGACTCATCACCCAGACACCCATAGACTACTCACACAGAGACCATAGACTACGCACACAGAGACCCACAGACTCGCACAGAGACCCACAGACTACTCACACAGAGACCCATAGACTACTCACACAGAGACCCACAGACTCGCACAGAGACCCATAGACTACTCAAACAAAGTCCCATAAACTCACACAGAGACCCATAGACTACTCACACAGAGACCCACAGACTCACACAGAGACCCATAGACTACTCACACAAAGTCCCACAGACTACTCACACAGAGACCCACAGACTACTCACACAGAGACCCACAGACTACTCACACAGAGACCCACAGACTACTCACACAGACACCCATAGACTACTCACACAGAGACCCATAGACTCGCACAGAGAAAATTAGACTCACACAGAGACACACTGACTGACACAGAGACCCACAGACAAACACAGAGACCCATAGACTACTCACACAGAGACCCATAGACTCACCACACAGAGACCCATAGACTACTCACACAGAGTTCCACAGACTAGCACAGAGAATATTAGACTCACACGGAGAAAATTAGACTCACACAGAGAAAAATAGACTCACACAGAGACCCATTGACTCGCACAGATACCCATAGACTCAAAGACCCATAGACTACTCACACAAAGTCCCACAAACTCACACAGAGACCCATAGACTACTCACACAGACACCCATAGACTACTCACACAGAGACCCATAGACTACTCACACAGAGACCCATAGACTACTCACACAGAGACCCATAGACTACTCACACAGAGACCCATAGACTACTCACACAGAGATCCACAGACTAGCACAGAGAATATTAGACTCACACAGAGAAAATTAGACTCACACAGAGAAAAATAGACTCACACAGAGACCCATTGACTCGCACAGATACCCATAGACTCAAAGACCCATAGACTACTCACACAAAGTCCCACAAACTCACACAGAGACCCATAGACTACTCACACAGAGACCCATAGACTACTCACACAGAGACCCATAGACTACTCACACAGAGACCCATAGACTACTCACACAGAGACCCATAGACTACTCACACAGAGACCCATAGACTACTCACACAAAGACCCATAGACTACTCACACAGACACCCATAGACTACTCACACAGAGACCCATAGACTACTCACACAGAGACCCATATACTCACCACACAGAGACCCATAGACTACTCACACAGAGATCCACAGACTAGCACAGAGAATATTAGACTCACACAGAGAAAATTAGACTCACACAGAGAAAAATAGACTCACACAGAGACCCATTGACTCGCACAGATACCCATAGACTCAAAGACCCATAGACTACTCACACAAAGTCCCACAAACTCACACAGATACCCATAGACTACTCACACAGACACCCATAGACTACTCACACAGAGACCCATAGACTACTCACACAGAGACCCATAGACTACTCACACAGAGACCCATAGACTACTCACACAGAGACCCATAGACTACTCACACAAAGACCCATAGACTACTCACACAGAAACCCATAGACTACTCACACAGAGACCCATAGACTACTCACACAGAGACCCATAGACTACTCACACAGAGACCCATATACTCACCACACAGAGACCCATAGACTACTCACACAGAGACCCATAGACTACTCACACAAAGTCCCACAGACTACTCACACAGAGACCCATAGACTACTCACACAGAGACCCATAGACTCACACAGAGACCCACAGACTCGCACAGAGACCCACAGACTACTCACACAGAGACCCATAGACTACTCACACAAAGACCCACAGACTCACACAGAGAAAATTAGACTCACACAGAGAAAATTAGACTCACACAGAGACCCACTGACTCGCATAGAGACCCAATGACTCACACAGATACCCATAAACTCACACAGAGACCCATAGACTACTCACACAGAGACCCACAGACTCGCACAGAGAAAATTAGACTCACACAGAGACACACTGACTGACACAGAGACCCACAGACTCACACAGAGACCCATAGACTACTCACACAGAGACCCATAGACTCACCACACAGAGACCCATAGACTACTCACACAGAGATCCACAGACTAGCACAGAGAATATTAGACTCACACAGAGAAAATTAGACTCACACAGAGAAAAATAGACTCACACAGAGACCCATTGACTCGCACAGATACCCATAGACTCAAAGACCCATAGACTACTCACACAAAGTCCCACAAACTCACACAGAGACCCATAGACTACTCACACAGACACCCATAGACTACTCACACAGAGACCCATAGACTACTCACACAGAGACCCATAGACTACTCACACAGAGACCCATAGACTACTCACACAGAGACCCATAGACTACTCACACAGAGACCCATAGACTACTCACACAGAGACCCATAGACTACTCACACAGAGACCCATAGACTACTCACACAAAGACCCATAGACTACTCACACAGAGACCCATAGACTCACCACACAGAGACCCATAGACTACTCACACAGAGACCCATAGACTACTCACACAGAGACCCATATACTCACCACACAGAGACCCATAGACTACTCACACAGAGACCCATAGACTACTCACACAAAGTCCCACAGACTACTCACACAGAGACCCACAGACTACTCACACAGAGACCCACAGACTACTCACACAGAGACCCACAGACTACTCACACAGAGACCCATAGACTACTCACACAGAGACCCATAGACTCACACAGACACCCACAGACTCGCACAGAGACCCACAGACTACTCACACAGAGACCCATAGACTACTCACACAAAGACCCACAGACTCACACAGAGAAAATTAGACTCACACAGAGAAAATTAGACTCACACAGAGACCCACTGACTCGCATAGAGACCCAATGACTCACACAGATACCCATAGACTACTCACACAAAGTCCCATAAACTCACACAGAGACCCATAGACTACTCACACAGAGACCCACAGACTCACACAGAGACCCATAGACTACTCACACAGAGACCCATAGACTCACCACACAGAGACCCATAGACTACTCACACAGAGATCCACAGACTAGCACAGAGAATATTAGACTCACACAGAGAAAATTAGACTCACACAGAGAAAAATCGACTCACACAGAGACCCATTGACTCGCACAGATACCCATAGACTCAAAGACCCATAGACTACTCACACAAAGTCCCACAAACTCACACAGAGACCCATAGACTACTCACACAGACACCCATAGACTACTCATACAGAGACCCATAGACTACTCACACAGAGACCCATAGACTACTCACACAGAGACCCATAGACTACTCACACAGAGACCCATAGACTACTCACACAAAGACCCATAGACTACTCACACAGAAACCCATAGACTACTCACACAGAGACCCATAGACTACTCACACAGAGACCCATAGACTACTCACACAGAGACCCATATACTCACCACACAGAGACCCATAGACTACTCACACAGAGACCCATAGACTACTCACACAAAGTCCCACAGACTACTCACACAGAGACCCACAGACTACTCACACAGAGACCCACAGACTACTCACACAGAGACCCACAGACTACTCACACAGAGTCCCATAGACTACTCACACAGAGACCCATAGACTCACACAGAGACCCACAGACTCGCACAGAGACCCACAGACTACTCACACAGAGACCCATAGACTACTCACACAAAGACCCACAGACTCACACAGAGAAAATTAGACTCACACAGAGAAAATTAGACTCACACAGAGACCCACTGACTCGCATAGAGACCCAATGACTCACACAGATACCCATAAACTCACACAGAGACCCATAGACTACTCACACAGAGACCCACAGACTCGCACAGAGAAAATTAGACTCACACAGAGACAAACTGACTCACACAGAGACCCACAGACTCACACAGAGACCCATAGACTACTCACACAGAGACCCATTGACTCGCACAGATACCCATAGACTCAAAGACCCATAGACTACTCACACAAAGTCCCACAAACTCACACAGAGACCCATAGACTACTCACACAGACACCCATAGACTACTCACACAGAGACCCATAGACTACTCACACAGAGACCCATAGACTACTCACACAGAGATCCACAGAATCACACAGAGACTATTAGACTCACACAGAGACCCATAGACTCATCACACAGACACCCATAGACTACTCACACAGAGACCCATAGACTACTCACACAGAGACCCACAGACTCGCACAGAGACCCACAGACTACTCACACAGAGACCCATAGACTACTCACACAGAGACCCACAGACTCGCACAGAGACCCATAGACTACTCACACAAAGTCCCATAAACTCACACAGAGACCCATAGACTACTCACACAGAGACCCACAGACTCACACAGAGACCCATAGACTACTCACACAAAGTCCCACAGACTACTCACACAGAGACCCACAGACTACTCACACAGAGACCCACAGACTACTCACACAGAGACCCACAGACTACTCACACAGAGACCCATAGACTACTCACACAGAGACCCATAGACTCACACAGAGACCCACAGACTCGCACAGAGACCCACAGACTACTCACACAGAGACCCATAGACTACTCACACAAAGACCCACAGACTCACACAGAGAAAATTAGACTCACACAGAGAAAATTAGACTCACACAGAGACCCACTGACTCGCATAGAGACCCAATGACTCACACAGATACCCATAAACTCACACAGAGACCCATAGACTACTCACACAGAGACCCACAGACTCGCACAGGGAAAATTAGACTCACACAGAGACACACTGACTCACACAGAGACCCACAGACTCACACAGAGACCCACAGACTACTCACACAGAGACCCATAGACTCACCACACAGAGACCCATAGACTACTCACACAGAGATCCACAGACTAGCACAGAGAATATTAGACTCACACAGAGAAAATTAGACTCACACAGAGAAAAATAGACTCACACAGAGACCCATTGACTCGCACCGATACCCATAGACTCAAAGACCCATAGACTACTCACACAAAGTCCCACAAACTCACACAGAGACCCATAGACTACTCACACAGACACCCATAGACTACTCACACAGAGACCCATAGACTACTCACACAGAGACCCATAGACTACTCACACAGACACCCATAGACTACTCACACAGAGACCCATAGACTACTCACACGGAGACCCATAGACTACTCACACAGAGATCCACAGACTCACACAGAGACTATTAGACTCACACAGAGACCCATAGACTCATCACACAGACACCCATAGACTACTCACACAGAGACCCATAGACTACTCACACAGAGACCCACAGACTCACACAGAGACCCACAGACTACTCACACAGAGACCCATAGACTACTCACACAGAGACCCACAGACTCGCACAGAGACCCATAGACTACTCACACAAAGTCCCATAAACTCACACAGAGACCCACAGACTACTCACACAGAGACCCACAGACTACTCACACAGAGACCCACAGACTACTCACACAGAGACCCACAGACTACTCACACAGAGACCCATAGACTACTCACACAGAGACCCATAGACTCACACAGAGACCCACAGACTCGCACAGAGACCCACAGACTACTCACACAGAGACCCATAGACTACTCACACAAAGACCCACAGACTCACACAGAGAAAATTAGACTCACACAGAGAAAATTAGACTCACACAGAGACCCACTGACTCGCATAGAGACCCAATGACTCACACAGATACCCATAAACTCACACAGAGACCCATAGACTACTCACACAGAGACCCACAGACTCGCACAGGGAAAATTAGACTCACACAGAGACACACTGACTCACACAGAGACCCACAGACTCACACAGAGACCCATAGACTACTCACACAGAGACCCATAGACTCACCACACAGAGACCCATAGACTACTCACACAGAGATCCACAGACTAGCACAGAGAATATTAGACTCACACAGAGAAAATTAGACTCACACAGAGAAAAATAGACTCACACAGAGACCCATTGACTCGCACCGATACCCATAGACTCAAAGACCCATAGACTACTCACACAAAGTCCCACAAACTCACACAGAGACCCATAGACTACTCACACAGACACCCATAGACTACTCACACAGAGACCCATAGACTACTCACACAGAGACCCATAGACTACTCACACAGACACCCATAGACTACTCACACAGAGACCCATAGACTACTCACACGGAGACCCATAGACTACTCACACAGAGATCCACAGACTCACACAGAGACTATTAGACTCACACAGAGACCCATAGACTCATCACACAGACACCCATAGACTACTCACACAGAGACCCATAGACTACTCACACAGAGACCCACAGACTCGCACAGAGACCCACAGACTACTCACACAGAGACCCATAGACTACTCACACAGAGACCCACAGACTCGCACAGAGACCCATAGACTACTCAAACAAAGTCCCATAAACTCACACAGAGACCCATAGACTACTCACACAGAGACCCACAGACTCACACAGAGACCCATAGACTACTCACACAAAGTCCCACAGACTACTCACACAGAGACCCACAGACTACTCACACAGAGACCCACAGACTACTCACACAGAGACCCACAGACTACTCACACAGAGACCCATAGACTACTCACACAGAGACCCATAGACTCACACAGAGACCCACAGACTCGCACAGAGACCCACAGACTACTCACACAGAGACCCATAGACTCACACAGAGACCCACAGACTCGCACAGAGACCCACAGACTACTCACACAGAGACCCATAGACTACTCACACAAAGATCCACAGACTCACACAGAGAAAATTAGACTCACACAGAGAAAATTAGACTCACACAGAGACCCACTGACTCGCATAGAGACCCAATGACTCACACAGATACCCATAAACTCACACAGAGACCCATAGACTACTCACACAGAGACCCACAGACTCGCACAGGGAAAATTAGACTCACACAGAGACACACTGACTCACACAGAGACCCACAGACTCACACAGAGACCCATAGACTACTCACACAGAGACCCATAGACTCACCACACAGAGACCCATAGACTACTCACACAGAGATCCACAGACTAGCACAGAGAATATTAGACTCACACAGAGAAAATTAGACTCACACAGAGAAAAATAGACTCACACAGAGACCCATTGACTCGCACCGATACCCATAGACTCAAAGACCCATAGACTACTCACACAAAGTCCCACAAACTCACACAGAGACCCATAGACTACTCACACAGACACCCATAGACTACTCACACAGAGACCCATAGACTACTCACACAGAGACCCATAGACTACTCACACAGACACCCATAGACTACTCACACAGAGACCCATAGACTACTCACACGGAGACCCATAGACTACTCACACAGATATCCACAGACTCACACAGAGACTATTAGACTCACACAGAGACCCATAGACTCATCACACAGACACCCATAGACTACTCACACAGAGACCCATAGACTACTCACACAGAGACCCACAGACTCGCACAGAGACCCACAGACTACTCACACAGAGACCCATAGACTACTCACACAGAGACCCACAGACTCGCACAGAGACCCATAGACTACTCAAACAAAGTCCCATAAACTCACACAGAGACCCATAGACTACTCACACAGAGACCCACAGACTCACACAGAGACCCATAGACTACTCACACAGAGACCCACAGACTACTCACACAGAGACCCACAGACTACTCACACAGAGACCCATAGACTACTCACACAGAGACCCATAGACTCACACAGAGACCCACAGACTCGCACAGAGACCCACAGACTACTCACACAGAGACCCATAGACTACTCACACAAAGACCCACAGACTCACACAGAGAAAATTAGACTCACACAGAGAAAATTAGACTCACACAGAGACCCACTGACTCGCATAGAGACCCAATGACTCACACAGATACCCATAAACTCACACAGAGACCCATAGACTACTCACACAGAGACCCACAGACTCGCACAGAGAAAATTAGACTCACACAGAGACACAATGACTCACACAGAGACCCACAGACTCACACAGAGACCCATAGACTACTCACACAGAGACCCATAGACTCACCACACAGAGACCCATAGACTACTCACACAGAGATCCACAGACTAGCACAGAGAATATTAGACTCACACAGAGAAAATTAGACTCACACAGAGAAAAATAGACTCACACAGAGACCCATTGACTCGCACAGATACCCATAGACTCAAAGACCCATAGACTACTCACACAAAGTCCCACAAACTCACACAGAGACCCATAGACTACTCACACAGACACCCATAGACTACTCACACAGAGACCCATAGACTACTCACACAGAGACCCATAGACTACTCACACAGACACCCATAGACTACTCACACAGAGACCCATAGACTACTCACACGGAGACCCATAGACTACTCACACAGAGATCCACAGACTCACACAGAGACTATTAGACTCACACAGAGACCCATAGACTCATCACACAGACACCCATAGACTACTCACACAGAGACCCATAGACTACTCACACAGAGACCCACAGACTCGCACAGAGACCCACAGACTACTCACACAGAGACCCATAGACTACTCACACAGAGACCCACAGACTCGCACAGAGACCCATAGACTACTCAAACAATGTCCCATAAACTCACACAGAGACCCATAGACTACTCACACAGAGACCCACAGACTCACACAGAGACCCATAGACTACTCACACAAAGTCCCACAGACTACTCACACAGAGACCCACAGACTACTCACACAGAGACCCACAGACTACTCACACAGAGACCCACAGACTACTCACACAGAGACCCACAGACTCACACAGAGAAAATTAGACTCACACAGAGAAAATTAGACTCACACAGAGACCCACTGACTCGCATAGAGACCCAATGACTCACACAGATACCCATAAACTCACACAGAGACCCATAGACTACTCACACAGAGACCCACAGACTCGCACAGAGAAAATTAGACTCACACAGAGACACACTGACTCACACAGAGACCCACAGACTCACACAGAGACCCATAGACTACTCACACAGAGGCCCATAGACTCACCACACAGAGACCCATAGACTACTCACACAGAGATCCACAGACTAGCACAGAGAATATTAGACTCACACAGAGAAAATTAGACTCACACAGAGAAAAATAGACTCACACAGAGACCCATTGACTCGCACAGATACCCATAGACTCAAAGACCCATAGACTACTCACACAAAGTCCCACAAACTCACACAGAGACCCATAGACTACTCACACAGACACCCATAGACTACTCACACAGAGACCCATAGACTACTCACACGGAGACCCATAGACTACTCACACAGAGATCCACAGACTCACACAGAGACTATTATACTCACACAGAGACCCATAGACTCATCACACAGACACCCATAGACTACTCACACAGAGACCCATAGACTACTCACACAGAGACCCACAGACTCGCACAGAGACCCACAGACTACTCACACAGAGACCCATAGACTACTCACACAGAGACCCACAGACTCGCACAGAGAAAATTAGACTCACACAGAGACACACTGACTCACATAGAGACCCATTGACTCACACAGAGACCCATAGACTACTCACACAAAGTCCCATAAACTCACACAGAGACCCATAGACTACTCACACAGAGACCCACAGACTCACACAGAGACCCATAGACTACTCACACAAAGTCCCACAAACTCACACAGAGACCCATAGACTACTCACACAGACACCCATAGACTACTCACACAGAGACCCATAGACTACTCACACGGAGACCCATAGACTACTCACACAGAGATCCACAGACTCACACAGAGACTATTAGACTCACACAGAGACCCATAGACTCATCACACAGACACCCATAGACTACTCACACAGAGACCCATAGACTACTCACACAGAGACCCACAGACTCGCACAGAGACCCACAGACTACTCACACAGAGACCCATAGACTACTCACACAGAGACCCACAGACTCGCACAGAGACCCACAGACTACTCACACAGAGACCCATAGACTACTCACACAGAGACCCATAGACTACTCACACAAAGACCCACAGACTCACACAGAGAAAATTAGACTCACACAGAGAAAAATTAGACTCACACAGAGACCCACTGACTCGCATAGAGACCCAATGACTCACACAGATACCCATAAACTCACACAGAGACCCACAGACTACTCACACAGAGATCCACAGACTACTCACACAGAGACCCATAGACTACTCACACAGAGACCCATAGACTCACACAGAGACCCACAGACTACTCACACAGAGACCCATAGACTACTCACACAAAGACCCACAGACTCACACAGAGAAAATTAGACTCACACAGAGAAAATTAGACTCACACAGAGACCCACTGACTCGCATAGAGACCCAATGACTCACACAGATACCCATAAACTCACACAGAGACCCATAGACTACTCACACAGAGACCCACAGACTCGCACAGAGAAAATTAGACTCACACAGAGACACAATGACTCACACAGAGACCCACAGACTCACACAGAGACCCATAGACTACTCACACAGAGACCCATAGACTCACCACACAGAGACCCATAGACTACTCACACAGAGATCCACAGACTAGCACAGAGAATATTAGACTCACACAGAGAAAATTAGACTCACACAGAGAAAAATAGACTCACACAGAGACCCATTGACTCGCACAGATACCCATAGACTCAAAGACCCATAGACTACTCACACAAAGTCCCACAAACTCACACAGAGACCCATAGACTACTCACACAGACACCCATAGACTACTCACACAGAGACCCATAGACTACTCACACAGAGACCCATAGACTACTCACACGGAGACCCATAGACTACTCACACAGAGATCCACAGACTCACACAGAGACTATTAGACTCACACAGAGACCCATAGACTCATCACACAGACACCCATAGACTACTCACACAGAGACCCATAGACTACTCACACAGAGACCCACAGACTCGCACAGAGAAAATTAGACTCACACAGAGACACACTGACTCACACAGAGCACACAGACTCACACAGAGACCCATAGACTACTCACACAGAGACCCATAGACTCACCACACAGAGACCCATAGACTACTCACACAGAGATCCACAGACTAGCACAGAGAATATTAGACTCACACAGAGAAAATTAGACTCACACAGAGAAAAATAGACTCACACAGAGACCCATTGACTCGCACAGATACCCATAGACTCAAAGACCCATAGACTACTCACACAAAGTCCCACAAACTCACACAGAGACCCATAGACTACTCACACAGACACCCATAGACTACTCACACAGAGACCCATAGACTACTCACACGGAGACCCATAGACTACTCACACAGAGATCCACAGACTCACACAGAGACTATTATACTCACACAGAGACCCATAGACTCATCACACAGACACCCATAGACTACTCACACAGAGACCCATAGACTACTCACACAGAGACCCACAGACTCGCACAGAGACCCACAGACTACTCACACAGAGACCCACAGACTACTCACACAGAGACCCATAGACTACTCACACAGAGACCCATAGACTACTCACACAGACACCCATAGACTACTCACACAGAGACCCATAGACTACTCACACGGAGACCCATAGACTACTCACACAGAGATCCACAGACTCACACAGAGACTATTAGACTCACACAGAGACCCATAGACTCATCACACAGACACCCATAGACTACTCACACAGAGACCCATAGACTACTCACACAGAGACCCACAGACTCGCACAGAGACCCACAGACTACTCACACAGAGACCCATAGACTACTCACACAGAGACCCACAGACTCGCACAGAGACCCATAGACTACTCAAACAATGTCCCATAAACTCACACAGAGACCCATAGACTACTCACACAGAGACCCACAGACTCACACAGAGACCCATAGACTACTCACACAAAGTCCCACAGACTACTCACACAGAGACCCACAGACTACTCACACAGAGACCCACAGACTACTCACACAGAGACCCACAGACTACTCACACAGAGACCCACAGACTCACACAGAGAAAATTAGACTCACACAGAGAAAATTAGACTCACACAGAGACCCACTGACTCGCATAGAGACCCAATGACTCACACAGATACCCATAAACTCACACAGAGACCCATAGACTACTCACACAGAGACCCACAGACTCGCACAGAGAAAATTAGACTCACACAGAGACACACTGACTCACACAGAGACCCACAGACTCACACAGAGACCCATAGACTACTCACACAGAGGCCCATAGACTCACCACACAGAGACCCATAGACTACTCACACAGAGATCCACAGACTAGCACAGAGAATATTAGACTCACACAGAGAAAATTAGACTCACACAGAGAAAAATAGACTCACACAGAGACCCATTGACTCGCACAGATACCCATAGACTCAAAGACCCATAGACTACTCACACAAAGTCCCACAAACTCACACAGAGACCCATAGACTACTCACACAGACACCCATAGACTACTCACACAGAGACCCATAGACTACTCACACGGAGACCCATAGACTACTCACACAGAGATCCACAGACTCACACAGAGACTATTATACTCACACAGAGACCCATAGACTCATCACACAGACACCCATAGACTACTCACACAGAGACCCATAGACTACTCACACAGAGACCCACAGACTCGCACAGAGACCCACAGACTACTCACACAGAGACCCATAGACTACTCACACAGAGACCCACAGACTCGCACAGAGAAAATTAGACTCACACAGAGACACACTGACTCACATAGAGACCCATTGACTCACACAGAGACCCATAGACTACTCACACAAAGTCCCATAAACTCACACAGAGACCCATAGACTACTCACACAGAGACCCACAGACTCACACAGAGACCCATAGACTACTCACACAAAGTCCCACAAACTCACACAGAGACCCATAGACTACTCACACAGACACCCATAGACTACTCACACAGAGACCCATAGACTACTCACACGGAGACCCATAGACTACTCACACAGAGATCCACAGACTCACACAGAGACTATTAGACTCACACAGAGACCCATAGACTCATCACACAGACACCCATAGACTACTCACACAGAGACCCATAGACTACTCACACAGAGACCCACAGACTCGCACAGAGACCCACAGACTACTCACACAGAGACCCATAGACTACTCACACAGAGACCCACAGACTCGCACAGAGACCCACAGACTACTCACACAGAGACCCATAGACTACTCACACAGAGACCCATAGACTACTCACACAAAGACCCACAGACTCACACAGAGAAAATTAGACTCACACAGAGAAAAATTAGACTCACACAGAGACCCACTGACTCGCATAGAGACCCAATGACTCACACAGATACCCATAAACTCACACAGAGACCCACAGACTACTCACACAGAGATCCACAGACTACTCACACAGAGACCCATAGACTACTCACACAGAGACCCATAGACTCACACAGAGACCCACAGACTACTCACACAGAGACCCATAGACTACTCACACAAAGACCCACAGACTCACACAGAGAAAATTAGACTCACACAGAGAAAATTAGACTCACACAGAGACCCACTGACTCGCATAGAGACCCAATGACTCACACAGATACCCATAAACTCACACAGAGACCCATAGACTACTCACACAGAGACCCACAGACTCGCACAGAGAAAATTAGACTCACACAGAGACACAATGACTCACACAGAGACCCACAGACTCACACAGAGACCCATAGACTACTCACACAGAGACCCATAGACTCACCACACAGAGACCCATAGACTACTCACACAGAGATCCACAGACTAGCACAGAGAATATTAGACTCACACAGAGAAAATTAGACTCACACAGAGAAAAATAGACTCACACAGAGACCCATTGACTCGCACAGATACCCATAGACTCAAAGACCCATAGACTACTCACACAAAGTCCCACAAACTCACACAGAGACCCATAGACTACTCACACAGACACCCATAGACTACTCACACAGAGACCCATAGACTACTCACACAGAGACCCATAGACTACTCACACGGAGACCCATAGACTACTCACACAGAGATCCACAGACTCACACAGAGACTATTAGACTCACACAGAGACCCATAGACTCATCACACAGACACCCATAGACTACTCACACAGAGACCCATAGACTACTCACACAGAGACCCACAGACTCGCACAGAGAAAATTAGACTCACACAGAGACACACTGACTCACACAGAGCACACAGACTCACACAGAGACCCATAGACTACTCACACAGAGACCCATAGACTCACCACACAGAGACCCATAGACTACTCACACAGAGATCCACAGACTAGCACAGAGAATATTAGACTCACACAGAGAAAATTAGACTCACACAGAGAAAAATAGACTCACACAGAGACCCATTGACTCGCACAGATACCCATAGACTCAAAGACCCATAGACTACTCACACAAAGTCCCACAAACTCACACAGAGACCCATAGACTACTCACACAGACACCCATAGACTACTCACACAGAGACCCATAGACTACTCACACGGAGACCCATAGACTACTCACACAGAGATCCACAGACTCACACAGAGACTATTAGACTCACACAGAGACCCATAGACTCATCACACAGACACCCATAGACTACTCACACAAAGACCCATAGACTACTCACACAGAGACCCACAGACTCGCACAGAGACCCACAGACTACTCACACAGAGACCCATAGACTACTCACACAGAGACCCACAGACTCGCACAGAGAAAATTAGACTCACACAGAGACACACTGACTCACATAGAGACCCATTGACTCACACAGAGACACATAGACTACTCACACAAAGTCCCATAAACTCACACAGAGACCCATAGACTACTCACACAGAGACCCACAGACTCACACAGAGACCCATAGACTACTCACACAAAGTCCCACAGACTACTCACACAGAGACCCACAGACTACTCACACAGAGACCCACAGACTACTCACACAGAGACCCACAGACTCGCACAGAGACCCACAGACTACTCACACAGAGACCCATAGACTACTCACACAAAGACCCACAGACTCACACAGAGAAAATTAGACTCACACAGAGAAAATTAGACTCACACAGAGACCCACTGACTCGCATAGAGACCCAATGACTCACACAGATACCCATAAACTCACACAGAGACCCATAGACTACTCACACAGAGACCCACAGACTCGCACAGAGAAAATTAGACTCACACAGAGACACACTGACTGACACAGAGACCCACAGACTCACACAGAGACCCATAGAGTACTCACACAGAGACCCATAGACTCACCACACAGAGACCCATAGACTACTCACACAGAGACCCATAGACTCACCACACAGAGACCCATAGACTACTCACACAGAGATCCACAGACTAGCACAGAGAATATTAGACTCACACAGAGAAAATTAGACTCACACAGAGAAAAATAGACTCACACAGAGACCCATTGACTCGCACAGATACCCATAGACTCAAAGACCCATAGACTACTCACACAAAGTCCCACAAACTCACACAGAGACCCATAGACTACTCACACAGACACCCATAGACTACTCACACAGAGACCCATAGACTACTCACACGGAGACCCATAGACTACTCACACAGAGACCCACAGACTCGCACAGAGACCCACAGACTACTCACACAGAGACCCATAGACTACTCACACAGAGACCCACAGACTCGCACAGAGAAAATTAGACTCACACAGAGACACACTGACTCACATAGAGACCCATTGACTCACACAGAGACCCATAGACTACTCACACAAAGTCCCATAAACTCACACAGAGACCCATAGACTACTCACACAGAGACCCACAGACTCACACAGAGACCCATAGACTACTCACACAGAGACCCATAGACTCACCACACAGAGACCCATAGACTACTCACACAGAGATCCACAGACTAGCACAGAGAATATTAGACTCACACAGAGAAAATTAGACTCACACAGAGAAAAATAGACTCACACAGAGACCCATTGACTCGCACAGATATCCATAGACTCAAAGACCCATAGACTACTCACACAAAGTCCCACAAACTCACACAGAGACCCATAGACTACTCACACAGAGACCCATAGACTACTCACACAGACACCCATAGACTACTCACACAGAGACCCATAGACTACTCACACGGAGACCCATAGACTACTCACACAGAGACCCACAGACTCGCACAGAGACCCACAGACTACTCACACAGAGACCCATAGACTACTCACACAGAGACCCACAGACTCACACAGAGAAAATTAGACTCACACAGAGACACACTGACTCACATAGAGACCCATTGACTCACACAGAGACCCATAGACTACTCACACAAAGTCCCATAAATTCACACAGAGACCCATAGACTACTCACACAGAGACCCACAGACTCACACAGAGACCCATAGACTACTCACACAGAGACCCATAGACTCACCACACAGAGACCCATAGACTACTCACACAGAGATCCACAGACTAGCACAGAGAATATTAGACTCACACAGAGAAAATTAGACTCACACAGAGAAAAATAGACTCACACAGAGACCCATTGACTCGCACAGATACCCATAGACTCAAAGACCCATAGACTACTCACACAAAGTCCCACAAACTCACACAGAGACCCATAGACTACTCACACAGAGACCCATAGACTACTCACACAGAGACCCACAGACTACTCACACAGAGACCCATAGACTACTCACACAGAGACCCATAGACTACTCACACAGAGACCCATATACTACTCACACAAAGACCCATAGACTACTCACACAGACACCCATAGACTACTCACACAGAGACCCATAGACTACTCACACAGAGACCCATATACTCACACACAGAGACCCATATACTCACCACACAGAGACCCATAGACTACTCACACAGAGACCCATAGACTACTCACACAAAGTCCCACAGACTACTCACACAGAGACCCACAGACTACTCACACAGAGACCCACAGACTACTCACACAGAGACCCACAGACTACTCACACAGAGACCCATAGACTACTCACACAGAGACCCATAGACTCACACAGAGACCCACAGACTCGCATAGAGACCCATAGACTCACACAGATACCCGTAGAGTATCTTCTTTGGTTCTTTCGGTATTAAAGTCACCACCACCACGTAGAATGAGAATAATAAAATAATAAAATAAAACAATAAAATTCTCACGACGTTTCGGCCACGATACAAGCGGCCTTCTTCAGGTGAAAGGAACAAACCTGTCGGGACGACAGAGC
This sequence comes from Petromyzon marinus, assembly GCF_048934315.1. Lineage (NCBI taxonomy): Eukaryota > Metazoa > Chordata > Hyperoartia > Petromyzontiformes > Petromyzontidae > Petromyzon > Petromyzon marinus. The sequence goes on from NW_027423048.1 coordinate 521,490, forward strand.
TTCAATTAATGACGGAGCTTCAATAATGAAGCCCTTAGCACAGACTGACGTTGTGACACGTGGTGCACGTGGTGTCAGTGTGTGTGTCTGTGTGTGTGTCTGTCTGTGTGTCTGTGTGTGTGTCTGTGTGTTTCTGTGTGTCTGTGTGTCTGTCTGTGTGTCTGTGTGTGTGTCTGTCTGTGTGTGTGTCTGTCTGTCTGTGTGTCTGTGTGTCTGTGTGTGTGTCTGTGTGTCTGTCTGTGTGTCTGTGTGTGTCTGTGTGTCTATGTGTGTGTCTGTGTGTGTGTCTGTGTGTGTGTGTCTGTGTGTGTCTGTGTGTTTCTGTGTGTCTGTGTGTCTGTGTGTGTGTCTGTGTGTGTGTCTGTCTGTGTGTGTGTCTGTGTGTGTCTGTGTGTGTCTGTGTGTCTGTGTGTCTGTCTGTGTGTGTGTCTGTCTGTGTGTGTGTCTGTGTGTGTGTGTCTGTCTGTGTGTGTCTGTGTGTGTGTCTGTATGTCTGTGTCTGTGTGTGTGTGTCTGTGTGTGTGTCTGTGTGTGTGTCTGTGTGTGTGTGTCTGTGTGTGTGTCTGTGTGTCTGTGTGAAGAGCAGAGCGCACGCGCAAATAAATAATTAATTAGAGGGACGCTTGACCTCGAGCCCAGTGGCGCAGAGAGTAATTAATTAATTATTGATCTATTCCACGCGCCATTGGCTTGTTGACACAAGGGCTTAGTAGGAGTAATTAACTCTAAACAGCCGTCAGTCAAACCATTACGTCATCCGCGCGGTTAAAGCGCGAGTGGGGGGATGACGTCATTGACCCCCCCCACACACAAATGGCGGGTGGGGGGGAGGGCATCGGCCCCCACCTCATGGGGAGTGGGGAGAGGGGCATTAGCCCCCACTCACTCACCCATCCACTCACCCCCTCACTCACCCACACACTCACCCATCCACTCACCCACTCACTCACCAATCCCCTCACTCACCAATCCCCTCACTCACCCCCTCACCCACCCACCCCCTCACTCACCCCCTCACCAATCCCCTCACCAACCCACTCACTCACCAATCCACTCACCCACCCCCTCACTCACCCCCTCACTCACCCTCTCACCCCCTCACCCCCCTCACTCACCCACTCACTCACCCCCTCACCAATCCCGTCACAAACCCCCTCACTCACCCCCTCACTCACTCACCCCCTCACCCCCTCACTCACCCCCTCACTCACCCTCTCACCCCCTCACTCACCCACTCACTCACCCCCTCACCAATCCCGTCACAAACCCCCTCACTCACCCCCTCACTCACTCACCCCCTCACTCACTCACCCCCTCACTCACTCACCACTCACCCCCTCACCAATCCCCTCACTCACTCACCCCCTCACTCACTCACCCCCTCACTCACTCACCCACCCACCCACTCACCGTCGTGGTGTGTTTATAAACTAAACAATGTCCTCGTGTGGAGTGAGTGCAGGAGGTCCGACGTTCCGTGCCGCTAACACGGACAGGCGACTGCGCGCGGCTGTGATCACGTGACGCATTCGCAGGGCGGAAGAGTCTTCCGGAAGAGGTCCCGCGCCACGCTTGAGACGGCCGGAAGAGTCTTCCGGAAGATGTCCCGCGCCACTGCTTGAGACGGCCGGAATAATCTTCCGGAAGATGTCCCGCGCCACGTTTGAGACGGCCGGAAGAGTCTTCCGGAAGAGGTCCCGCGCCACGCTTGAGACCGACGGAAGAGTCTTCTGGAAGATGTCCCGCGCCACGCTTGAGACTGGCCGGAAGAGTCTTCCGGAAGATGTTCCGCGCCACGCGTGAGACGGCCGGAAGAGTCTTCCGGAAGATGTCCCGCGCCACGCGTGAGACGGCCGGAAGAGTCTTCCGGAAGATGTCCCGCGCCACGCGTGAGACGGCCGGAAGAATCTTCCGGAAGATTTTTCCGCGCCACGTTTGAGACGGCCGGAAGAGTCTTCCGGAAGATGTCCCGCGCCACGTTTGAGACGGCCGGAAGAGTCTTCCGGAAGAGGTCCCGCGCCACGCGTGAGACGGCCGGAAGAATCTTCCGGAAGATTTTTCCGCGCCACGTTTGAGACGGCCGGAAGAGTCTTCCGGAAGATGTCCCGCGCCACGTTTGAAACGGCCGGAAGAGTCTTCCGGAAGAGGTCCCGCGCCACGCGTGAGACGGCCGGAAGAATCTTCCGGAAGATGTCCCGGATTTTCTGTTTGCACAGTCACATAGTCACTTTAAGATGTTATACTGGTAGCAACGAAGTTGTAAACTGAGTGTACCAGCCTGCAATAGATTAATGTGTCCGTCCGTCCCCTTTCAATACTTTAACGAAGTGAAATCTCGTGTGACTGTCATCCTTTGTTTAACCACGTGAGTGACGTCATTGAGAGTCACTCTCTTGTCACTGTCATCCTTTGTTTAACCACGTGAGTGACGTCAATGAGAGTCACTCTTTTGTCACTGACATCCTTTATTTAACCGTGTGAGTGACGTCATTGAGAGTCACTCTCCTTGTCACTGACATCCTTTGTTTAACCACGTGAGTGACGTCATTGAGAGTCACTCTCTTGTCACTGTCATCCTTTGTGTAACCACGTGAGTGACGTCATTGAGAGTCACTCTCTTGTCACTGACATCCTTTGTTTAACCACGTGAGTGACGTCATTGAGAGTCACTCTCTTGTCACTGACATCCTTTGTTTAACCACGTGAGTGACGTCATTAAGAGTCACTCTCTTGTCACTGTCATCCTTTGTTTAACTACGTGAGTGACGTCATTGAGAGTCACTCTCTTGTCACTGACATCCTTTATACTGGTAGGAAGGAAGATTGTAAACTGAGTATGCCAGCCTGCAATAGATTAATGTGTCCGTCCGTCCGTCCCCTTTCAATACTTTAACGAAGTGAAATCTCGTGCTGTTGGGGTGTAAAATCAGCAATAGACAGCGCAGAGACTTGACAAAATTCCAATGTTCCTACCAGCCCACCCTGCAGGGACCTGTTCTCGTTCGTGTTTTTGTTTTTTTGTGTTTGCTGCGGTTGCACCCGATTCAAGAGCCGAATGTCTCACAGGGCGGCTGCTACCCACCAAATGAATGGAACTCAAAACCGAACGAGGGGAATCCCGACAGCAGGGCTACGTGGCTGCCGCCTCGTGGACGGCCTGAGTACCGCGCGTGAATTCCCTCGCCCCTCGCACCGGCCAAGTCCCCCGGCGGCAGCGGCGGCGGCTTCCCCAACAGCCACGAGCCGCGTTGCCGAGGTCGCTCTGAGCCAGAGCGGCGCTCCAGCTGCATTCTGGGCGATGTTGTCGGAGCCCTCAACGCAGCCGGGCAAAAATTGACCTGCAAGAACAGAACAGCCCGTTGCAATGATATACACAGAATGTAAACCTTTGACTCGAAGCTTTTGTGTGACCGCAGGAAACATTCACATTCTTTGGTTTATATATTCTTAGTTCTTTCGGTAGAGTCACCACGTTGAAGGGAAACAACAAAATAATAAAATATATATAAAACAATAAAATAAATTCTCACGACGTTTCGACCGTAACACAAACGGTCGTCTTCAGGTGTGTTGGTTTGCATAAATTTATTTTTAAACGGCGCATTTATTTATTTATAAAAACGTTAGCGTCAAGCGCAGCGATTTGGCAGTTTGCCCTGGACTAGTCCATCTATATTCTGAAAAGAGGAGGGGGGAGACGAATTCTTTTTTATAATGTATGCTGTCTGAAAGCCACTGTAAGCGTGAACAATCAATTAAGAACTGAAATGGTTTATCAAATCTTTCCAATGATTGCTAAGATAGAATCCATCTTCTCGGTTGAAATTGTCTCACCATTTCAGTTCTTAATTGATTGTTCACGCTTACAGTGGCTTTCAGACAGCATACATTATAAAAAAAATTCGTCTCCCCCCTCCTCTTTTCAAAAAATAGATGGACTAGTCCTGGGCAAACTGCCAAATCGCTGCGCGTGGTGCTAACGTTTTTATAAATAAATAAATCCACCGTATAAAAATAAATTTATGCAAACCAACACACCTGAAGACGACCGTTTGAGTTATGGTCGAAACGTCGTGAGAATTTTTTATTATTGTTTTATATATATTTTATTATTTTATTGTTTCCCTTCAACGTGACTTTACCGAAAGAACTATGAATATGAATTACTGCAGTCACGAAAGCTTTAAATCAAAAAAATTATTTGGTTTCTTTCGGTAAAGTCACGTAGATGGAAACTGTTAATGTTTTTTTTCTTCACTTTATTTTTTTTCTATCTGTGTGACTTTGTGATAATAAGAATGTAGTTGAATTAACGCTTAGGAGGCTTTCACGACCAATATCATCCACAACAGAGGTGTTTTTGGGGGGTTAGATCACGTAAATATAGAAATGTGTCGCTAAACCCACCACCACCCGACACAGCCAACCAGTAAGGGTGGTCACGTAAACAGAACGTGGCCAATTCGTGTATAGTACAGCACTAGTGCGTAGTGTATAGTGTAGTGTATAGTGTAGTGTATAGTGTATAGTAGTGTATAGTAGTGTATAGTGTAGTGTTTAGTAGTGTATAGTGTAGTGTATAGTGTAGTGTATAGTGTAGTGTATAGCATAGTGTATAGTAGTGTAGTGTAGAGTATATTGTAGTGTATAGTGTAGTGTATAGCATAGTGTATAGTAGTGTATAGTGTAGTGTATAGTAGTGTATAGAGTAGTGTATAGTGTAGTGTATAGTAGTGTATAGTGTAGTGTATAGTAGTGTAGTGTATAGTGTAGTGTATAGTAGTGTATAGTGTAGTGTATAGTAGTATATAGTGTAGTGTATAGTGTAGTGTATAGTGTAGTGTATAGTGTAGTGTATAGTAGTGTAGTGTATAGTGTAGTGTATAGTGTAGTGTATAGTAGTGTATAGTGTAGTGTATAGTAGTGTACTGTATAGTGTAGTGTATAGTAGTGTATAGTGAAGTGTATAGTAGTGTATAGTGTAGTGTATAGTGTAGTGTATAGTAGTGTAGTGTATAGTGTAGTGTATAGTAGTGTATAGTGTAGTGTATAGTAGTGTATAGTGTAGTGTATAGTGTAGTGTATAGTGTAGTGTATAGTGTAGTGTATAGTGTAGTGTATAGTAGTGTAGTGTATAGTGTAGTGTATAGTGTAGTGTATAGTGTAGTGTATAGTGTAGTGTATAGTAGTGTAGTGTATAGTGTAGTGTATAGTGTAGTGTATAGTAGTGTAGTGTATAGTGTAGTGTATAGTGTAGTGTATAGTAATGTATAGTGTATAATGTAGTGTATAGTGTAGTGTATAGTGCAGTGTATAGTGTAGTGTATAGTGCAGTGTATAGTGTAGTGTATAGTGTAGTGTATAGTGTAGTGTATAGTGTAGTATATAGTGTAGTGTATAGTAATGTATAGTGTATAATGTAGTGTATAGTGTAGTGTATAGTGCAGTGTATAGTGTAGTGTATAGTGTAGTGTATAGTGTAGTGTATAGTAATGTATAGTGTATAATGTAGTGTATAGTGTAGTGTATAGTAATGTATAGTGTATTGTATAGTGTAGTGTATAGTGTAGTGTATAGTGCAGTGCATAGTGTAGTGTATAGTGCAGTGTATAGTGTAGTGTATAGTGCAGTGTATAGTGTAGTGTATAGTGTAGTGTATAGTGTAGTGTATAGTGTAGTGTATAGTGTAGTATATAGTGTAGTGTATAGTAATGTATAGTGTATTGTATAGTGTAGTGTATAGTAGTGCAGTGTATAGTGTAGTGTATAGTGTAGTGTACTAGTACAGCACACCGGTTGTGTGTTGGAGAGCCAAGCCACAACATTTATAATCTTGAAGTTTCACCAGAAATCACAACCAGCTTCATCAGGTGACAGCCAGATTTGGTGAAATATGCCAATTTTATTTTTGAGTCACCACACGCCAAGGCTATTTATTCAGTCAACAGAGGAGCTGCTCAGTGAGCTCCCGGCCAAAAGCATTCAGGCTCATCAGACCATTGCCCTGACACCAGTGTTGACTTGGTCGCTGTCAATAAATATGATGGCAAGCCTTAATATGACTGCTGCTTATACTGAAAAAAGTATAACTTCTCAGTTTTCAAAGCATAGGCGATGTGTGTGCGTCTTTTTTTGTCACCGTAAATCTAATATTGCATCTTCTTTGGTTCTTTCGGTAAAGTCACGTAGAATGAGAATAAAATAATAAATTGATAAAATAAAATAACACAATAATAATATTCTCACGACGTTTCGGCCACAACACAAGCGGCCTTCATCAGGTGAAGGGACGAGACTGTCTGGTAGGACAGCGCTGGAGTGAAAGAGCCACGTTCAGATCACGACCTTTAAGCTGTGTGAGAGGAAACAAAGCGCCTTGACAAAGGAATTAGCATATAATTTAGCATTGAAATGGCTGAATGATTAGCTTGTGACTGGTCACAGAAATAGCTATGTTAAAAGTTAAAGCATACACATCCGCAGAGGCACCCCTTGATAAAGGAATTAGCATAGAATTTAGCATTGAAATAGCTAAGTTAAAGCATACACATCCGCAGAGGCACCCCTTGACAAAGGAATTAGCATAGAATTTAGCATTGAAATAGCTGAGTGAATAGCTTGTAACTGGTCACAGAAATAGCTACGTTAAAGTCAGAGCATACACATTCACCGAGGCACTTAGTACAAATCAAACAGGATAATTTAGCATTGAAATAACTAGGCGAATTTAGCATTGAAATAACTGAGTGATTAGCTAGTGACTGGTCACAGAAATGACTATGTTGAAGTCAAGGCCTACACATCTGAGCTATTCACAGTACTATATATTCACAGTACTATATAGTGAACCAATAAAAAAACCCTAAAATATAAATTACCTTAATGTTATCAATAAACTCTATATTCTCCAATCAGCTAAGCTACCAACAATAAGTCGTTATATATCACAATGCTATACGTGACTTTACCGAAAGAACGAAAGAAGAAGTGATGTTAGGACAAAGTGCGTGTGTGTTTTGGAAGTAACCTGTACAGAGAACTCAGGTGAGACCCGTTGTTCTTGTGATACAGGTCAAAGGGTACTTTTGTGTTTCACGAAGCGTCTGCCTCTCTAGCAACTCATTGTCTTTGAAATAGGGAGCACGCTCGGATCATTCATCAGTTACAAGGCATACCACTTGAAATGTACACGTATAGGAGGAGGTACATTCTCTACAACACGAATTGTAGTTTTGTCTTACGTGTTGACGTAGATTTTGTCTAACTAGGACTAGAAATGCTCCTTGCTGATTCACGTCTGGATGTTCATAACCATCGGTTGAAGCAAACCCCACTGCTGTTGTTGAGACGCTGTGCACCATTTAATGGTCCAACACATTGACGGCCTTCAGGCCAGGAAAGTCACAATATTTGCACACGAAGGACGCATTCACGCAAGTACCCCGTGCTCCGTTTTGAAGTTTTAAAATGAAACATCTTTGAATTGTGTTGTGCTTTGAATTAGATTATTTTATTTCCTCATTAAAAGCTTGTATCAATTTACATCTGGAAGACTTCATTGAAAAGTACATTTCGTGTGAATTTTCTCTCGTCATTAAGTAGATGGCCTTGCCGGGGGTTCGGTTCAATGCGGACACAAACAGTGTACACATACAGTGTACACACACAGTGTACACACACACAGTGTACACACACACAGTATACACACAGTGCACACACACACAGTGTGCACACACAGTGTGCACACTGTGTGTGTGTACACTGTGTGTGTACACTGTGTGTGTACATACAGTGTACACACAGTGACACAGTGACGCACACACACAGTGACAGTGTACACACACAGTGACACACACACAGTGACACAACAACAACCGCCATTTGCTACTAAGTGGCGGTGACGTCACCACGACGCTTGTGCCAAGCACAGTGTATACACACAGTGTACACACAGTGTACACACACACAGGGTATACACAGTATACACACACAGTGTACACACGGTGTACATACAGTGTATACACCCAGTGTACACAGGGTACACACTGTATATATACACACACAGTGTACACACAGTGACACACAAGGTATACACAGTGTACACACACAGTGTATACAGTGTACACACACACAGTGTACACACACACAATGTACACACACAATGTACACACACACAGTGTACACACACACAGTGTACACATACGCAGTGTACACACACACAGTGTGCACACACTGTACACACACAGTGTACACATATGCAGTGTACACACACACAGTGTATACACATAGTGTACACACACACAGCGTACACACGGTGTACACACACAGTGTATACACATAGTGTACACACACAGTGTATACACAATGTACACAATGTACACACACAGTGTGCACACACAGTGTACACACACACAGTGTACACACACAATTTATACACACAGTGTACACATACGCAGTGTACACACACACAGTGTATACACATAGTGTACACACACACAGCGTACACACATAGGGTACACACACAGTGTACACACAGTGTACACACACACAGTGTACACACACAGTGTACACACACAGTGTACACACACACAGGGTATACACAGTATACACACAGTGTACACACGGTGTACATACAGTGTATACACCCAGTGTACACAGGGTACACACTGTATATATACACACACACAGTGTACACACAGTGACACACAGGGTATACACAGTGTACACACACAGTGTATACAGTGTACACACACACAGTGTACACACACACAGTGTACACACACAATGTACACACACACAGTGTACACACACACAGTGTACACATACGCAGTGTACACACACACAGTGTACACACACTGTACACACACAGTGTACACATACGCAGTGTACACACACACAGTGTATACACATAGTGTACACACACACAGCGTACACACGGTGTACACACACACAGTGTATACACATAGTGTACACACACTGTACACACACAGTGTACACACACAATTTATACACACAGTGTACACATACGCAGTGTACACACACAGTGTATACACATAGTGTACACACACACAGCGTACACACATAGGGTACACACACAGTGTACACACAGTGTACACACAGTGACACACACACAGTGTATACACACAGTGTACACACACACAGTGTATACACACAGTGTACACAAACAGTGTACACACACACAGTGTACACATAGACACCTGGGAGCCAGAAATCTTTCTGATGGGTCAAATACTCATTTCACTCATTAAAATGCAAATCAATTTATAACATTTTTGACATGCGTTTCTCTGGATTTTTGTTGTTATTCTGTCTCTCACTGTTCAAATAAATCTACCATTAAAATTATAGACTGATCATTTCTTTGTCAGTGGGCAAACGTACAAAATCAGCAGGGGATCAAAATATCTATTTTTATTATTTTATTGTTTCCATTCTACGTGGTGGTGACTTTACCGAAATAACCAAGAAGATGAATCCCTGCAGTCACGAAAGCTTTAAATCGAAATTTGAATTGCAAGTGCTTTGAGTGTGTGCACGTGCCGTGTGGAAAAAAATGTACGATATGCTTATGGTGGATATGATTAGGTAATATCATAGTGTCGCCATATCGCAATAACTTTCGGAGTTGTACAATTCTGCAAGAGCGTTCCCAACTTTGATCGCGTTGTGTGAACGTCATCATTTGGAACGAACCAACTTACCGCTTTAAATAGGGGGGGGGGTCGCAGACGCGGTAATATTTTTTAAAATATATAAATATATACATCTTCAACAGCAATACAATGACGGAGCGACCGTGACCATCATAGTAGATCATTCAGCATATATTGTTCGAGTAAATACGATTCAAATTATGTGATGGAAGTGCAAGTATAAGATTGATAGTTTGAGCGTCAACCCTTGGCTGGGAGTGGTAGCTCCCAAGTGCCAATGGCTGACGCCTCAAGCCCGGCTCCCAGGACGCTTCTAAACTGTTCGGAACATAACGACTCCCCACCCCCACCCTAAACTCTAAACTTGCACGAACAATTCCTCTCGCCCCTTAAAACTCTGAGCAGGATTGAACTCACGCGAACTGGTAAGTGGGTGTTTTGGTTTTAAAATTTTGACGAAAAAAAAAATCCGGTGTTGTGTGACCCCCGTTGCGGCGGTGACACCGCAGGCTGTGGTTGCTCCCCGCCGGGGAAGGCGTCTCCTTCTCGGTAGGCAATCCAGGCCATTCAGGCCCTCCCTGGCGTCTCGGGCCTAGTCTGTCACAAAGAAAATAAACATTTATACATGCTTTGTGGAACTGTTTTCACAGTAAGATACACAGGCAGCAGTCGTAAGAAGAAAGGCTGAAATACAATCGTCAGTAACAGAGGCGTTATGAAAAAGGCCCATTGCCCGATTATGCACCACAGAATTTACTTTTAAGGGCAGTGTTATTGGTAAATATGTAGGGGGTTTTTTCTCTCGTGATATACCCGTCTTTGTGTTTGTCCTCATGCTTTGGGTTTCGGGCTGTTCCACGCGAGTTTGAAGCCTTTGGTTAAACGAGGTAACACAACCACGGGTCAAGTTATCTCTTGATGCATCACAGCTGTCATAACCCGTACGGTTTACCCCGTATTCTTGTACAGAGACATTGAGTTTTCACGCCCATACGGGGTACAGCCGTTTCAATACGGGCAAAAAAACATGCTTTGGTAACAGTATTGTCTATTTGTGTTTCTACATTGTGATGGGACTTCGCAGGACGAACGTTGATATTCATAAAGACACGTGGTGGCCGATATGGTCTGAATTGATCTGTAATAAGGTAGGGGCACTGATAGAGGTTGACAGCTACGTGGTGGTGAGTGTACTCGAAGTGAATCTATATTTGTGTGTTTCTCCCTTGTGATGGGACTTTGTTGTTGTTGTTTTAGGCGGCTGCGGGACTGTGCAACGTTGGTGAGTGGCATAGGAGCGGTGGGGGCAACATCCATTGTAGAGTACAATGTCACTACGCTCCCACGTCTACGCTACCCTCCTCCACCAAGCCGCCACACGGACGAGCGTGGTGAAGTATGGTCAAATCATGACCCGGGGCGGCGTGGGGAGACCCTCGTCCGGCAATGGATTAACAAATTGGCTCTTACTGTTTATCTCCATATATATAAAAATATGCAAGGTTGTGATTGTGTGTGTTGTCTGTTCAAAATGTTTAGCGTACTTCCCGACATGCAACAAACTGGAAATTTGCCATGTGGGTATTTCCCAGACTGTACACCGTGCAAACATTATACAAATACACTTTTGTGTTTTTTTTAGGGGTGGGGAGGGGAGCTCAATAATGCCTAGATTTTATGCACGGCAAGTGAGCTGTGACGTCAAATCTGTCACGTGACCCGTGCATGTGGAAGCGTCACGCATTGTAGTGTAGCGGTTAGCGTTGTCTGTGTGTGTGTGTCTGTGTGTTGTGGGGAGCGATAGTGTAGCGGTTAGCGCGCTGCGCTATGAACCTGGCGACCCAGGTTCGATTCCTGCTCACGGCCAACACCAGTGACGATTATCTGAACCGGTCCCGGGCCTCCCCTAGGTCGACTCAGCCTCAAATGAGTACCTGGTGCGGTGTGTAAACATTGCCACTAGGGAGACAAAGGCGGTCGAGCGTGGTGCTGGCCACCCACCCCCTCGTGTACCGTCCCGGCCTTCATAGGTGCTCGCTAACAGCACTTGCTCCTACAGTCTGTTAAGGCTATATGGGGGATCTTTTTGTGTCTGTGTGTGTCTGTGTGTGTGTCTGTGTGTTTGTGTCTGTGTGTGGAAGCCTAATGCATTGTAGGGTAGTGGTTAGCGCTACGCCGCGCTACGAACCCGGCGACCCGAGTTCGATTCCCGCTCACGGCCACCACCGGTGACGATTATTTGAACCGGTCCTGGGCCTCCCCTAGGTCGACTCAGCCTCTAACGAGTAACTGTTGTGGTGTGAACATCGCCACTGGGGAGACAAAGGCGGCCGGGTGTGGTGAATTCAAGCCTGGGTAGTACAGCTAGTCCTGTATATACCTACACAGCCTACATACAACAGAATAAGTAGTATCTCTTGGCCCTGTAGTTGTATCTACTGACTGTACAGTAGTATCTACTGAGCCAGTAGTAGCTACTGACTGTTTAGTAGTATTTACTGACTGTAGTAACTACTGACCGTAGTAGTATTTACTGGCCCTACAGTAGTGTCTACCGACTCTATAGTAGTAACGACTAACTGTATAGTAGTATCTGCTGACTCTATAGGAGTATTCACTGACTATAGTAGTAACTACTAACTCTATATCAGTATCTACTCACTCTATAGTAGTGCCTACTGACTCTAGTAGCTACTGACCGTAGTTGTATCTGCTGACTGTAGCAGTATTTGCTGACTGTAGTGGTATAGTCTGACTGTTTTAGTATCTACTAACTCTATATAGCGGTATGTACCAACTCGATAGCATTATTTACTATTACTACAGCAGTGCATACCGACTGTGGTGGATCCTGCTCTCACTACAGCAGTGCATACTTACTGTGGTGGTAACTGCTATCACTACAACAGTGCATACTGACTGTGGCGGTACTTGCTATCACTACAGACCAATTTACTCTGACAGAGACCCACAGACTCACACAGAGACCCATAGACTCACACAGAGACAAATTTACTCTGACAGAGACCCACAGACTCACACAGAGACCCATAGACTGATAGACTCACACAGATACCAATTTACTCTGACAGAGGCCCACAGACTCACACAGAGACCCATAGACTCACACAAATACCAATTTACTCTGACAGAGGCCCACAGATTCACACAGAGACCCATAGACCCACACAGAGACCAGTTTACTCTGACAGAGACCCACAGACTCACACAGAGCCCCATAGACTCACACAGAGACAAATTTACTCTGACAGAGACCCACAGACTCACACAGATACCAATTTACTCTGATAGAGGCCCACAGACTCACACAGATACCCATAGACTCACACAGATACCAATTTACTCTGACAGAGGCCCAAAGACTCACACAGATACCCATAAGCCCACAGACTCACACAGAGACCCACAGACTCACACAGAGACCCACAGACTCACACAGAGACCCACAGACTCACACAGAGACCCACAGACTCACACAGAGACCCATAGACTCACGACACAGGCGGTCCCCACGAGGTGGTCGTCAGCCGTGCCCGGCGGCTGAGCATTACTCACCCCCCCCCCCCACCACGTCGCTGTCTCCACAGCTGCCGTGATGAGTGTCGCTGTCTTCCTGCTGTCTCCACAGCTGCTGTGACGAGTGTCGCTGTCTTCCTGCTGTCTCCACAGCTGCCGTGACGAGTGTCGCTGTCTTCCTGCTGTCTCACAGCTGCCGTGACGAGTGTCGCTGTCTTCCTGCTGTCTCCACAGCTGCCGTGATGAGTGTCGCTGTCTTCCTGCTGTCTCCACAGCTGCCGTGACGAGTGTGGCTGTCTTCCTGCTGTCTCACAGCTACCGTGACGAGTGTCGCTGTCTTCCTGCTGTCTCCACAGCTACCGTGACGAGTGTCGCTGTCTTCCTGCTGTCTCCACAGCTGCCGTGACGAGTGTCGCTGTCTTCCTGCTGTCTCCACAGCTGCCGTGACGAGTGTCGCTGTCTTCCTGCTGTCTCTACAGCTGCCGTGACGAGTGTTGCTGTCTTCCTGCTGTCTCACAGCTGCCGTGACGAGTGTCGCTGTCTTCCTGCTGTCTCCACAGCTGCCGTAATTAGTGCCGGTGACTCCAGGTTGTCTCTGGCCGCTGCCGTGATGAGTGCCGGTGACTCCAGGTTGTCTCTGGCCGCTGCCGTGATGAGTGCCGGTGACTCCAGGTTGTCTCTGGCCGCTGCTGGAGCTCACAGGAACATTCTGGTGAGTCGCTTTTAGGGGGGCTCACCGGTGCTCTGTGTACTACTATACACTGTACACTACTATACACTGTACGCCATACTATACACTGTACGCTATACTATACACTGTACACTATACACTGCACACTATACACTGTACACTATACTATACACGGTACACTATACTATACACTGTACGCTATACTATACACTGTACACTATACTATACACAACTATACACTACATTACTATACACTACACAACTATACACTGTACACTATACACAACTATACACTACATTACTATACACTACACAACTATACACTGTACACTATACACAACTATACACTACAATTACTATACACTACACTACTATGCACTACATTACTATACACTACACTACTATACACTACACTATACCCTACACTACTATAAACTACAGTACTATACGCTACTATACACTATGCACTACTATACACTACAATGTAATATACACTACTATACACTACAATCGGTCCTGGGCCTCCCCTAGGTTGACTCAAAAGAGTAGCTGGTGTAGCGGTGTGTCGTAGTAAACAAAGCCACTGGGGAGACAAAGGCGGTTCGGCGTGGTGCTGGCCACCCACCCCCTCATGTGCCACAGTGCCGGCAGCCTTAATAGGTGCTTCTCTTCGCTAACAGCACTTGCCCCTATAGCCTGCCGTGGCTACACGGGGGACCTTTGTGTCTGTGTGAGTGATGACATGTGGCTCCGTGATGCCTCTGTCCGCTGGGATGCAGCTGAAGCCGGTGCCTGCGATGCTTCGTCTGCTGCAGTCGGTCGGTGTCGAGGGCGACACATTCACGTGGGAGCAGGTGGGTCCCATCACGACCACCAACACCATCATCATCTGCGTGGCTAGGAGATGTTGACTACCACGCCTGGTGTACAGGAGGTCGTGGGACCCACCATCATCATTATCAGGGTGGCTAGGAGATGTTGACTACCTCGCCTGGTGTACAGGAGGTCGTGGATTCCATCGCGAACCTGACACCTGCTGTATAATTTGGATTTGCAGGATTATCACACATGGCTACGTGCGTTGCGAAAGAAGTTCAACATAGTACAGACGTTACACTCACCCACCCACTCACCCAACCACTCGTCCACCCACTCATTCACTGACCTACTCACTCAGCCACCCACTCACCCAACCACTCACCCACTCCATTTACCCACACACTAACACTCACTCATCCAACCACTCACTCATCCACTCACTCACCCAACCACTCACTCGACTCACCCTCTAACCCATCCACTCACCCTCTAACCCATCCACTCACTGACTAGTCCATCTCTTCCGCCCATGCCACTAAATCAGTGATCCACCCACCCACTCACTGATTCTCTCACTGATCCACACACCCACTCACTCACCTACTCACTCACCTACCCACCCACTCACCCACTCAATCACTCAACCACCCACTCACCTACCCACCCACTCACCCACTCAATCACTCAACCACCCACTCACTAACTCATCCACTCACTCACCCACTCACTCACCCACCCACCTACTCACCCACTCAGTCACCCACTCGTGTGTGTGCATGCATGCGTGTGTGCATGTGTGTGTGTGTGTGTGCGTCCCACGTAGGCGCACCACTACATGGGACAATACATCAAGCGAAGACAACTTTACGATGTAGAGAGGCCGTACCTGGTGAGGTGTGGCGGGGACCCTCTGGGGGAGGTGTTTGGTGTGGAGGGATTCTCACTCAGAGATCCCAGGTGAGGGAGATACAAAGAGGGTGGAGAGAGAGTGGGTGGGTGAGTGAGTGTGGGTGAGCGGATGAGTTATTTAGTGAGTGAGTGGGAAGGCGAGTGGGGGCGTGAATTATTGAGTGGATGGGTGAGCTGTTTAGTGAGTGGGCGAGTGATTGAGTGGGTGAATATTCTTTGGTTCTTTCACTAAAGTCACGTAGATAGAAAAATTATAATAAAGAAAGTGAAATAAAAATAAACAAGCACAAGAGAGAGAGGGGTGGAGAGAGAGAGAGGGGCGGGAGATAGAGCCTGCATCCAAACGCAGCCTGGATCTCCCTGTCTCTCTCTTCCAGACACTCGGTGGCAGCGCTGTTTGTGAAGTCATTCTCCATAGTGATGGCCGACAGCAGGCGAGGTGAAGTTCCCCTCCCTCCTCCTCACTCCCTCCCTCCTTCTCACTTCCTCCCCGGGTTCATAGCGCGACGTAGCACTAACTACTACTACACTACCGCTACCCATATACAGTCACACACTCACACACTCACACATTCACTCACTCACTCTCTTCTTTTTCTTCCCCTTCAGCCGGTGCCAACGTCACCACCACCTCCACCACTTCCTCTCCATCTTGCGCTCCAACCGGTGGCGGTGCTGTTGGTGTGGGTGGTGGTGGTGTGGGTGGTGGTGTGGGTGGTTGTGGTGGTGGTAGTGGTGTGGGTGGTGGTGGCGGTGGTGTGGGTGGTGGTTGTGATGGTGGTGGTGTGGGTGGTGGTGGTGGTGTTGGTGTGGTTGGTGGTGTTGGTGTGGGTGGTGGTGTTGGTGTGGGTGGTGGTGGCAGTGGTGGTGGCGGTGGTGTGGGTGGTGGTGTTGGTGTGGGTGATGGTGGTGGTGTGGGTGGTGGTGTTGGTGTGGGTGGTAGTGTTGGTGTTGTTGGTGTGGTTGGTGGTGTGGGTGGTGCTGGTGGTGTGGGTGGTGCTGGTGGTGTTATCGTGGGTGAGTGCGTGGTGTGCCGGAGTGAGCCGCGTAGCTGCACGTTAGTTCACGGCGACAGCGGTCACCTTGCCACGTGCCGCCGCTGCGCCTTGGAGCTGCAGCGGCGTGGCATGGCCTGCCCACTCTGCCGCAGGGAGATCCACTCTGTGGTGCACACGTTCCTGTCCTGACACGACACACAACAGACACACACAGACACACACACAGACACAACAACAACAACCGCCATTCGCCACTAAGTGGCGGTGACGTCACCACGACGCTTGTGCCAGGCTATGTGTACCCTGAGGCAACGTGAAGTGCAGAACGTCCGCTGGCAGGTCACAGGGCAGACCCAGGTGCCACGGGTCGACTGACTGAGATGACTGGCTGATGCACCACCTGTGCCTCCTACTGTGCCAACCTGCTGTGCTTTAGCCACCCGGCGCTCCGCTCGTTCTGAGCGTCGCTCCTCCGCCCTCCGTTGTTGTTGGAGTGCGACTACCTCCAACTGCCCAGTAGCATCCTTCACGAGCCTCCTCCACAGAGGCCGATCTTGACACCGCTGGTACCAGTCATCGGCAAGTCCACTCAGCTCCACGTCCTCCTGTACCACATCACTCCATTTCTTCTCTAACCCGTGCCGCACCCGCTTAGCCCCCTCAATCCGGCCGAACAAAAGCTGTTTCGGCATGCGGTGGCAGGGCATGCGGGCTACATGACCCAGCCATTGCAGCCTTGCCCGCTGGAGGAGCTCACCGATGGGACCTTGCCCAGATCTTTCAAGGATTTGTGAGCTCCTCACACAATCCAGTCTGGTTAAACCCAGGATGGATCGTAGGCAGGCCAGCTTAAATGTTTCTCACCGGCGAAGATGTTCCATTAGGGGGGTCCACGTTTCGCAAGCGTAGAGAAGGGAGGGAATGACCGTGGCCGAGAGGACCTGAAGCTTAGTGCGGAGCGACAGACCAGGTAGCTTCCACACAGCGTTACGCAACCGATGCAAAGATATTGCCGCTCGACTGATTCGGAGGGAGACCTCTGCTGTTAAACTGGAGCCAGTCATAAGCACACTGCCCAGGTATGGGAAACTCTCCACTCTCTCCACAACTGCCCCATCACCGATTGGGAGTTGTGGGGGTGGAGTGTCCGATGGTACAAAATACACAGACATACACACACAGACACGCACACACACAGACATGCACAACAATAACAACAACTGCCATTCGCCACTAAGTGGCGAATCGCGTCACCACGACGCTTGTGCCAGGACATGTGCACCTTGAGGCCACGTGAAGTGTCGAACGACCGCTGGCAGGAGGTCACGGGGCAGACCCAGGTGCCACGGGTCGACTGACTGAGATGAGATACACACAAAGAGACACAGAGAGACAGATACACAGACACAGATACACACAGACACACACAGACACAGATACACAGAGAGACAGAGAGAGACAGATAGATACACAGAGAGCGTTTGTTAATTTATGTCTCCTTAAGGACAATTTAATGTTCATGTTTTTACCTCAGAATGTAAAAAAAATGTTCCTCGTAATGTTCAAAATATTTTTTTGTCTACCTCAGAATGTTTATAAAAAAAATTAACCTCAGAATGTTATTTTTTTACCTCAATGTAAAAAAGATTTGCTTTTACCTCAGAATATAAAAAAATGTTTACCTCAATGTAGAAATTCTATTTTTTTACCTCACTCGCACTCTTGAATGCGTTTATTGCCGTTTAATATATTAAACTTTTGCACATTTTACCTCATCGTTTCCTGTCATCACTTTACGAGTTCACCGTGTGTGCGTGTGTGTGGGGAGCGTTGGTGCGCCAAAGCAAACCCCTCCAGTGAAGGCCCCCCGTGTGGCCTCTAACAGACTGTAGGGGCAAGTGTCTCTTAGCAGCTCGCAGCAACTGCGAGCACCGTCACGACAAAATTATCTTACATCCACGTTCACCCTCTGTGAATATTCACACGCACGTGGGAGACGCGCTAACCCATCCCTAGCGATCCGAGCGGTGCGTCTTAAGAGTGCGAGGATTATTCTCCTGGCCGCTCTAACACCGTTGCCACGTGACGAGCGACCTGACGGAGCTGCTTTCACTTGGTGCAGGGCAGGCCGCTCGCGTGGACCAAGATTGGCACAGCAACTCAGTGGGGGGCCCCCTTACACCCTGGTGGCAATACACTTAGTTTAGTTTTACTTAGGTCTCTGTTAGTGTGGGTCTCTGTGGGTATCTGTGTGGGTCTCTATGGGTCTCTGTGGGTCTCTGTGGGTATGGGTCTCTGTGGGTCTGTGTGGGTCTCTATGAGTATGGGTCTGTGGGTCTATGTGAGTGTGGGTGTCTGTGGGTCTCTGTGAGTCTATGTGGGTCTCTATGAGTCTCTGTGGGTCTCTATGAGTATGGGTCTCTATGAGTCTGTGAGTCTGTGTGGGTCTCTATGAGTCTCTATGGGTCTGTGTGGGTCTCTATGAGTATGGGTCTCTGTGAGTATGGGTCTCTGTGGGTCTCTATGAGTCTCTGTGTGTCTCTGTGAGTATGGGTCTCTATGAGTCTGTGTGGGTCTCTGTGGGTCTCTATGAGTCTCTATGGGTCTGTGTGGGTCTCTATGAGTATGGGTCTCTGTGAGTATGGGTCTCTGTGGGTCTCTATGGGTCTGTGTGGGTCTTTCCCTCCCCCCCCCCCCTTTATCCCCTGGCCGTCGCCTCCCCCTCGGGTGTCGGCCACGCCCACACCTCATCCAATCAGGAGTCTCTGGCTCACGGATGACGCGTCACCTCCAGCTTCCGGCGCTCAGCAGCACTTCCGGGGCGTGTAGAGTCCTGGGAGTCGGCGGCTGCGTCACGTGACCACTCCCACGTGGCTGCGTGCTGCCCGTTCCGTCCGTAGTTACCGTGAAAGACTTGAGACTTGCTGTATTTAGACTATATCGTGACATATTGAGGCGTTAAAACTATCACGGTTTGTTACTTGAACGATTTCCCTTCCCGCCGTGTAATAATGGGCAGTGTTTGGTAAGACTGTTGTTTTGTTTTTCATCATAACGGGACACATTTTTTACATTATTCCACATGCATAGCGGGGGGTAGGGTGTGACCTTGAGACGTTTGGAAGCCGGTTTAGCATGAGCACTTTAAGATTTCGTCAATAATGTAATCGGTCTTGCTCAAGCAAATACATTATGAAATTTGCACACGTGTCAATAACGATTGAATTTTTTTACACGTGGAAAAATGTGTTCTATTTTTTTGCAAAAAATTGCAAATGCAGTTTATTTTCCAAGTGTTGTGAAAGCCTTTATTCTTAATGCTCTGTTGAGCACGAAGTGCCCGTGGGTATAACCTGTGGTAATCCCCATATATACAAAAGGCAAAGTTGTGAATGTGTGTGTTGTCTGTACTTCTCCACATGCAACAAACTGGAAATTTGCCATGTGGGTACTTTCCAGGCTGTACACCATGCAAACATTATACAAATACACTTTTGTATTTTTTTAGGGGGGGGGGAGCTCAATAATGCATTTTATTTTTTGCACGGCAAGTGAGCTGTGACGTCAAATCTGTCACGTGACCACTTGTGTGCACCCAGCACGTGCCTGTCCAAGTAATAAACTCCACTCGTTAACACTTGTGTGCACCCAGCACGTGCCTGTCCAAGTAATAAACTCCACTCGTGAACACTTGTGTGTACCCAGCACATGCCTGTCCAAGTAATAAACTCCACTCGTGAACACTTGTGTGCACCCAGCACGTGCCTGCCCAAGTAATAAACTCCTGAGCACGAGGCGCGAGCGACTAACCAAGACATGGACAGAAGAGAGTGGTGGCAAGGCGAGTTGGCAGACGACATCTACCGCGTCCTTCGAGAGAAGGTATCCGCCTCTCTCGTCAATAGGCCTCCTACACGCAGACGCGAATCCTACGAACTGATTTACACGGCACGTACGTTTGGGTGCTCGACTCGCAGTGAGTGGGTTGCAAGTTCAATCCTGGCCAGCGGATCAACCCAGCCCCCTATCTCTCCGGGGACTATAACATGAGCAATACGGTTCGAAGAATAAAAGTGGCTGTGCTTTGGAGCTACGGATCTCCACACCTCGTGGTTTTGTTTCATCATAGGCTGAGGACTATTCTTAGCTCTTTCGGTAAAGTCACGTTGAAGGGAAACAATAAAATAATAATATATATAAAACAATAAAAAAATATCACGACATTTCAACCATAACACAAACGGTCGTCATCAGGTGTGTCGGTTTGCATAAAGTTATCTATTTTAAAACGATTTATTTATTTATAAAAACGTCAGCGCCACGCGCAGCGATTTGGCAGTTTATTTAGAAGGACTAGTCCATCTATGTTCTGAAAAGAGGAGGGGGGAGACGAAAAATTAATGTATGCTGTCTGAAAGCCACTGTAAGCGTGAACAATCAATTAAGACCTGAAATGGTTTATCAAATCTTTCCAATGATTGCTAAGCCAGAATCCATCTTCTCGGTTGAAATTGTCTCTGTGCTTGTATATGTGGATAACCTCATGAACGAATCTCTCATGGTAGCCAGATGGCTTACAAAGGCTGAGAACTACCGAATTAGTTCTTCGCCATCTTTCACTCGCTTGAAAAGGGAGACAATTTTGGCCCGTGGCTTTTGTCACTCTTGGTTTGCGTGACGGCGAAAGTTAAATGCTGTGGCCCACCGTAACCGGGCACGTCGCCTCCTTCGACCCCCAGAATAATCTATTATCGTTTCAAAACACCTCTTGACCTCTTGACCCAACTCCACAGCGTCCCAACTGCCCTACCAAACCCCGCGTCCTCTTTTTGTTTTTCCCTCGCAGGAGCTGTCGCTGCCTCGGTTTTGCGCTACGCTCGCCCCAGCTGCACCTCCGTCGCCACTTCGTCGACCTCCTGGCAACGCTGAGCGAGCACCTGCAGCTGAGTGTGGCCACGCACCACCTGGCCATCGCGATGTTAGACGTGTTCATGGACCGCCACGACATCACCGTCCTCTGCCTCTACACCTGCTCAATCTGCTACCTCATTATAGCAGGTCGGTCAATCGCTCACGTGCCCACCCACCCACCCGATCACCCGATCACTCGCTCATTTCTCGCTCGTACGCTTGGTCGCTTGCTCACCGTCGGCATGCGTGTCCCTGACACCCTGCGCAGCCAAGTTCGAGGAGATGGATGAGCAGGTGCCGCGACTGGACTGGGTGAACCGGCTGGAGGTGATGACCAAGCAAGGGCTAAGTCTGTCCAAGGAGGAATTGCAGCAGACGGAGGTAGCTGCATGCCCCTATTAATTCAGCATGCAATGTTTCACCCCAGAACCGTTCCGTGCATTGTCATGATTCAAGGTCACGATTTGATTCAAGAAACCAATTGTTTCGTCTTGTTACTTTACAATCTTACTCTGTGGGTCTGTCGGTAAAGTCACGTAGATGGAAAAATAATTTTAAAAAATCACGACGTTTCGATGGCAACACAAGCAGTTGTCCTCAGGTGATTGCTTGTGTTGCGATCGAAACGTCAAAGACCCAAAGAGTATGAACACATCATCTCTGTTTCATGCCAACTAATTATTCTGTAAACAATTTGAATGTACAGCCCGAATTTGAATATAGAAGCGTGTCTTCTTACTAGATAACAGGAAGGCAAAAGCTGCAGAATAACATTACCACAGCAGACCTGACGAATGAACGTGGAGTGGTGCAGGAAATTCTCCCTTCCTATGGTGGGGCTCAGTCTCTCCGTAAAACAATCACCCCGTGACGATTTGCTTGCGTTGCGATCGAAACATCGTGATATTTTTTGTTAATTTTTCAATCTACGTGGCTTTACCGAAAGACCCAAAAGAATATGATCGTCTTCTTTGGTTCTTTCGGTAAAGTCACGTAGAATGAGAATAAAATAATCACTTGATGAAATAAATAACACAATAATGAGAATATTATTGTGTTATTTTATCAATGTATTATTTTATTCTCATTCTACGTGGTGACTTTACCGAAAGAACCAAAGAAGATGAATCCTTGCAGTCACGAAAGCTTTAAATCGAAATTTAATATGATGGTCATTGCATTTACCCGTGCAGACGTCTCCCCCCTCCTCTTTTCAAAAAATAGATGGACTAGTCCTGGCAAACAGCCAATCGTTGCGCGTGACGCAAACGTTATTTATATATATAAATAAATAAATATGCCGTTTCCAAAATAAATTTATGCAAACCGACACACCTGATGATGACCGTTTGAGTTATGGTCGAAACGTCGTGAGAATTTTTATTGTTTTATATATATTTTGTTGTTTCTCTTCAACGTGACTTTACCGAAAAAACTAAGAATAAGATGGCAAATATTTTAAACAATATCCATGACGACTAAATGAAGCTGATATGTGGATTCCTGTGCGTGCGAATTTCACGTCCTAGTCCATCACGGATGCCCTGAGACTCGGTGAGGCGCTCCAGCATTACCCATGGTGCCTTGTGACTCATTGGTAGATGGGCCCTTATGGTTGAGGTTTCTCATCACCTTGCTGAATTAAATAAGCAGATGAACGCTAAACGATTAGACATTCCTCTGGTGCTGTTGCTGGCTTCTTAGTATTTTGGGCCTGTGCTTAGCAACCGTTATTTAAACATAACAACATTAAGTTGCACACTCTTAATTTTTAGAGATTGGAGAGTATGGTTTTCAGATTTTGCCCCAGGGTTGTTTCCACTTATGTTATATTGAGGACAAACTACTACAAACGACAGTACTATGCAGTGGTGTTAATTACTGCAGTACATCTTAGATGTTTTTATTGATGTTAAATTATTATATTGCTGTCAAGGGCACGGTGTGATATTGGGTTCAATGATCACAAGATGGGTGTGAACCTAACATTATTAGACCCACATGCATGGACCTGTGTGTGTCAAGATGGGCTTGAACCTAACATGATTAGACACACAGGCATGGACCTGTGTGTGTCAAGATGGGCTTGAACCTAACATGATTAGACCCACAGGCATGGACCTGTGTGTGTCAAGATGGGCTTGAACCTAACATGATTAGACACACAGGCATGGACCTGTGTGTGTCAAGATGGGCTTGAACCTAACATGATTAGACCCACAGGCATGGACCTGTGTGTGTCAAGATGGGCTTGAAGCTAACATGATTAGACCCACAGGCATGGACCTGTGTGTGTCAAGATGGGCTTGAACCTAACATGATGAGACACATAGGCATGGACCTGTGTGTGTCAAGATGGGCTTGAACCTAACATGATTAGACACACACAGGCATGGACCTGTGTGTCTGTTCTAACTCTACGTCCTCCCCCTGTGTTCGAACTCTTCAGTAAATACAACTTCAACAGGAAGCAGGTCATGGAGCTTCAGGAAAATCCTGCTGTCCACTCTGAGCAGCCCTCCCACTCAGCCTCAGCCATACCACGTGTGCCTCTTCACCAGTCAACTCTACAGCAGCAGCAGCAGCAGCCACAGCCACTACAGCAGCAGCAGCAACAGCAGCAGCCACAGCAGCAGCAGCAGCCACAACAACAGCAGCAGCCACAGCAGCAGCAGCAACAGCAGCAGCAACAGCAGCAGCAACAGCAGCAACAACAGCAGCAGCAGCAACAGCAGCAACAGCAGCAACAGCAGCAGCCACAGCAGCAGCCACAGCAGCAGCAACAACAGCAACAAATGATGCAGCAGCAGCAACTGCAGCAGCAGCAGAAACCACAGCAGCAGCAGCAGCCACAACAACAACAGCAGCAGGAGCAATAGCAGCAGGAGGAGCAGCAGCAGCCACAGCAGCAGCCACAGCAACAGCCACAGTAGCTGCAGCAGCAGCCACAGCAACAACAACAACAGCAGCAGCAACAGCAGCAGCCACAGCAGCAGCAGCCACAGCAGCAGCAGCAACAACAGTAGCAGGAGGAGCAGCATCTGGTGCCCAAGTCGGTGCAGACGCCACCTGTGGAGGTGGGTCAGGAGATGGAGTCGTCGTCGCCGCCGCTGCCGCCGCCGTTCAGCAAAGAGACCCTTGGCAACATTTGGGATGACCACGTTTTGGCCGCGCAAGCCGCGTGTCAGCAGGAACCTGGCCATTGAGCCGCACAACAGATAGATCGGCAGGCTGTGCGGCGATTGCTGTTGCGTTTTCGGCAGGGCACCGATTTCAGGAATGCAGAACACGGAGCGAGTTGTCGGTCAAAGCTGAGCTCGTCAGAGCTTTGGTCGGCAAGCTGTGGGGGGGGTGGGGGGTGTTCAAGGAGGCTGTAGATTACCGGCAACGAAAGCGTCGCAGAATCTTTGCGACGGTTGCAAATTTCTATTAATGAGGCGTCGTGCCGCACGCAATCCTGTGAATATCGCAAACCGACTTCCGCTGGTCAAGAGGCCAGCCGAACGCCGACAAATAGTGGGTCGGCCTGCAGTTAAAAGCCACGCTGTTGGGGCCCGGCTCCGCTCTGGCCATTTTATGTTTGGCCATGAATTCAAATGGCCAAAGAGACATAGTAAGAATTGTCTTCAAGCCTAAGTGAGCATTGGTTGATGCTTATTTTCACGGGAGTTTCTCAGCTAATGAAGGTATTTTTTAAGGACATGTCTGTGAAGCGATCGTTGCCGTTCCACAAAGCGGTACTTACTGCGTCAATCCCGGAGGAATAATTGGTCGCGAAAGCCTACGTGTTAAACTGGAATAATTGTAGAATCCACCTCTGTGTGCGAATTGAACTGGCGACTATCTGGTTATAGGTTGGACACTTTTATCACTGCGCTACACTGAACAACATTACCAAATACACGGAACATAATGTGCCATCTGTTTAGCCGTTAAAAGAATTGAGGAGAAAAAAATAACCATGCGTGGAATTTGTACCAATCTCATGTCTCTGTTGCGGGGCATAGTGTTAGCCCAAAGCCACCCAGACACTTCCATTAAACCAGGGGTCGGGAACCTTTTTGACTAAGAGAGCCATGAAAGCAAAAAATTTGGAAATTTATTTCAGTGAGAGCCATATAATATATTTTAAAAGTGAATTCAACTAAATGTCAGTATAATAAGCCTCTGAATTTATTCTTTTAAATAATGTTGTTATAACACTCACCATTAATGCGACTTCTGGTGCTGCATGGATTTGCTGATGTCTTTGTAGTCGGGTTGGTACTTGGTGAGGTTAAGCTTCATGCAAGCGTTGAGGCTTTCATCCGTTAAACGTGATCGTAGGTTGGACTTGATGTTTTTAAGATGTGAGAATGACTGCTCACATGCATACGTAGATCCAAACATGGTCAATACAGCAATACTCACACGCTGCAGTGTGTGGTATGTGACAGGAAGCGCGTTCCAAGTTTTGAGAATCAGCTGGTCTTCGGGTTGGAGTTTTTTCATTTCTGTCCACATGTGCTTGCTCGCCAACTCCGCTTTCTGTCGTGTGATTCTTTCCAAATCTTCATTCAGTGACTTGAACTTATTCACCCACATGTCTGAGGCCTTCAGGTCAGCCACTTCTGCTTCAAAATCTCTGACGGAGACACCAGGGATGTAATTCAGGTCGGCTGTGTTCAGTGAACACTCGTTTGGATGGGTGATGAACTTAAAAAGACGAGTGTGCTCACGAAATTCTCCAAAGCGTGCTTTGAAGGACTGTAGGAGACTGGATGTGCAGCCAGCTAGCTGGTGGAGATCAAGGTTTTGAATGGGCTCACTTGCTGTGCATGCATCTTTAAATTGGCTCAGTTTTTCAAAATGTAGTAAACGACCTGTTTCAAGATCCGTGATGAAAAGCTCCAGCTTGTTTTCAAAAGAAAATACAGCTTGTTGAAGGGATAACACTGTATTTCCAATGCCTTGCATTTTCACGTTGAGCTGGTTCAGATGTTCAGTCAGATCTACGAGATAGTAAAACTTGAGGAGCCACTCGGTGTCGGCTAGCTCAGGATGCCCGACGCCTTTCATTTCAAGGAAAGTCCGGATTTCGTTCAGGCAAGCCGCAAAACGGCTAAGCACCTTCCCTCTTGACAACCAACGCACATTGCTGTGCAAAAGCAGACCAGGATAGTTATTTACAACTTCATCCAGCAGTGTTTTAAACTGGCGATCATTTAAGGCTCGGGCAACAATAAAGTTGATCACACGAATGACCAGCGACATCACTTCGCCAAACTGCCTGTCACACATCTGAGCACAAAGTGCCTCCTGGTGTATAATGCAATGGAAACTTAGGATGGGTCTATTTTCATGTTCACAGAGAAGCGCCACAAATCCTTTGTTTTTCCCCACCATACACGGAGCACCATCAGTACACACTGAGAGAAGTTTATCCATAGGTAGACTTTTTTCTTGAGCAAACGCCATGAAAGACTTGAATAAATCCTCACCTCTTGTGGACCCTTTTAATGGCAGAACAGCAAGACTTTCTTCGCGCAGTGTGTCACCAACAGCATATCTTGCAATCACGCTGAACTGCGACAAATGGCTCACGTCTGTTGACTCATCCAAAGCCAGAGAAAAGAACGGCGCTGCATTTATGTCCTTCACTTGCGTTTCCTCCACTTTGTTTGCCATCACGATGGTACGATCATGAACAGTTCTTGCCGACAGAGGCATGTCTTGTATCCGTTTGATTATCTTGTCTTTGTTCGGAAGATCATCAAAAGTTCATTGGCTACATCCAGCATGAACGTTTTAGCATACTCGCCATCTGTGAATGGTTTTCCGTTCCTCACTATTGCTAAAGAACCAGCAAAGCTAGCCGAATTATAGTCACCTTGCCGGGTCCATACGCGGAGTTGCTGCTGGCTAGCTTGCACCCTGCTCAGAAGCTCTTGGCACGCTTTCTTTCTGCTGTCTCCCGCAGGGTATTTTGATGCAAAGGTAGCGTGGCGCGTGTCGAAGTGCCGCTTTACATTCGACCGTTTCAACGATGTAATTTTGTCATTGCAAATTAGACACACCGCAGAACCCGCTCTCTCCACAAAGGCGAATTCTTCGGTCCATTCGTCCTGAAATGTACGATACTCGTCGTCTTTTTTTCTTTTCGCCATCTTCTTCGTCGAAGGGTTAGCTTTGAGCTAATGACCGAGCAGACGCAGTCTCAGACTGATTCAAAAGGGGGCGTTTACCTGTTTTACCCAGCAACGGCAAACGTAGGCCAGTATCATCCAATTAAAATAATGGACAATTGCTCCTGCAGCCCTGAACAGGACATGCGCAGTGAAAAATCGATGGATGGATTAAAACAAGTGAGAATATTTTGTTTTATCTGCGAGCCATATGCAATCATCAAAAGAGCCACATCTGGCTCGCGAGCCATAGGTTCCCGACCCCTGCATTAAACAGTGCGAACTGTGTCTGCTACTTGTTTTTATATATTGCGACCTTGTCACTTATGCATCTCTCAGAAAGAATGTGTATTAATGAAATTACGTGTAATTGTAGGGATGGCAAAGTCAAGTTCGCAGTTTTCTGCATCGACATGTGAAAGATGCTGCTACGGACAGGTGTAATGCTGTAATTTCATTGTGGATAATTATGTACACTTTAAATGGGCACATTTAATCCTGTGTGTGACTGGGTGACAGCATTTAGATTCAGAATTATCTCTTGCATGTGAGACAAGGGAATCATTCATTGTTTTAGACTATTAATTTAGAAAAAAATTATGTTACTGATAAAACTGTCTTCCTGCTCAAACGATCATGGCATGATATTCGTATTTATGGTCCTGATCCAGTGTTGGTAATTCCTTTAATATCACCAACAAATAGTATTTAAACCTGTAATTGACTAAAAAATCCGATCATAACAGCGCAGGTTGTAAAATCATGTTTTACTTGCAAATAAACACGAACGGTTTCTTCTTAAGCAGTGCATTGTGGTTCTCTTACCTTTGGTCACTGTCAAAATAAATCTGAGCAAATCTGACCGACTGTCAGGTAGCACCAATACAGAGATGGGTAACTCTAGGCCCATGTAGTCATTGATCAGACTCATCAGTGTGGTATCATCACCAATACAGAGATGGGTAACTCTAGGCCCATGTAGTCATTGATCAGACTCATCAGTGTGGTATCATCACCAATACAGAGATGGGTAACTCTAGGCCCATGTAGTCATTGATCAGACTTATCAGTGTGGTATCACCACCAATACAGAGATGGGTAACTCTAGGCCCATGTAGTCATTGATCAGACTCATCAGTGTGGTATCATCATCACCAATGCTCACTGCAGTGAAGACTGCCTCTGGCAAGCCACACATGTAGAGTTGCCACTTTCACACCGCGGGGTCAATTAGCTGGGCTAATTCAAAGCAGCTCGAGAAAAACACAATACAAACTCAGCGTCTGATGCCACGATACTGCTAAGGCAAGATGAGCCCATCATAATAGTAACACTGTGTGTCTGTGTACACCATGTTAATTACACTGTGTGTGTACACCATGTTAATCACACTGTGTGTGTGTGTACACCTATGTTAATCACACTGTGTGTGTGTACACCTATGTTAATCACACTGTGTGTGTACACCATGTTAATCACACTGTGTGTGTACACCATGTTAACCACGCTGTGTGTGTACACCTATGTTAATCACACTGTGTGTGTACACCATGTTAATCACACTGTGTGTGTACACCATGTTAATCACACTGTGTGTGTACACCATGTTAATCACACTGTGTGTGTACAACATGTTAATCACACTGTGTGTGTACACCATGTCAATCACACTGTGTGTGTACACCTATGTTAATCACACTGTGTGTGTACACCTATGTTAATCACACTGTGTGTGTGTGTACACCTATGTTAATCACACTGTGTGTGTGTACACCTATGTTAATCACACTGTGTGTGTACACCTATGTTAATCACACTGTGTGTGTACACCATGTTAACCACGCTGTGTGTGTACACTATGTTAACCACGCTGTGTGTGTACACCATGTTAACCACACTGTGTCCACCTATGCTAATCACACTGTGTGTGTACACCTATGTTAATCACACTGTGTGTGTGTACACCTATGTTAACCACACTGTGTGTGTACACCATGTTAATCACACTGTGTGTGTAGACCATGTTAATCACACTGTGTGTGCGTACACCTATGTTCATCACACTGTGTGTGTGTACACCATGTTAATCACACTGTGTGTGTACATTTATGTTAACCAAATGCCAACGTTGGCTCAGCGTTGCATGTTTACTGGGTTTGAATTAAAATGTTGTGTTCTCGATGGAGTAATTTCTGCCCTTCTAAATTTTTCAACGCTTTTACCGAACTTGATTCCTCTGTCTGTCGTGGTCAAATTCTTGTAATAAAAATGTAGTCTACTACATTTAATACAGGCTATGACAATTCATATCCTGTATTAAAATCGGCATCAATTAATCAATTCATTGCCTCCTTTCCAGCAATTAAAAATAAGATTTATGGACGGCATCTTTAAAAATGTTTGTGCAGGTGGGAAAAACGCCGCGGTCCCTAAACTGCGGAATCGTCTCGCGCGACGAGCAGGCGCCGCGTGTCTGAGGCGCGCCTGCTCCGTGTGCGTGGTGTTAACGAGTTACGGACAGCATCACACACACAAAAAAAAGTAGCACGTTGAAGATTAATTTATAAAGTAAACAATCAATTAAACGGCTCTTTTAAAGCAATTACAATTTTTTTTATGGACGGATTATTTAATTTAATGGTTTTTTTGGCTAGGTCAATGAAACGCCGCGGTCCCTAAATTGTGGAATCGCCTCGCCGGGGAAGTAGGCGCCACGTCCTTCTCTCACGGCGGTGAGTTATAAACTATTTAATGATTGTTATTATTATTAATCTTTAAAGCTTGTGATCAAAACATCGTCCACTTCCCGTTGCCCACTCGACTTCGTCTTCCTCTTCTTTACCTTTTAGCGCACTTTAAAATAAGAAGGCGTTGTTTAAGAATAAAACGTTGTTGTTGTTATTGTGTGTAAGGCGTTTCCAGGGTAGTCCTCGACTTACGACGGAGTTGCGTTACAGCCACCAACACCGTAACTCGAAAATATCGTCCTTAGCCTATCCGGGAGTCTTACAGAATGGTGATAATTTAGCAAAAACAGAGAAAGTTTACAGTAGTACTGTATAAACTATATACCGCATGTATTTATTAAAATACTGTATTGCACAGTGAAATGTAAAGTTAAACAAACAAGGTTAATTCTTAGACTATGAGCTGCAATTTAATATAAAGTTTTTTCCAGGAAACAATCCTATCTAAGCTATAACAACTTTAAACATGCATTGAACGTAGCGTATCGTATGTTGTACTGTACTCGCCAAGATTCGTACGTCGCACGTCGCTGCGTTTGCCTGCCGCGCGAAATTTAAAATATTTTAACAATTTTGTCTTATCGTAAGATCGTAAGATCGAAATAGCGTAAGTCGGGGATCGTCGTAAGTCGGGGATCGTCATAAGTCGGGGACCGTCGTAAGTCAGGGACCTCGTGTGCTGCCCTGCAGGCTGTCACCACGTGTGATGTCACCACCACGTGTGTTGTCACCACCTCGTGTGTTGTCACCACCACGTGTGATGTCACCACCACGTGTGATGTCACCACCACGTGTGATGTCACCACCACGTGTGCTGTCACCACCACGTGTGATGTCACCACGTGTGCTGTCACCTGTTAATGAACTCCGCGTTCAAATCCAATTAAAATTAGTTTTATACATTTGTGGCGGCCCATTGTAAAACCTCAACACACTGAGATGTCTCAGAATATTGAAGTCAGCAACCCCCCCCAAAGTCAAAATCCTGGCTCCTAGCCCACTGACCCTCCTCCACCTACAACACGTGGAGATCCCTTTATACAGCAGTGGCTTGGCAAAGAGTTGCAAATCATAATTGTTTTATATTTTTATTATTTTATTGTTTCCCTTCTACGTGGTGACTTTACCGAAAGAACCAAGAATATAATAAAACAATAGTAATATAATAATACAATATTATAATAACATTTAATATATAATATAAAATATATCATATATAATAATTACATATTTTAATTAAATATTATAATAGTAATATAATAATATAATAATACATTTTGATTTAAAGCTTTCGTGACTGCAGGGATTCATATTCTTGGTTCTTTCAGTAGAGTCACCTGCACGTAGAAGGGAAACAATAAAATAATGAAAATATAAAACAATAAAATTGTTCTTGCTGTGGTTTTTCTTGCTGTGGTTTTCACACCTGATGATGATTGCTTGTGTTGCAGTCGAAACGTCGTGATAATTTTATTGTTTTACATATTTTTTATTGTTCCCTTCTACGTGGTGACTTTACCGAAAGAACCAAGAATAATATAATATAACAATAATAGGGGTTATTCCTCTTTTTTTTCTGGCAATAAAAAGAAAGCCGTCCCTTGGTGTGGACCAATCAGTTTGAAGGACAATGCATCAAATATTATCATAGTATTTGTGTTTTGTTTACATTTTGACTGCAGGTGTTGTGGTTAATGCAGTAACATGAATCCTTGTTAAAAGGTTTCAGTTTTGTTGCCAGAAAAAAAGGGGAAACCCCCCTCCCCCTATTATTGTTATTATTGTTATTATTATTGTTATTATTATGATGATGCAGTGATCACCTTTGTGTTGGGTGGTTTTGACTGTAGCCGCGGCGAGGATGACCCAGAGTCTGCGTGAGGATTTTATGGTCCTCCTGCATAGACCCAGATGTTGATGAGGCCTGTCAACCCCCCTGCCAGCACCACCACCACCATCACCACCACCATCATCACCATCATCACCACCACCACCATCACCACCCTCACCATCACCACCATCATCACCACCCTCACCACCATCATCACCACCATCACCACCACCATCACCACCATCATCACCACCATCACCACCATCACCATTACCACCACCCTCACCATCACCATCACCTCCATCACCACCATCACCACCCTCACCACCACCACCACCACCCTCACCATCACCACCACCACCATCACCACCATCATCACCACCATCACCACCATCACCACCACCATCACCACCATCATCACCACCATCACCACCATCACCATTACCACCACCCTCACCATCACCTCCATCACCATCACCATCGCCACCACCATCACCACCCTCACCACCACCACCACCACCACCCTCACCACCACCATCACCACCATCACCACCACCATCACCACCCTCACCACCACCATCACCACCACCCTCACCATCACCACCACCATCACCCTCACCACTGTTGTATACGGCCCCTTTTTCCACAATTAATATCCATAAGAATATTTACGGATGCATACACATAGATTTATTTTTCCCTTCTTTCGTGACAAACAATATATATTTTTTAATAATGAATAAAACCCGCAAGCCAGAAAAACGAAAAACCAGATGTCGGTCATAAACAGGCCATATATATAAAGAAATAATAAAACTCTCAAGGCGAGGATGTAACAGCTATCGGCGAAAATCGCCAGATGAACAAGAGTTTGATGGGCCCCTTAGGAAAGGTCCCTCCGAGGTCAGAACACCAAGAGAGTAGACACGGAGACGCCAACAGGGTAAATCGTATACAATTTTTTTTGTTTCTTATTTGTCAGTAAAACAAAAATATATAATTAAAAGGCAACAACAAGAATAAGATCAAATTAACGGTCCTAACGCTCACTCCAATTAAGACCAGGCCACCAGATACATCAGTGAATTATTATCCGATAATTAATTCGCTATCAAATGATTTTCACCTTTAATACTTACTGTTAAAACAAAGCTTGGAGACAAATACCGAGTCACATCAAAGGTTTTCGAGAAGGAATGAGACAACGGGCAAACTTGCGAAAGAGTTTAAACAATATCCCAAGCAACCCCGACCACCTTTGTCTCTTGCAACGCGGAGAAGCAGGAGTTACACCTTATCACGAGGGGCCATCTGGAAAAGCCGGCCGGGTTTGATGAGGAGGCACACCCCACCCCACACACGGCAATCAGGCAAACAAAGTTTTAAAGAAATTGCAATATAACATTAATAATAACGTGTTCACCTTACACGACATTCCATTATAGAACCTTACAGAACCAAGGGATATGGATTCCAACAATCAAGAAACGGACCTCTTAAACTCAGGATGATAATTATTTTTCTTTTTAATAATTCCATCATAACAATTCGAACCTCGGTAAAACCGAGAGGTGTCGGGAGGACGTAGTTACAAACACGAGTCTTGGCAAACATGGGAGCAAATGGTATTTGAGAAATATAAGTCGAAAGTATAAAGAGATAGGTGCTCCCGACCACCTTTGTCTCTCCCGAAGAGCGCGAGAGAGGAATTTCACGCCAGGGCAAACAGATCGTTATCGCAGGAACCATCTGCCACACACGGGACTTATTAGTGGCCCCACCCCACCCTGCACACGGGCAGCAAAAGAGCGAGCGTGCTTTAAGTTAAATAAACTGTCACACATTTATAAACACAAAGTGACGAAAATTAAAAAAACTAAGTAAGAGCCAAGGTAACGGGGTGGATTAGGCTGTTAGAATGTGGAGTCGAAATGATATTTGCAAAGTATAGAGAGATGGGAAGATCCCGGCCACCTTTGTCTTTCCCTGCAGCACGTGATAAAATGCATACGCTCGGAAGAGCATCTTCACTTGGAAACAAATCAAATACTATGAATCACAAGCATGATCATAACTGTGTATGATAAGATACCAACTGTGATGTGAAATGTTAAACTAAAAAAAATCGTAACCATTTCTTTGTGCGTCGAAAACGTGTACGAAAAGGGGGGGGGGAACCCGCCCCTCTCTCTGGGTGGATGGAGTAGACAACCAGACGCCTTCAAGATGAATCGAAGTGTCTGTTGTCTTGATGTTTATGGCTTGAGGAAAGACCCGAACAGAACCGTGTCATAAATGACACACACACAAACATACACACTGACACACGAACCCCCCCCCCCCCCACCACCGACACACGAACCCCCCCACCGACATACGATCAGATCAAAGATAGCTCCGCCTCGTGAGGGGGAGCCGAGAAGGAGAGAGATTTTTGGCATAAAAAGGAGCCGTTTCAGCATTGAAATCAACTCATCAGCCCTCGGGGGCAGCTCAACAGAAGAAGACTCATCTCAACTCAGCTCAACAGAAGAAGACTCATCTCTACTCATCTCAGCAGAAGACCCGCTCAACTCATCTCAGCAGAAGACCAGCCATCACCGACGCCGGAGACGCCTCTACAACTCGCCGAATTGGCGAGTGTCGCCGATTGGCGACCCGCTGCCGCTGTTAGCGGCCAGCGCCACCACGAGCGAATCGTGAGCCTGCAATCTACAACCGCCGACGACGGAACACCAGCGTGCTAGCTGCTCGCAGACGCACTGCGCGCATTACCTACCGTCCGCGTACAACCGCGCCGCTGCGGGCATGCTTCTATCGCCATCTACCAGACGGTCATCGCAGCTACAACAACGTATCTACTCGTTCACCAACATCCGTCGAGTCCGAACCAACTACTGAAAGAAGAATCAACTGATACGTATGATACACTGCCCCCCACTACACGACAAACCAGACGTCTGCTTGACGCAAAGAATCGATTCTGAACATTGGCCTACTCTTTCACCACTCATACCATTCAACACACACACGGGTCATTAACAAAGCCTAAAACCTCAAGCCATTGAATTATCCGTGATTGTGGAAACATCGCAACGACCGAGTGAATAATCCATCGTTTTTAAGAGTGTTCATAATTTTCCTCTGTAATATTGTGCTGGGGCTGTACTTCTAACCGCATAAATTACCAACTGACCCATTAACAAGGATTAATTCTTGGCACCTCACCACGGAGCGCCCTCGCGGGGGTGAAGAGCGGGTTCAACCGGTTCCCTGTCAAGGGTCTGGCCACAATTAATTAAAAGATTTGCCCGAGATAAGGATCTCAAAAGGAAACATCGCCACCCATTGAGTTGCGTTGAAAAGTCGATTAGAAATACTTGAGTCGTTCGTTAATATTTTTCTTTCTACATAATCTTGCTGGTATCCACGAATGAAATAACGAATTCAAACGCATATTTGTGCCTCCAAGAATAATACTGGTTGGAGTGCCCTTTCAACGAGTAGCGTTGCATAATAATCAGTCATCCTATTGTTAACAACGTGACAATAATTGCATTAAGGGCCGCGCATGATCAATGACCGAATACTGTGTTGTGTGACAATTCAAGTAACGAAGCATTGCGGCCATCGAGTGGTGTTGATAAGGCAATTAGAAGTATTTCAGTCGAACGCTTTAAATTCATAATCGTTATGAATCAATGAACGAACATCAACGTGGTACTGTGCTGACGATTTCAAGCATAATAACTTCGCATATCAGAATGTATTAAGGATTGGATACGAATCAAAGACCAAGTGCCGTGTTGTGTAACAATTCAAGCATACGAGTTTGCATATTATAAAGTTAAGGTTTGATAGAATAGTTCGCATGTTTTTAATCTCTCTCTCAACAACCGATCGATTGCGTTACGCGTCGGGAATTAACCACAGGTGCCGCTATCGAGGTGAAACAACGCAATCGTGATGGTATCATGTTAATGCTGTGTTGAAATTCCAAAATCCCGAGATTGAGTTTTTATATTATCCAAAAATTAAAGTTAGCTAGAAATAAAATTGACTAAAGCAGAAGGTTTGTGTGTGATTCTTCCTGAAATTCTGCATAATATTGTTCTGCGTATGAGATCTGAATCCTGGGGATCTATCATAAGCACGCTATCACCACACATAATCCATAACACATAATTCATAATGTTCAATCGAGAGTAATCGTATCCTTATCGATAATACGGAATTAAAGAGCAGAGTCGAATCGACTCTCTCATTCACGCTCACAACGCCTGCGTCACTGCATACGATTAATTGCGTTATTCCAATTCATAACACAATCCTCGTCACCGAGGCCCGACCTGATAATCCATAACGACCTGCATTGTCCTAACCACGCCCACTCGCATAAATTAATACGATTATCTCTCGAATCAGCATAATTTATGCGCATAATTAGACTAATTAACATAATTTCCGATAAATTATGTAAATCTCAAATTTCATTTAATTTTAATTATTTTCATCAATTTTCATAACACCTATATATACAACATATTGGGGGCGTCGTCCGGGATCTCTCGCAGACAGTTTATGCTTGAACTAAGGAACAAATCACTGTTGTATTAACCAAGGTATTATGATCTATATATACAACAGTGTACTATAGTGTAGTGTTTACTGTAGTGTAGTGTGTACTATAGTGTAGTGTATACTATAGTGTAGTGTGTACTGTAGTGTAATGTATACTATAGTGTAGTGTATAGTGTAGTGTGTACTATAGAGTAGTGTATACTATAGTGTGTACTATAGTGTAGTGTATACTATAGTGTAGTGTGTACTATATACTATAGTGTAGTGTGTACTATAGTGTAGTGTATACTATAGTGTAGTGTATAGTGTAGTGTGTACTATAGTGTAGTGTATACTATAGTGTACTGTATACTTCAGTGTAGTGTGCACTATATACTATAGTGTAGTGTGTACTATAGTGTAGTGTGTACTATATACTATAGTGTAGTGTGTACTATAGTGTAGTGTGTACTGTATACTATAGTGTATACTATAGTGTAGTGTATTGTATACTACAGTGTAGTGTGTACTATATACTATACTGTAGTGTGTACTATAGTGTAGTGTGTACTGTATACTATAGTGTAGTGTGTACTATAGTGTCGTGTGTACTATAGTGTACTGTAGTGTGGTGTGTACTGTAATGTAGTGTGTACTGTAGTGTGGTGTGCACTATAGTGTAGTGTGTACTACAGTGTAGTGTGTACTATAGTGTAGTGTGTACTATAGTGTAGTGTGTACTATAGTGTAGTGTGTACTGTAGTGTAGTGTACTGTATACTACAGTATAGTGTGTACTATAGTGTAGTGTACTGTATACTACAGTGTAGTGTGTACTATATACTATAGTCAAGTGTGTACTGTAGTGTAGTGTGTACTGTAGTGTGTACTATAGTGTAGTGTACTGTATACTACAGTGAAGAGTGTACTATATGCTGTAGTGTAGTGTGTACTATAGTGTAGTGTGTACTGTATACTATAGTGTAGTGTGTACTGTGTACTATAGTGTGTACTATAGTGTAGTGTGTACTGTATACTATAGTGTATACTATAGTGTAGTGTGTTCTATAGTGTCGTGTGTACTGTAGTGTGGTGTGTTCTATAGTGTAGTGTGTACTGTAGTGTGTACTATAGTGTAGTGTACTGTATACTATAGTGTAGTGTGTACTATAGTGTAGTGTGTACTGTAGTGTAGTGTGTACTGTATACTACAGTGTATTGTGTACTATATACTATAGTGTAGTGTGTACGATAGTGTAGTGTGTACTGTATACTATAGTGTAGTGTGTGCTGTATACTATAGTGTATACTATAGTGTAGTGTATACTATAGTGTACTGTATACTACAGTGTAGTGTGTACTATATACTATAGTGTAGTGTGTACTGTATACTATAGTGTACTGTAGTGTGTACTGTATACTATAGTGTAGTGTGTACTGTATACTATAGTGTATACTATAGTGTAGTGTATACTATAGTGTACTGTATATTACAGTGCAGTGTGTACTATATACTATACTGTAGTGTGTACTATAGTGTAGTGTGTACTGTATACTATAGTGTAGTGTATACTATAGTTTAGTGTATACTATAGTGTGTACTGTATACTATAGTGTAGTGTATACTGTATACTATAGTATAGTGTGTACTATAGTGTAGTGTATACTATAGTGTGTACTGTATACTATAGTGTAGTGTATACTGTATACTATAGTATAGTGTGTACTGTAGTGTAGTGTGTACTATAGTGTATACTATAGTGTAGTGTATACTATAGTGTAGTGTGTACTGTAGTGTAGTGTGTACTATAGTGTAGTGTGTACTGTATACTATAGTGTATACTATAGTGTAGTGTATACTATAGTGTAGTGTGTACTATAGTGTGTACTGCAGTGTATAGTGTAGTGTAATAACGCGGGTTTGTGACGGTGTCAGGGCCGCTGACGGCAGGGGGCAGTGCACACGTGGGCGTGAGGAGATCACGTGCGTAGTTAATGTGGCGCTGCACTCTGATGTTGTAGGTAGAAAACATTAAAAAGTCTATTTAATTAAGTAGAACGTGTTGTCTATTTAAAATTGCGCAATTTGATGTGACGTCACATTTCTCAAACCCCCCACCCCCCCCCCTTGTCACACATCGTCACAAATGTCTGACCCCCCCCCCCCCCCTAGGTGCGTGACGTCATTTACGGACGGCCCCTAACTGTCAACAGCCTCCACACAGAACAGGCAGTGACGTCACGCGTAACAGACCCAACATAGTGACGTCACGCGTAACAGACCCAACATAGCAGGACGTCACCCAAGGGAGGGGGCAATGGAAAATGAATCTAAATCAACTTAAATTGCATCCCCGCTCTGTGACGTCACCACTCAGCATGACCTCATCGGCATGAAGTGCCAGCAAGAGGTGTACCTCGCTAGTGACGTCATGTCACCAAGGTATTCACACTCCCCCAACCCCGTCCACAGCGCTCTTGAGCGTGACATCACCTCCGCTTGGGTCACTGCCGATATCAATCCAGTGGCAATCCTTATTTGGGCAAAGCTACGCCCAGTGACTGGCGGTTCATTAAGATAATGTGTCCGTTGAATCCGTCGTGAGTTTATTTCGACGGGTTCAGCAGCCACGCCCCATCTCTCGACATTTGGCCCGGACTCATTAACATAATTTATTCAGTTACAGAGCAGCTCATTGTGGGAGGGGCGTGTCTCTTACCACGGAAGTGACGTCATGTTACCTGCTTACACGCGTGACGTCGCGAGGTAACAGGAGGCTGCCAATCCGCGCTTGCACTGAAATCCGAGGTGAGAAATTCTCATGGTGGTGGTTGTTGTTGTTGTTTACCAAGGTAGAGCCTCTCTCTCTCGTAGGGATGTCAGTTGAGTAGCAGCGAGCACGGGAATCGATGTCCAGGTTGGAACTTTACAACGCGGGGCCTAGCCACGTGTGGCCTTGCCTCCTGCCCTCGCCTGATTGCATTCACTTGAATTATCTCGCTTAAGTTTAATTTGTCTTCACCCGGCTCGCCACTTTGTAACTTTGTTTTATTGTAAATATTCACGCAGTTTTTATGTTCTTTTGTTACCAGGCCAAGCCCGCTTGAGCTGCTATACCGCTCTTGTTATCAGGAGCGACCTGCCCACAACAACACAAGGTGAGGCTTTGTCAACGTGTGTGAATGTTTTGACTTAAAACTTTGGTGACTGCAGGAATTAATATTCTTGGTTCTTTCGGTAAAGTCACGTAGATAGAAAATGAAATTAAAATAACAGATAATAATTTTTCTTTTTTAAATGAAGCAAAAAACCCCACAACGTTTCTATGGCAACATTAATGTTGAAGATGCGAGGGCTTACAGGAATATTTATGACATTTGCCCTCTCATTGCGTACCATGACAGTGCTGTTTGCACAGTCACACATAGTCACTGTAAGATGATTTTCTTGGTCGTGTTTTTGTTTTGTTGCTTGTTGTGGTTGCACCCGATTCAAGAGCCGAATGGCTCACGGGACTATAACCAAAATAAATAAACTGAAAATCAAAAAACTGAAACCGCGTGATGAATTTTGGGAAAGTTTTTCACTGCATCTCCAAATATATATAAAAGACAAAGTTGTGATTGTGTGTGTTGTCTGTTCAAAATGTTTAGCGTACTTCCCGACATGCAACAAACTGGAAATTTGCCATGTGGGTACTTTCCAGACTGTACACCGTGCAAACATTATACAAATACACTTTTGTGTTTTTAGGGGGGGAGGGGAGCTCAATAATGTATAGATTTTTTGCACGGCAAGTGAGCTGTGACGTCAAATCTGTTACGTGACCCTCGCATGTGGAAGAGTAACGCATTGTAGTGTAGCAGTTAGCGTTGTCTGTGGGTGTGTGTGTCTGTGTGTGTCTGTGTGTCTGTGTGGGTCTGTGTGTGTCTGTGTGTGTGTGTCTGCGTGTGTGTGTCTGTGTGTGTGTCTGTGTGTGTGTCTGTGTGTGTGTAAGCGTAACTCATTGTAGTGTAGTGGTTAGCGCTACGCGGCGCTACGAACCCGGTGACCCGAGTTCGATTCCCGCTCACGGCCACCACCGGCGACGATTATTTGAACCGCTTCTGGGCCTCCGCTAGGTAGACTCAGCCTTAAACGAGTAACTGTTGTGGTGTGAACATCGCCACTGGGGACACAAAGGCGGCCGGACGTGGTGGATCCAAGTCCCGGGCGAAGCCGGGTAGTACAGCTAGTCATGAATACATGAATGAATATAGACGTGCAAGTCACGTGTGACTGTATATATTCATTCCTCCATGCCTCGATACTGACGTGTAGATGGTGTGGATATTCTTATTTTCTGTCTGCAGCTGACGCTGGTCTGATGGAGCAAAGGCCCTCAGCACAGCAGCTCGGTACGACAAGTCAACAATGCGACCAGCGTGCATACAGCACGGATCGGACTGGAAATTTGACACGGCACCAGAGAAGTCACACAGGAGAGAAACCCTTCAAATGTACTGTGTGTAACAAGGCATTTGCATGGCCATCAGTTTTTCAGACCCACCAGAGAACACACACGGGAGAGAAACCCTTCAGGTGCACGATGTGCGGGATGGCGTTTGCACAGTCATCTAATCTTGTAACACACCAGAGAACACACACAGGAGAGAAACCCTTCAAGTGCAGTGTGTGTGGGAAGGCATTTTTACGGTCATCTTCTCTTAAAAAACACCAGAGAACACACACAGGAGAGAAACCCTTAAAGTGTACTTTGTGCAGCAAGGCGTTTTCAGATTCATGTCATCTTGTAACACACCAGAGAACACACACGGGAGAGAAACCCTTCAAGTGCACTGTGTGCGCGAAGGCATTTGCACATTCATCTGCTCTTGTAAAACACCAGAGAACACACACGGGAGAGAAACCCTTCAGGTGCACGATGTGCGGGATGGCGTTTACACAGTCATATAATCTCGTATTACACCAGAGAACACACACGGGAGAGAAACCCTTCAAGTGCAGTGTTTGTGGGAAGGCATTTTCACGGTCATCTGCTCTTAAAAAACACCAGAGAACACACGGGAGAGAAACCTTTCAGGTGCACTCTGTGCGGGAAGGCGTTTGCACGTTCATCAAATCTTGAAGTACACCAGAGAACACACACGGGAGAGAAACCCTTCAAGTGCAGTGTTTGCGGGAAGGCATTTGCACATTCATCAAATCTTCAAGTACACCTGAGAACACAGAAGCATCAGAAGATCCACAAGGAGTGGAGTCTGAAGTCAGCTTGTGAAAGTCAAAGTGCCGCAATGAGCCCATCCCTCATGAAACAAGAACAGGATGAAAATCCCAGCTTGGACACTTTTAAAGGTATCAAGGTGAAATATGAAGAGGTGATGGTGAAATGTGAAGAAGTGATGAGCGAAGAAGTGAAGGTAAAATGTGAAGATGAAGATTCAACTCCAAAATGGGACCTTCACATCGTGAAGCAGGAGGAGAATTCTGACTGAGGCAGAGCGAGGCAACCCCCAGCAGTTTGTGGAAGTGGAGGTGTGGGTGGACTTGCTCCTAGACAATACAAAGTCAAGTGGAGACCCGGTAGATGTGTAAGCTTGAGATGATGTCGCTACAATGGATGCACCTTTGTCACAGGCCTTTAATGACAAGAATGTGAAGTTGGACACTCAGTTCCTAGTTCAACCTGCAGAGTAAGGGCGGCCAGTCTTTGTGGACCTGTGGGTTGGGTAGATCTCTAACCAGGAGCGAGAGACAATAAGCTCCCAAGCATTCACTATGTTATAATAATTGCATTTACTCGGCGCTTGCTTAACCGCCTCGGCATCTCCGAGTTTTGTATTGTACCTCGTCTGAAACACTCGAAGAGCATCCCCAAGTAGCAGCTGCCCCTGTGTGGCACAGGGTGGTGGCCCTGCACCGGCCTGCATTTATTATTTTTTCCGCCTCAGGACGACCGCTTGTGTTACGATCGAAACGTCGTGATCTATTATTATTTTTTCTGCCTACGTGACTTCACTGAAAGAACCAAAGAGTATGTGAACAAGAGGCTGTCAGTAGGGGGCGATGATTGATGTTTCATCTCAGTTGTGTAATTTGTCACTAATGTTTAGAATTCGCCAGCATGCAATGGCCTACTCGTTTTGAATGACACAATAGTATGTTTTACATCCACTGTTAAGCAGACGGTGCATATTTTTTTTCAAGTAGCTTCTTAATCAGATGTTATCTGATGCAGTATATTTCTCTGCAGTAATTAAATTTTGTTAAAATTCCTGTGTGTACATGCAACATTTTATTTATAAAGGTCAAACATTGAATAAGTGATGTTAGGACAAAGTGCGTGTGTGTGTGTTTTGTAAGTAACCTGTACAGAGAACTCAGGTGAGACCCGTTGTTCTTGTGATACAGGTCAAACGGTGTTTTTGTGTTCCACGAAGCATCTGGAGCAACTCATTGTCTTTGAAATAGGAAGCACACTCGGACCATTCATCAGTTACAAGGCATACCACCTTAAAGTTACACGTAGCGGAGATACATTCTCTACAACACGAATTATAATTTTGTCTTACGTGTTGACGTAGATTTTGTCGAACTTGGACT
This sequence comes from Petromyzon marinus, assembly GCF_048934315.1. Lineage (NCBI taxonomy): Eukaryota > Metazoa > Chordata > Hyperoartia > Petromyzontiformes > Petromyzontidae > Petromyzon > Petromyzon marinus. Next base: position 564,934 of record NW_027423048.1, read on the forward strand.
AGAAATGCTCCTTGCTGATTAACGTCTGGATGTTCACAACCATGGCTTGAAGCAAGCCCCACTGCTGTTGAGACATTGTCCACCAAAACCGGTCCACAGTTGGCTTCCACACACAGTGTACACAGTGTACAAACACAGTGTACACACACACATAGTGTACACACAGTGTACACACACACACATAGTGTACACACACACAGTGTACACACTGTTGTATATATAGGTGTTATGAAAATTGATGAAAATAATGAAAATTAAATGAAATTTGAAATTTGCATAATTTATCCGAAATTATGTTAATTTGTGTAATTATGCGCATAAATTATGCTGATTCGAGATATAATCGTATTAATTTATGCGAGTGGGCGTGGTTATGATAATGCAGGTCGTTATGATAATAAGTCGAGCCTCGGTGACGAGGATTGTGTTATGAATTGGAACAACGTGATTAATCGTATGCAGTGACGCAGGCTTTGTGAGCGTGAATGAGAGAGAGTCGATTCGACTCTGCTCTTTAATTCCGTATTATCGATAAGGATATGATTACTCTCGATTGAACATTATGAATTATGTGTGTTATGGATTATGTGTGGTGATAGTGTGCTTATGATAGGTCCCCAGGATTCAGATCTCATACGCAGAACAATATGCAGAATTTCAGGAAGAATCACACACAAACCTGCTTTAATCAATTTTATTTTCTAGCTAACTTTAATTTTTGGATAATATGAAAACTCAATCTCGGGATTTTGGAATTTCAACACAGCGTTAACATGATACCATCACGATTGCGTTGTTTCACCTCGATAGCGGCACCTGTGGTTAATTCCCGACGCGTAACACAATCAATCGGTTGTTCAGAGAGAGATTAAAACATGCAACTATTCTATCAAAACCTTAACCTTATAATTTGTAAATTCGTGTTTAAACATTGCCCACACAGTACCACATCCATTCATAGACCTTCAAGTCAATTATCACGTTGTTAACAGTAGGACGATTGGTTATTATGCAACTCATCAATGACAGCAGTATTTTCCTTTATGAATTGATTTTTAATGCACCACCTTGGAGTGGCACCCTTCTTGATTATCCCGATATGCGTATCGTGTGTCTTCTTTATCAATGGTTCAATTCCTTGCGTAAAGCAGACGCCGAGGTTAGCATCTCTTGTGTCCAAAATGTGTTTCCTGTGTGTTGCGGCGCGGTGGGGGAGTGAGGAGGGAGTGTGGAGGAGGGGTTGCATACGAACGGCTGCCAGTTTCTGTCCACTGCTGGCTGGATGAGTCAGCACGACGCTCGCCGTCGTCGCGCCGATGGGTGTTGAGTGCGGGGCCGCTGCCCTCTCAGCCCTGGTGATGCGAAGTTGCGCGCTGTGGCACGCTGGTGGTTAATGTTGGCACGCGCTGGTGCTGATGCTGGTGCTGATGGCACGCTGGTGGCGCGCGCTCCCTCTCCTTGAAGATGCGCGAACGCGCCCGTGCTGGTTCGCTGACAGTAGTTTCTCTCCACTGCTGGTTGAGCTGCTGCACGCTCTTGCTTGGCGTTGCTGGCCGCGCTCTTTCCGCTGCTGTAGTATCTGACGCTGCGCTCGCGGGCGACAGGTCAAGTTTTCTTCTGCTGAGTGAGCCGAGTCGCACGTGCTCTCTTTGTTGAGGTTGTTGGCGGCTCTCTGGCAGCAGGTTTCCTCCACTGCTGTATGACTCAAGTCGCACGCGCTTGGTCGCTGGTTTGCTGAATTTGTTGGCGGCTGTCCAAGCTTTTCCGCTGCTGGTTCAGCTACGTTGCACGTGCTTTCTCTGTGGAGATGCTCGAGCGCTCTCAGCGCTGATTCGCTGATAGCAGTTTCTCTCCACTGCTGTATGACTCACTTTCGTTGATACATGGCGACTCATGCGATCCTCACTACTCAGCGAGGCTCGGAGCCAGCCGCTCCATGCGACTGCTCGTCCTGTGGACGTCTTGACTCGCTGATCTGTCTTGACTCGCTGCTTCACTCTTGACTGACTTTTGAAAATGCGGCTGACCGTTATATTCAAAGACAATTCTCTTCGCGCAGTGGAAAAGGGGGGGGGGGGGGCGTGGTCTGTGTGTGTGTGTGCGTTCGTGTGTGTGTTTGTGTCCTGGTTCTGTTCGGGTCTTCCTCAAGCCATAAACCATCAAGGAAACAGACGCTTCGATTCATCTCGAAGGCGTCTGTCTGTCGACGCTGTTCGTCCAGAGAGAGGGGCGGGTTCCCCCCCCTTTTTCGTACACGTTTCCGAAGCACAAAGAAATAGTTAAGATTTTTAAAGTTTAACATTTCACAACAATGCATTGCGTTGTGACCAAAACGTCGTGAGAATTTTATTGTGTTATTTTATTATTTTATTCTCATTCTACGTGACTTTACCGAAAGAACCAAAGAAGATTACTTAGAACTGTTTTTGTCCTTCCCCCCCCCCCCGCCGCTCCCGCATCTCCGACTCACACGCACCTACGTGTACGCACCTGGCCGAGTCGGCGGGACACCCTTCACCAAACACACACACCCCGCGCTGTCACGCGCCACGCGGGGAGGAGCCGCATGCCGCGGCGGTCTCCGCCAGCACGGCCTGCAGCAGGCCGACGTAGCGAACCGTCGCACGCAGTGTCACCACCCGCGACGGCCGGAGGCGGTCCAGCGGCAGCAGGCGACGCAGCAGCAGGAACGCGCGGTTCAGGTATCGCACCTGAGGGCACGGACACGCAGACGGACGGACGCGCGCGGACACGCCGTCAGCGCCGGGGATGGACGCCGCTTGGCCCTTGAGCGACAGCGCTCGAGGGCCAAGCGGCGTCGAAGGCGATCGACGATCCGGTGAATCGCCGATCGGCTTCCGGTCGCTCGCTGGCGGTCAGTCGCCCTCCCTATCGCTCTTCTCTCGCCACCAGCACGGGATTTTTGTTCCCATGAATTTAACTCGTTCCGCCACCCGTGGGCGAGGACTCGGTTCGACCAGACTTAAACCGTCTCGCGTCACCCCGTGCCGTGTTGCACGATAACGCGAAGTCACTCAAAAGCACGGGGAGAGAAACGGGCACGCGGGAGGATGGACACACGGACGGACGGATGGTTCCGAGTTTTAAGTTAAATAATTATTTGTTTCTATTCTTAGCTCTTTCGGTAAAGTCACGTTGAAGGGAAACAATAAAATAATAAAATATATATAAAACAATAAAAATTATCACGACGTTTCGACCATAACACAAACAGTCGTCATCAGAATTTTTATTGTTTTATATATTTTATTATTTTATTGTTTCCCTTCAACGTGACTTTACCGAAAGAGCTAAGAATATGAATTACTGCAGTCGCGAAAGCTTTAAATCAAAATTATTTGTTTTACGCGGCGTCCTCGTCGCGGGCCATCTCTTCGCGCGACGATGAGCGACTTTACGTTTTACACCTCAGACGTTTGAAAGGGCACCCGCCAGCTCTCCCAGTGGCAGCTGTCCTCGTGCTGCACCACGTGACGCCCGGCCTGCAAGTGGGGGCCAGTCGGGAGGAGACTGTCGCTGCTACGTGCGGTCCCAACTGATGTAGGCGCAGTGTCAATGTTTAAAACATCACTCACATGGACCACGATGGGCTACTCTTTTCACGTAATCGCTGGGGTGGCCTGCGAGATCCGAACCGAATCTCGAACATGCCACCGCCGGGCCATATCACCCCCCCCTCCCCTCCCCCCCCTCCCCCCCCAAGTTTTATTTTAGTCTGAGTCAACCTAAGGGGATCGTGGCCTCTCACCCGGAGCCTTTCGCGCGCGTTCGCTTTGCTCTTCCGAGCTAACGCGGCAGCAGCCGCTGTCCTCGGGGAGGCGGAGGAGCACCAGCGGGAGGAGCGCGAGGAGGTGGAGCAGACGGCGGTGGAGGAGGTGGAGCAGACGGCGGTGGAGGTGGTGGAGCAGATGGCGGTGGAGGTGCTGGAGCAGACGGCGGTGGAGGTGCTGGAGCAGACGGCGGTGGAGGTGGTGGAGCAGACGGCGGTGGAGGTGCTGGAGCAGACGGCGGTGGAGGTGCTGGAGCAGACGGCGGTGGAGGTGGTGGAGCAGACGGCGGTGGAGGTGGTGGAGCAGACGATGGTGGAGGTGCTGGAGGTGCTGGAGTTGACGGAGGGACCCGTGAGAGTCCTGCAGAGCCCAGCTGGAATCTGAGACCCCTTGAGAACCACGCAGGACGACCCCGCTTGCAGCACCCGCTGCTGTTGCTGCTGCTGGTGGTGGTGGAGGTGGTGGACCTGCTGCTGGTGGTGGTGGTAGTGGACCTGCTGCTGCTGCTGCTGTGGCTGCTGCTGCTGGTGGAGGTGGTAGACCTGCTGGTGGTGGTGGTGGACCTGCTGCTGGAGGAGGACCTGCTGCTGCTGGTGGTGCTGGTGGTGCTGCAGGAGGACGATATCGACGAGACTTGGCTGGGAGTCGTCTCGCAGCTCGCCGCGCTGCACGGCAGAGAAGAGCTCCGGTGCCGGGGTGCGGAACAACCGGGGGGGCGGCACCGGGGGGCACCGGGCCACCGGGCCGGCCCGGGGGCCTGACGCTCGGCGCTGCGGAAGGAGAAGCGCAGGGCGAGAGCGAGCGACCCCATCTCGATGGGGGGGGGGGGGGTAAATCTGTCGGCCTGCTCTTCCACGCTGGCCAAGACGACTCGGGGAGAGGCGGCGGCCCCTCCCACGACTCGGCCCGCCGCACACGACCTGCCCCGTTGGGCTTCGACTGCCGCGCCACAGAGACCGCCACAGAGACCGCCACAGAGACGGCCACACGTCACTGACACACAGCACAGCCAACACAACACAACACAGCGAACACAACACAGCCAACACAGCACAGCAAACACAGCACAGCGAACACAACATAGCAAACACAGCATAGCCAACACAACACAGCCAACACAGCACAGTGAACACAGCGAACACAACACAGCCAACACAACACAGCCAATACAACACAGCCAACACAACACAACACAGAGAACACAACACAGCGAACACAACACAGCCAATACAACACAGCCAACACAGCACAGCGAACACAGCGAACACAACACAGCGAACACAACACAGCGAACACAGCCAACATAACACATCGAACACAACACAGCCAACACAACACAGCAAACACAGCGAACACAGCGAACACAACACAGCCAACACAACACAGCGAACACAGCCAACATAACACATCGAACACAACAAACACAACACAGCGAACACAACACAGCCAACACAACACAGCGAACACAACACAGCCAACACAGCACAGCGAACACAGCACAGCCAACACAACACAGCGAACACAACACAGCCAACACAACACAGCCAACACAGCACAGCGAACACAACACAGTGAACACAGCACAGCCAACACAACACAGCGAACACAACACAGCCAACACAGCACAGCGAACACAGCACAGCCAACACAACACAGCGAACACAACACAGCCAACACAACACAGCCAACACAGCACAGCGAACACAACACAGTGAACACAGCACAGCCAACACAACACAGCGAACACAACACAGCCAACACAGCACAGCGAACACAGCACAGCCAACACAACACAGCGAACACAACACAGTGAACACAGCACAGCCAACACAACACAGCGAACACAACACAGCCAACACAGCACAGCGAACACAACACAGCCAACACAACACAGCGAACACAACACAGCGAACACAGCACAGCGAACACAACACAGCGAACACAACACAGCCAACACAACACAGCGAACACAACACAGCGAACACAGCACAGCGAACACAACACAGCGAACACAACACAGCCAACACAACACAGCGAACACAACACAGCCAACACCGCCCCTCACCGGCTGGCCAGGCCAGGGGTGCCCCGGGGGTCGGCCCGGCTCCGAAGGCCCCGCGGGTCCCGGAGGCCACTGCCGGAGTCTCGCCGGGTCCGCGGAGGCCACGGGTCCCAGAGGGGTCACGGGGCCCCACGGGTCACGTGACCCCCGGGAGCCGGCGTTCACAAGGCACGTCACGTACATCAGAGGCGTTCACAAGGCACTGTGGTGCATCAGACGCATTCACAAGGCACTGTGGTGCATAAGCCGCGTTCACAAGGCACCGTGGTGCATCAGAGGCGTTCACAAGGCACTGTGGTGCATCAGAGGCGTTCACAAGGCACTGTGGTGCATCAGAGACGTTCACAAGGCACCGTGGTGCATCAGAGGCGTTCACAAGGCACGTCACGTGCATCAGAGGCGTTCACAAGGCTCTGTGGTGCATCAGAGGCGTTCACAAGGCACTGTGGCGCATCAGAGGCGTTCACAAGGCACGTCACGTGCATCAGAGGCGTTCACAGGGCACGTCACGTGCATCAGAGGCGTTCACAAGGCACTGTGGTGCATCAGAGGCGTTCACAAGGCTCTGTGGTGCATCAGAGGCGTTCACAAGGCACTGTGGTGCATCAGAGGCGTTCACAAGGCACTGTGGTGCATCAGAGGCGTTCACAAGGCACGTCACGTGCATCAGAGGCGTTCACAGGGCACGTCACGTGCATCAGAGGCGTTCACAAGGCACTGTGGTGCATCAGAGGCGTTCACAAGGCTCTGTGGTGCATCAGAGGCGTTCACAAGGCACTGTGGTGCATCAGAGGCGTTCACAAGGCACTGTGGTGCATCAGAGGCGTTCACAAGGCTCTGTGGTGCATCAGAGGCGTTCACAAGGCACTGTGGTGCATCAGAGGCGTTCACAAGGCACTGTGGTGCATCAGAGGCGTTCACAAGGCACTGTGGCACATCAGAGGCGTTCACAAGGCACTGTGGTGCATCAGAGGCGTTCACAAGGCTCTGTGGTGCATCAGAGGCGTTCACAAGGCACTGTGGTGCATCAGAGGCGTTCACAAGGCACGTGATTTTGTTTCTGCTGAAGGTCAAGTCGAGGTCAAAGTGATTTGCCGCTCAGGTGAGCGGCGGTGCTCGTGTCCGGTTTCACAGCCCTGAGCCGATGGTGGAAATTCCATATTCCTCTGGCGGGGCCGATCCCTTTCAACTCCCCTCCCCCCCCCCAACAAAGTGGTCGTTATTTTATCGACCCTGGCAGGACTGGAAAGGCGGCGGGCATTAATCTCCTGAAATGTCGGAGATAGGCGCACGCGAATGAAGATGCATACACACACACACACGTGCATTCATTCGTTTGCACTACAGATCGGTGAAATAAATGTGCGGTCTTAATGAGGACCTACTGTGCAATGTGTGTTGACGTTCACGACATCGCGGGGGGGGGAGGGAGGGGGGGTGGCGAGGGAGCTCCGTTACCTGTGAGCGTTGTGGGATGGCACGGCCGTGCGAGGCGTCACGCGCCGGCACGCGGCAGATCACCCCGGCCGGGGGTGCCGGCGAGGCGCGCCTGGTGCCTGCCTGGCTCACAGCGGCAGCGGCAGCAGCAGCGCCAAGGGCTTTCACACCGTGCCACAATAACACCCCACTGCTACCACCACCGCCGCCGTCATAACCACTACTACCATCACCACCATTGCCACCATCAATATTACAACCAGCACTACCACTACCAACACGACCGTCAATACCACTACTACCATCACCACCATTGCCACCATCAATATTACAACCAGCACTACCACTACCAACACCACCATCAATACCACCACTACCATCACCACCATTGCCACCATCAATATTACAACCAGCACTACCACTACCAACACGACCGTCAATACCACTACTACCATCACCACCATTGCCACCATCAATATTACAACCAGCACTACCACTACCAACACCACCATCAATACCACTACCATTGCCACCATCAATATTACAACCAGCACTACCACTACCAACAACACCGTCACTTCCACTACCATTGCCACCATCAATATTACAACCACCACTACCAACACCACCACCATCATCAATACCACTACTACCATCACCACCAATGTCATAACCACCACTGCCACCGTAATCAATACCACCACTGCCATCACCTCCGCCGGCACGTGGAATAAGCCGCCCTACCTGCGGCACACCTGCACAACTCGCAGCTCCTGGGTGGGGCTCACCGGACCGAGTCTCACCTGGAGGACTCGGGTCTACCCGCAGCGCACCCGTGCGGCGACTCGCACCGCGCCTCCGCGTCACCTCCGCTCCTCGCGCCCGCACGAGTCCCGGCGGCGTCTTCGCCGTCGCCCGCACCGCGACCCGCGAGCTCGCCGCCCGCCCGCCCGGCTTGCCAACCGGGCGAACGGGACTCCGGCTTCGGGCGGGGCGCCCGCCGCTCGCCCGCCGCCCACGCCGGCGTCGACACCGGCCGCACGCCCGTCGTGAACCTCCAACGAGCGTGGCCCTTCTGAGAGCCTGGCTGGCACTCAGCCACGCCTGGCTGGCACTCAGACACACCTGGCTGGTATTCACCCACACCTGGCTGATACACAGCCACACCTGGCTGGTACTTATCTACACCTGGCCGATACACAGACACACCTGGCTGATACACAGACACACCTGGCTGATACACAGACACACCTGGCTGATACACAGACACACCTGGCCGATACTCAGCCATGCATGGCCGATACACAGACACACCTGGCTGATACACAGGCACACCTGGCTGATACACAGGCACACCTGGCTGGTATTCACCCACACCTGGCTGGTACACAGACACACCTGGCTGATACACAGGGACACCTGGCTGTCACTCACCCACACCTGGCCGATACACAGGCACACCTGGCTGGTACACAGACACACCTGGCTGGTACACAGGCACACCTGGCTGGTACACAGACACACCTGGCTGATACACAGACACACCTGGCTGATACACAGACACACCTGGCCAAGGCACATCTAGAGCTACGCGCAGGTAACCCTGCGATAGTGAGACTAGCCCGGTGCCGACACCACGTGACGCAGCGCCTGCGAGTGGCCACGTGGTGCTCGCGGCTGCGGCCTCTCCTCCTCCTCCTCCTGCTAAGGAGTTGGAGTTGGGAAGAGTCTCGCTGGCAGCGCTGCACTGCATGGCGGTCGTGACGCTGCTGCTGCTGCCTCTGTTGCCGATGATGATGCTGTCAGATAGCGACAAGGGCAGTGCTGATGATGCTGTCAGATAGCGACAAGGGCAGTGATGGTGATGCTGCTGCTGCTGTTGAGGGCCGATGATGATGCTGCTGCTGATGATGATTGAACTGATGATGCCACTTAATGCTATCGCAGCTGATGATGATGATTGACAAACATGATTGTTATATTCTTTGGGTCTTTCTGTAAAGCCACGTAGATAAAAAATATATATAAAAATAATAACAATATCATATAGCGGGAGAGCTGCTGAGGCAGTAAACATAAATGTGATTCCTGCAGTCACGAAAGCTTTAAGTCATTAATATTATGGTCATCGCAAAAAATCCAAACGGCTCGGCATTGTACGAAATGCATAACGTAACCCAAGAGCTACAGTATTATTACTACTACCACTGCTTAACGCGGTGTTTGTTGTTGTTGTTGTTGAAATTAAGAATGGTCACATTCTCCAGAAAGTGCGTCTATGAATCTGGAGACTACGGTAGAGAACGCACAGAGTTGGGGGTCTGCCACGCGTCCACACCCCACCCCCCACTCGGCTATTTGTAGCTCGAATAACAAACGTAAACGCGAGACAACAGACCGTCCTGCTGGCCTGGTGAAGCTTCACTTTGTGCCCCAACTCCTTACAACATCACCACCACCACCAATGTCGAGTCCAGTGAACGATCATTAACAAGCCCTCCACAGCGCCGGCGGTAGCCACCGCTCCACACACGCACCGAGTGAACAATTAACTATTCACTAGGCGCACTCCTCCTTCAGCCTGCCCGCCTTGATTCATCAATCAGTGGGATTGCGACACTAATTTGCATAATTGATTGGCCGATGCCTTGACGGCCACGTGACGCTGGGAAGCCACGCGCGTGGATGTCAATGATTGCCAATCGGGTTAATGAGTTAATTGCGAGAGCACGTGACGTAGACGCGTGTTTACAATGCATTATTGGCACTTATCTATTATATTCATCACTCGCACGAGTGGGTGGAGGTTTATACATTGTGTCCGTGTGTGTGTGTCTGTGTGTGTGTCTGTGTGTGTGTCTGTGTGTGTTTGTGTGTGTGTCTGTGTGTGTGTGTCTGTGTGTGTGTCTGTGTGTGACTGTCTGTGTGTGTGTGTCTGTGTGTGTGTCTGTGTGTGTGACTGTGTGTGACTGTGTGTGTGTCTGTGTGTGTGTCTGTGTGTGACTGTCTGTGTGTGTATGTCTGTGTGTGTCTGTGTGTGTGTGTCTGTGTGTGTGTCTGTGTCTGTGTGTGTGTCTCTGTGTGTGTCTGTGTGTCCGTGTGTCCGTGTGTGTCTGTGTGTGTGTATGCGTGTGTGCGTGTCTGTGTGTCTGTGTGTGTGTCTGTATGTGTGTCTGTGTGTGACTGTGTGTGTGTCTATGTGTGCGTGTCTGTGTGTGTCTGTGTGTGTGTCTGTGTGTCTGTGTGTGTGTCCGTGTGTGTGTCTGTGTGTGTCCATGTGTGTGTGTCTGTGTGTGTGTCTGTGTGTGTGTCTGTGTGTGTGTGGAAGCGTAACACATTGTAGTGTAGTGGTTAGCGCTACGCTGCGCTACGAACCCGGCGACCCGAGTTCGATTCCCGCTCACGGCCACCACCGGTGACGATTATTTTAACCGGTCCTGGGCCTCCCCTAGGTCGTCTCAGCCTCAAACGAGTAACTGCTGTGGTGTGTGAACATCCCCACTGGGGAGACAAAGGCGGCCGGGCGTTGTGGATCCAAGTCCTGGGCGAAGCCGGGTAGTACAGCTAGTATTTTATAATCAAGGCCATCTGTCACACTTATAACGTACTCGGTACATGCTGTCAGCTCCACTGAAACAAATTACGTAATTATCTTCATTATGAAAATCATGCAGGTCAATCACCGTGGCGTCAATTATTTTGAAAAATATTGCAGAGCATTAATGTAATGGACGATGCCCATTTATTAACGACGTTAACGAACCTATTTGTTATTGATGTTTTAGTTTTTCCCGGTCAGGAAATAAAACAAATTTAAACCAGCTACAACAATCACGGGGATATGACGGTATCTAGCAGATGGATCGTACGATCATCACGGATCGTACGATTGTCGTTGATACGGCGTAGTATCACCACGTCGCGAGGACCCTATGTAGCGTCGGACATACACAGCACGTGCTGCCCGGTGTCTACTTACCTGTGGTTGGGGGCACAGTCAAATTGGGGGTGCCACCCGGCGCTGGGGAGAGACAGGGAGCCGGGACGTTGAGGGGCCGGGTTCTCCCCCCACCGACCCCGGGTGAGGGGTTGGGGATTTCTTCCAGAGCCATGATGATAAACAAAGGCAGGCCAAGCCCACTTTACCACGCCATTTGCTTAATCGGGACAGTTGCACGCACGCCTCTTAACTATGCTCAGATATATTATTGGTTCTTTCGGTAAAGTCACGTTGAAGGGAAACAATAAAATAATAGAATATATATAAAACAATAAAATTCTCACGACGTTTCGACCGCAACACAAGCAATCATCATCAGGTGTGAAAACCTGATGATGACTGCTCGTGTTGCGGTCGAAACGTCGTGAGAATTTATTGTTTTATATATTTGATTATTTGATTGTTTCCCTTCTACGTGGTGACTTTACCGAAAGAACCAAGAATATGAATCACTGCAGTCACGAAAGCTTCAAATCAAAATTCATGCTCAGATGTGTTTTTGGCATCTTTTTTTCCCCCCAAACGTTATTCCAGAAACGTGCGTTCCGTATGACGTCACGTGACGAAGTGTCCGTCTGGAACTCTCGCGAAGCGGAGCGGCGGCCTCCACCACCCCTCCCCCCGCTCGCGAGGCGGATTTCGCAAGCGTTTCTGAGATTCCCTTCAAATGACCTTCGATTGACACACACACCCACCAGGAGGAGGGGGCACAACACTTCACGTCGATGCCCTGCGACGAGGCGAACAAACAGCATGTTGATTGGACGAGTCGAATTATGGTGAGAAAAAAAATATTTATTTGTGTAGAGCTGGAACTTGGCCCAAATTAAGTGAGAACTATTTTTAGCATGATGGTTAGCGTAGTCGTTGGTGATTTGGCCGACATCAAATGTACACATTTAAGGGTACGGTTTAAACATTAGGCGGTTGTTGCTTGGATTCAAACCCAGGGTCTCGGCGATTCTGGCTCAATGCCCTCGCTGCAGATCCGTCCATCCGTCCGTCCCAACGACACTCAAGATAAACAACTGGAGCTGCTCAGAAATCCATCAGCAAAAAAAGGCATTTTGAGATGAAATTGGGTTTCAAATAGATTTCAGTGAGGAGCCTAAAGGATATCAGTCCATTGTACAACGTCAGTCTCTTAGAAACTCAACCGCATCGGCTTGAAAACAGTAATTGAGGTGCTGCTCAGTTAGTCCTGAAATTTGCGGATAAAATAAAAACCAAACAGACGAATACATGATCATAGGGGTTTTCCCCTTTTCTTCTGGCAACGAAACAGCAGCGTTAAGATGTTAAAACACCAAAACTGAAACCTTTTAACAAGGAATCACGTTGCTGCATTAACCACAATGCTTGTGGTCAGAATGCAAACAAAAACAACACACTCTGATAATATTTGATGATGCATTGTATTTGAAAACTGATTGGCCCACACCAGAGACAGCTTTCTTAGGAGCCTCGTCTCAGACGGTGTTAGACCAGAGGACGCCAAAAGGCCAAAAATGCGTCTCTGGTGTAGACCCAAGCAGTTTCAAAGACAATGCATCATCATATATGATCAGAGTACGTTTTTTGTTTGCATTTTGACCACAAGCATTGTGGTGAATGCAGCAACGTGATTCCTTGTAAAAGGTTTCAGTTTGGCGTTTTAACATCTTGACGCCGCTGTTTCGTTGCCAGACAAAAAGGTGGACAAACCTACCATCACTTTTTGGCGCTGGCAACAGGAGGTCCCAGGATAAAGACAAATGTTGTCTGACCATTGTCGCGCGTGGCAGGACTTGTAACACACAAACTACATTCCGCTGCAAATCATGAATTACCTCCGTGATAGAGGTGTTTTTTGTGTTAGATCGCGTAAATATATAAATGTGTCGTTAAACCCGCCACCACCCGACGCAGCCAGTTAGTTTGTCCCGTGAACAGAACGTGGCCCAATTCGTCACTAGCACGGCAACAGCGGTGCGCTGGAGAGCAAAGCCCAAACATGAACAACGTGAACACGACGTTTCGTCAGTAATCACAACAAGCAGCTTCACCAACGTTCGGTGCTTCTCGGCTATCGGCCGTCAGAGGGGCCTGGCCGGATTTCCCTTGCCGCCCCTCTGGGCATCACCGACCGAGACCCCCAGCCGACGTGACTCTTGCGTCACGTGCTGCGCCGCCCCCGGCCGTTCGTTCGTCCGGCCCGGGGAATGAATCTCGTCACTTGGGGACCGCGACAGTCACCAGGGGCCCTTCTTGATGACGGAGTGGCCTTGGCAAATCCCCCCAAGCCTCTACAATCAGCGGTGCAGATTTGTTGTGTGGTAACACCGCAGTGCCGCTGCAATGCCAGCGCTTTTAAAGCGTAGGCCGATCAATGATTTTACTTTCGTCGGAGGATGTCTCTGTTTAAGACAACATCATGGTTTATAATGGCTGCTGTGAATTATACGAAGCATTTCTGAACGGTTTAACACGTAGCAGGCTGTAACGAACATTATCATCCACGAGAGGTTTTTGTGGGGTCAGATCGCGTACAAATATAAATGTTGTGTCGTTAAAACCCGCCACCACCCGACACAGCCAACCAGTAAGGGTTGTCACATGAACAGAACGTGGCCGATTCGTCACTAGCACAGCACGAGTGTGTAGTGTAGTGTATAGTGTAGTGTATATTAGTGTATAGTGTAGTGTATAGGGTAGTGTATATTAGTTTATAGTGTAGTGTATATTAGTGTATAGTGTAGTGTATAGTGTAGTGTGTACTAGTGTATAGCGCAGTGTATAGTGTAGTGTATAGTAGTGTATAGTGTAGTGTATAGTGTAGTGTATAGTGTAGTGTATAGTGTAGTGTATAATAGTGCAGTGTATAGTGTAGTGTATAGTAGTGTATATTAGTGTATAGTGTAGTGTATATTAGTGTATAGTGTAGTGTATAGTGTAGTGTATAGTAGTGTATAGTGTAGTGTATTGTGTAGTGTATATTAGTGTATAGTGTCGTGTATGTCAGTGTATAGTGCAGTGTATAGTGTAGTGTATAGTAGTGTATAGTGTAGTGTATAGTGTAGTGTATATTAGTGCATAGTGTAGTGTATAGTGTAGTGTATAGTGTAGTGTATAGTGTAGTGTATATTGGTGTATAGTAGTGTATAGTAGTGTATAGTGTAGTGTATAGTAGTGTATAGTGTAGTGTATATTAGTGTATAGTGTAGTGTATAGTGTAGTGTATAGTGTAGTGTATATTAGTGTATAGTAGTGTAGTGTATAGTGTAGTGTATAGTGTAGTGTATAGTGTAGTATACTAGTACAGAACACCGGTTGTGTGTTGGACAGCCAAGCCACGACATTAACAAACTGAGTACCATGACGTTTCGCCATTAATCACAACGAGCTTCAGGTGACAGCTAGCCAGCTCTCCAACACACAACCGGCGTGCTGTACCAGTGACGAATTGGCCACGTTCTGTTTACGTGACAACCCTCACTGGTTGGCTGTCTCGGGTGGCGGCGGGTTCAACAACACAACATTTACACATTTACGCGATCTGACCCCAAAAAACCTCCGTTATTGATGAATTTGTTAACACATTCGCGGGCTTCCGTTGACTTCTGTTCTTCACCGTATGGCTCTGCCTTGAATAACTCACCCACGAGCGAGGAGGGCCTTTGACAGACCGCGCGGTGTTGTACGGTAGAGCGTAGTGACCCGTGAGAGTGCAGCGATCACTCAACATAGACGTTGGACTTCTTTCGCGCCGTACGTGGCAATCCAAACAATTCCTTACATGGGAAAAAAACCAATGAATAACGATTGAATGATTACCAATCTATTATATAATTACAATACCCGCTCCGCCTCAAATCACCGCACCAGACTGGGTTAAATGATGACGTCACCCTGCTGCTGCTCTATTTAAGACCGGGAGCAAGTGGAGAGGGCTTCACCATTCTGGCAAATCGCCCGTTGATACTGAATGTAATTACCAGCGAAACGTCGTACTACTCAAAAAATTTAAATGATGTTGATTCACTCTTCAACACACCGATTGGCTAAAGCAGTGAACTATTTGTCTTTTTTAAACGTGACACTTTTTTTACTGTTTGGCCGTGTCGGGTGGTGGAGAGTTAAAACACATTAAATAACACGATCTAACCCAAAAACCTTGATTGTGAATAATATTGGTCGCGAAAGCCTACGTGTTAAACTCAACATAAATAATATGTCGAGAAAACCACGTTTACGCATCTGCGTGAACGTGGACACAACGTTGCGGACATAACCCACCCCCCAAGTCTATCACTGTGGCAGTCAGAGTGATGGCGTTGGGGGCAGGGTGTCTCTTGATTGATGAGGAGCGAGGGACGCACGTGGGGAGGGGGGCAGGGCTTTGTGGAAAGTGGCTGCAGGTGTGTGTGGGATGAGATCATCTCGGGAGCACGTGGACTCGTGATGAGCACGCCGTGATGACTAATTTGACAAACAACAAGATCTATAAAAGGGCCCTCCGCTGACACTGCGGGGGTGTGGATTCCACTGCCTGCCTGCCCGCCTACCTGCCCGCCTGCCTGCCTGCCTACCCGCCTGCCTGCCTGCCCCACCTGCCTGCCCTGCCTTCCTGCCTGCCAGCCTACCTACCTGCCTGCCAGGCTGTGTACCTGCCTGTGCACCTGCCAGGTGAGACTGCCGACGACGGGGAAACTCGTCCACGGCCCGTGGAGCACGTCCCGAAGTGTCGCACCGTTTGCAATCGGAATGGCGCCACATTGCGGGCGAGTTTTTTTTCGTCTTCACGCGAAAGGATTTCGCTCCTTAGCCGCTTCGCCCCGAAGGGAGCGAGCGAGTGGTCAAACTTCCGGCCTTAAAAATATAAATCTGATGAACGTAGGTGGAGTCAATTCTTGACCCGATTTCAGTTCCCTCGCTCACGGCCAACGCCAGTGACGATTATCTGAACCGGTCCTGGGCCTCCCCTAGGTATACTCGGCCTCAAATGAGCACACCTGGTGCGATGGGTAGACCTCGCCACAGGGGAGACAAAGGCGGCCGAGCGTGGCGCCGCTACTCGCTAACGGTACTTGCCTCGACGGTCTAAGGCTTGCACGGGGGACCTTTGTCTTTGTGTGTGCGTGTGCAAGTGTTTCACGGTGGGGAGCATGAAACTCCCCGGCCCATCGCGCTCTTCAGACGATACCGGGGAGACTCATCATCCTCACATGCCCTCACCCCCCTCCACCAGCAGCCACGCTCCATTGAGACTACCGTAGTTTCAAGCATGTAACCCGCAGAAATTCAGATAGCCCGCACCTCCATATACCCCGCATGCATTCATAGATTTAACGTCGTTACCGCAGCTTAATTCCATCGTACCCACCAGAGTGACGGCAGTCGAGTTGGTCACGATCACTGTGGCTAGGAGATGTTAACTCCCTCGCCTGGTACGCAAGCGGTCGTGGGTTCGATCCCGCGTACCACGCGAGGTAATGAACATCTCCCAGCCACCATGGTGGTGATGATGATGATGATGAGCGAGACGTGAAAACTCAAAACATACGGCAGCGGGCATCGTCAGGGTCGAACCCACGACCTCTTGTGTACCAGGCGAGGGAGTTAACATCGTCACCACCGGGCCGCTTCTCTTCTGCGCAGCGCCGCTGACCACGAGGATTTCGATGGATCCCCTGCGACGTGTGGACTGGTTCCCGCTGGGGCTCTGCGCCTTGGCACAGCTGTGGGCAGTCGCCAGCGCCTCCTTGTGGTGACCGCAAGCCGCCGCCACTGCCGCTGTCTTCGTCCTCACTGCTGCGATGAGAGCTCACAAGTTTCGACGTCGATTTGAGCACCCTTCTTACCTTGCCTCTATTTTGCACACTCAATACGGTTGTTGTACGGGATTTTTTTTATCGTGTGCGTGTATATACATCACATATACAGTATCTAGCGCGGTATATTGGGGCACCATGGTGGCTAGGAGATGTTGACGACCTCGGCTGTTATGCAGGAGGTCGTGGGTTCAATCGCGACCTTGACACATGCCGTATATTTGGAGTTGCTATATTTTTCCCCGTGGTCGTCTTAAGAATTTTTATTCCGGGGTCCTCCGATTATTCCCTCCACATTTAGAAGCACGCGTTGAGAGTGTTTGCCTACTGCTGTAAGTGTCAGCGTGATGATCGCCAGGTCGCCGCTGAGGAAAGAGTCACTTGGCTCGGCCGGGGTCTTGCGCGCTAAAAGACAATCGCTTGTTTCCCATCCTGCGCCCATGTAGCGTCCTCCTCCGGCGTGCGGCACGCACACGCACAGTCGGAGACGATGCAGTCGCAGGAGGCACCGTCTCTTATTTCCGTTACACCAACTCCGGCCTCTCTCTCTCGACCACGCTGCCGTACAGCCGCGGCCCAGACACGACCCTGAACCGCGTTGCGTCGACCGAGACGACCAACCGCTGTCCGGCCGCACAATTACCGGTGAAGGCGACAATGAGAAGAAGAGTCCATTCCCAGTACCGGCAGCCCGGAGCGCTCTCACCGCTGCTTTTATATTGCCCCTGGCCCCTGGCCTGGCCTGGCCCCGCCCCTGGCCCTGCCCTGGCCCCGCCCCTGGCCCCACCTCCCTTCTCAAACCAACCAGAGGGTTCCAGGGGCCTCCCTCCCTGTGAGGTCTTCCGTGACCCTTGCCCCGGTTCCTCCGCCCTGCCGGCACGCAGCGGCCGTGTGTAGACTCTCGACGGCGTGAGTGCACTTGCTGTCCACAGCAGTTGCCGCCGCTGGACAGCGGTCGGCGCTGTGTCACTACACAACTTCAGAGAAGAATAACTCGTGTGTGTGTGTGTACATCGTGTAATATTCAAATTTACAAACCTGTAGAAATTCCACAGATATTTGCTCTATTTAACTTTTTATCATGTAGCACTTTTTCAGGAGAGGCCTGGCTATCGCACTTTATAGCTCAAGAAAGTGGCCGATATCATCATCACGTGCTGATTTATAGCAGCAGCCAAATCACTCCAAACGCGTAGAGACGTTGATTCTAAACCAGAGGGACCTGGAGATGAATCCACGCAACCACGGGGAGAGACATGCAAACTCAAAACGTACATGCAGCAGCAGGCATTTTTTAAGGGGTTGGGATCGAACCCACAACTGCCTGCGTACCAGGCGAGGTAGTCAACATCCCCCGGCCACCGTGACTTCCGCCCCCATCCCTCTGCAGGTCGCTCGCACTGTGGGCCCCCAACTTTGACCCCTCCGAGTATCGGCCGCTGTGCATTTGGGTGCCGGGGCTGTCTCCCGCACAGCGCAGAATATGCCTGCGGCACCGGGACCACGTGGCGCACGTGGCCGAGGGCGTCCACCTGGCGCTGTCCGAGTGCCGGCACCAGTTCCAGGGCAAACGGTGGAACTGCACCGTGCCTAGCGCGGAGGACGCACTGGACCTCGTGGCCGAGTCGGGTAAGGGGTCAGAGCGAGCCCGCCACATCCACTCGCACCTAAGGTGCCCGACCGCTTCCCCGAGACACGCACACAGAAGCTTTTTTTGGGGGGGAAAGGGGGTGGGGTCGCCCACCTCCCACCCCTACGCGACTCTGCTTCGGAGTTCCCGCGTTCCTCCTCCAGGGGTTTCCCCCTCCCCTACGCGACTCTGCTTCGCAGAGTTCCCGTCCTCGGGCAGCAGGAGATGTCCGCGGGCGGCCCAAGCGGCCGCCCCGTTATCCCGATGGCAACCGCCTTCGCTCTGGGCCAGTGCCAGGCTGCGGCTCGCTCGCTTCACTGCTCCTGACGCTCCTGGCACGCCTCTTGGGGGTCCCGGACGTCCCACCGGCCCTAGTTCGCTCCCCAGGTCGGCCGCTGTAAAAGCAGCGATCGTAATACCCGTCACCTGATCGTTTCCCTGTCCCGAGATCTATTCCGCGGAGTTGGAGACGGCGCTCGGCTCCTACCCGCGGCGACGATCCCCCTGGTCCCCACTCGTGTCGGTCCTTGAGGGTGGGAGCTCTCCCCAGCCGCTCGTGCTGCTGCCGCTTCTGAGCTGCGCGCCCCCACGCCGCCGATTCGGGGGCTCTCCTTTCGCAGGGCCGCGGAGCCCATTGTTCGGTCCCCGGGCAAATCCCGTGAGAGGGGTCTGTCTCTAAATAGGCGACGTTTTCCCTACCACCTGCTTGGCGTGTTCTCCCCCAAAACCCCTTCCCACACCGGTCTGGCCGCACCGTCTCCAGCTGACGGGGCGGGCTTCACGCACGACGCCCCCCTGGGAGTCTCCCCAGGCTCGCGCGAGGCCGCGTTCGTCTCCGCCGTCACCGCTGCCGGAGTGGCCCACGTGGTGGCGCGCGCCTGCCGCCAGGGGGCCCTGCAGGGTGCTTGCTCCTGGGTCGTTCCCCACGCCATGAAGCTACCGCCGGATGCTCGGCGGGGCGGCTCCGGAGACGACGTCGAATACGGATACCAATTCGCCAAGTGGTTCGTGGATGCGGGCGATCACAATCGTGGCAGCGGGCAAGGAGGGGAGTCTTTGGCGATGAATTTGCACAACAACGAGGCCGGCCGGCTGGTGAGTGGGTGAACGGGTGGGTTGTGCATGTGTGTGTATTGTCATTAAAAAAACAAATGTAATGGAAAAAAGTTATTTTATGCGATCAATGCAAATTAGGTTCGGCTTTGTCGGCTCGGGTTGTATTACCAATCGTGATTGATGCAATGATTCTCGCTTTAACTTTCACCGGTTATATTCTTGGTTCTTTCGGTGAAGTCATGTAGAAGGGAAACAATAAAATAATAAAAAAATAAAAATATGAACATTAAAATTCTCACGACGTTTCGACTGCAACACAAACAATCATCATCAAAATTTGAAGAAAAAAACACAACTTTTTTCAAATTTTCTTGCTGTGGTTTTCACACCTGATGATTGCTTGTGTTGCAGTCGAAACATCGTGAGAATTGAATTGGCTTATATATTTATTTATTATTTCATTTTTCCCTTCTACGTGACTTTACCGAAAAAACCAAGAATATGAATCCCTGCAATCACGAAAGCTTTAAATCAAAATTTTACCGGTTTATGTTTCAAGTACAATAACGTCTGGTCGCAGGATACAGTTCTTACATTTAAGATTATTGTTATGCATGAATCTTGATTTGAAGCTTTCGCGACTGCAGGAATCCACACCCCTTTGGGTTCTTTCGGTAAAGTCATCACGGAGGTAGAAAAAATAAAACGTCCACGCTGCTTTGATCGCAACACCACAAAGCGGTCGTCTTTAGGGCGAAAAAGCATACCCCAGCAGTTGAACTGCTGGAGCAGCGAGAGAGCCGTTACACACAGCAAGAGGTGATGTTTGTGGCGAAGGGCACGCTGGGTCTGAGCTGGAAAGGAATTCCATCCCCGGACGCAGGCACAGGTGCCGTCGTGACGTCACCGCCACTTGTTAGCGAACGGCGGTTGGTAGTGGCGATTATGATGGTGGCGGTGAGTGTGGTGGTGGTGGTGGTGGTGACGATGATGACGGTGGTGGTGGTGGTGCTGCAGGCGGTGTACAATCTGGCGTACATGGGCTGCAAGTGCCACGTGTTATTTGGCACCTGCATGCTGAAAATCTGCTGGCAGCAGCTCGCCGACTTTCGCAGCGTTGGGAACTTTCTGAAGGTGAGCTCACGGCTGCAGGTGATGAGACTGCACCCAGAGGAGGTGAGTGTGGGGTGGGAGTGACGAGGATGAAGCCTTCTAGATTTGAAGTTTCATGACCGCAAGGATATTTCGGTAAAGTCACGGAGGTAAAGAAAATAAAAAATAAAAATATTTAAAAAATCACGACGTTTCGATTGCAACACAAGCAATCGTCATCAGGTGTGACAACCACAGCAAGAAATTTTGCTGAAGTGGGAAAGAAGCCGGAGTCAAGGGGTTTATACTGGGCATGGTGGGGGTGGGGGAACCATCACGTCACCATACATAGCAGGCGTTACCAAAAAGATTTCCAAAATCTTAAAAACAAGCACAAGATCCAGGTCCGATTCAGTACAGTACACAACCCCTGATCTAATCCCATCTGTGAAGGATGTCATTCCTGACATGCAATACCCTGGAGTTTACAAACTGAGTTGCATTTGTTTCGATTGTTACATTGGGGAAATGAAATGTCATGTCTCAGACCGTATCCGCGAGATTTGAAATACGGCAGGACTAAATTTTCCGCCGTGGCTGATCACTGCTACAACGCCGTGGGCTCCCATGATATTGTTTTCTCCGAGACCAAAGTGCTCTGCAAGCCGTCTGGCTACCATCAAAGATTTGTTCATGAAGCCATCCAGATATACAAACACAGACATAACTTCAACCCAGAGGACAGATACAAACTGAGCAATCATTAAAATGTGTTATTAACCAAGTAAAATTGAACAGTTCATAGTTGTTCCCTCTTATTTACCGGATACTAGTTTATTTTACAGAGTTAATTACATCGTCAGCGCTTGGCAGTGCGGCTATTTTGTTGCGAGTGCCACCATCCGTGTTGGCGGCAATCGTTGTAGATGCGTGGCTCTCTCCCCACTGGCCCCTCTTCCTGCACCTACAGCCCCGCCCACTCCCCCCCCCCCTACCATGGCCAGTATAAACCCCTTGACTCCGGTTTCTCTCCCACTTCAGTAAAATGTTCTTGCTGTGGTTGTCACACCTGATGATGATTGCTTGTGTTGCAATCGAAACGTCGTGATTACAATTTTTTATCTTTTATTTTCTTTACCTACGTGACTTTACCGAAAGAACCAAGAGTGAGGATGAATCCATAGGAGGGTTACAGACGGGGGTGGGGGGTGGGGGAGGGGGGGGGTCCCTCACAGCTAAGGGAGCTCCCCGCATTCACTCAACAACCACCACATCCCCTGATGACGACGATTATGGTTGCCGCAGGAAAAGTACGACAGAAGTTCCGCCGTGCAGCTGGTAAGCCACAACGGTGGGGGCAGTGCCGGAGGCGCCAACGGCGGCAGGGGCGGCGCCGCCCGCTGGCCCCGCCGGCGTCTGGAGGCGGTGAACGAGCGGTTGACGGCGCCCACGGCGAGCGACCTGGTTCACGTGAACGCCAGCCCGGAGTATTGCGAGCGCGACGAGACTCACGGCGTCCCCGGCACGGTGGGGCCGCAGTACAGCATCACCTCGGAGGGGGCCACCGAGGGACGCTCCGTCACGTGCTGTGACAGAGGATACGACACCTCTCAAGGTGCACACCTCACCCCACCCACCCCCCCTCCCCTCCCCGAAAATAAACTAAAACTATTCATTAAAAAGCGGCAACTATTTCATATTACATAAAATCCGTGATCTAATCCCATCTGTGAAGGATGTCATTCCTGACCTGCAATGCCCTGGAGTCTACAAACGAAGTTGCACATGTGGTGATTGTTACGTTGGGTAAACGAAACATCACGTCTCTGACCAGATCCGCGAGCACAAGGCAGATCTGAAACGCTCCAAACATACAACAGCGGTCATTGTCAGAGTTGGGATTGAACCCACGACCCCTGCATATCAGGCGAGATAGTTAACATCTACTAGCCACCGTGATGATGATGAGACGCAGACTCCAAATATGCAGCAGCAGGGGCAGGCATCGAACCCACAACCTCTGATGTCTCTCTCTACATGTGTGTCACATTTCAGTGAAAGGACATTTTCGGAATTTTTCTAATCTGGTATCGAGCAAAAATGTACAACTCAAACGTAGCAGCATTTATTGTTGAAATTACGGACGGCCGAAACACGGAATTGGGAGCCCGCGATCTGAAACGGAGTCAGCCATTTTGATTCCGCTCAGCCACTCGGCTTTCCACAAATAAACCACGGTAAAAAAAATGATCTCGTCCAGGAGCGTGAACCGTTGGAACAAACTCCGGTCATCTTGGTAGCAACGGCTTTTTGGCTCGGCCATCGAACAAAGGCGGTGGTCACTGCATCATTGCGCAGCGCTCTCGGATGTGCTTCTGTGGCCGTCTGGAATGCTCTTCCGATATTAGAAGGCGCTTAGATTTAAAGCTCTTCTTTAGAAGCACTTTTAGTGTTTGCCCTTCCCCCGCACCTCCTGAGCATGGTTAGCTACGTACGGTGTGAAGAAGTTCAGCACGCACACTATACACTGCAATGCACGACTACACATCACACACTATACCAGTGGTTCTTAACCTTGTTGGAGGTACCAAACCCCACCAGTTTCATATGCGCATTCACCGAACCCCTCTTTAGTGAAAAATAAAATGTGATTTTTTTCAAATTCAAGACATAGATATATTTTTTACTGGTACACAAAATGAGCCGTGCATGAACATTACCTTGTTCAAAGAATAAAACCAACACAATGCATAAACTCACAACAAATTACATACCTGGAAATCAATGTGACTTCTGCTGTTGCCTTTGAGAGATCAGTTCAGATATGCGTGGCTTCACCTTGGCAAGTGCCACTCTCATGTCATTTTCACAGCAAAGTCTGTTCCTTTTCTTCGTTTTTATGTCCAGCATCCTCGAAAAGGATTGCTCACAAAGATATGTTGTAACAAATGGTATAAAAAATCCAGGGCTTTCTTAGCAATAACTGGATACTTGTTCATTTGTCGACACCAAAACGTTGAGAGCGTTGTTGTTCTGAAGAGTTGCTGTTGAACCTGGCTCTGCTGAATTTCAATGATTTCGTCGAGGAATTCATCATTGACATCTGCTGTTTCAACAGCAAACGTGAACGGCTGTCTCACCCATGCTGGATATGACTCTCTTGTAGGGAAATATCCGTCGAGAGACTTTGCAAGCTCATCTAAGTGCGTGGCAATTGTTTGCTTCAGTTCCGTGGATACAGAAATATCTCCGATTCCAGACACATCTTCGATCTTACTTGCACAGTCGTCCAGAAGCGGGAAGTTTGCGAAGTTATTGTTCTATGTTCGTCGTTTCCATAACGGTAGCTTTTTTTGAAAAGCCTTCAGGTGTTCTTCCGCTTCCATGATATTGACTCCACCACCCTGCATCTGCTGATTGAGATGATTGAGAGCTGCGAATATATCAGCCATGTACGCTAAAATGAGAATGAACTCAGGATTTTTGAAGCAATCTGCATGGCAGTGTTGGTGCTCTTGCAAAAACAGGGCTAATTCCACACGCATGGCAAAAACACGATTCAGCACCTGTCCCCGGGATAACCACCGAATATTAGAATGGAGCAGAAGTACCTCAAATTCAGAGCCCATTTCTTTACACAGCTCACTGAAGATGCGGTGCCTCAGAGCACTTTTTCGCACATAGTTCACACATTCCACCACAGTTTTTAATACTTCTGCCATTTTTGGAGGTAAGTTTTTTGTTGCCAACGCATGCCTGTGCAGAATACAATGCGTCACAATGATGTGTGGTGCATCGGCCTTTACTAGCGCACCAAAACCAGACTTTCTTCCCAGCATGACTGGAGCTCCGTCCGTACAAACTGCAGAAACCATATCCCATGAAAGATTGTTGTCTCTGAAGAAGTCATCCACAAGCTTCTTCACATCGGCTGCCTTCGTTGTTGTTGTAAGAGGCTTACAAAATAAAAACTCTTCTTTAATCATGTCGTCTTTCACATAGCGTACAAAAACAGCAAGCTGGCTTAGATCAGAAACGTCTGTGGTTTCGTCGAGTTGAAGGCTGAATTTTGCCGGGCTTGAAATCAGATCCGCGACTACTTGAGCCAAGATGTCTTTACTCATGTCTTCTATTCTGTCACTGATGGTGTCATTTGAAAGGGGAATTTGGGATAATTTACCTTCGGCCGCTGTTCCGAGTATCAGATTCGCCATCTTTAATGCAGCTGGTTTCACAAGTGTTTCACCAATGGTGTGTGGCTTGCCCTGCTTTGCGATCAGGTAAGCAACTTCGTACGATGCTGTCAGGATCGGTTTGTTAACAGGTACAAATCCAAGAGCAGGCAGAGAGGCCCTTTCATCGAATCTGGCTCTCTTCACCCTGAATTCAGCAAGTGTTGTGTTCTTGTATTCCCCGTCTCCATGCAGCTTCAAGAAGTGTTCCTTTAGTTTTGCCGGTGCAAGACTAGAGTTGCTCAACTTGGCGTTGCAAATCATGCAGATAGGACGCTCACTCCCATCACGTTCCGTGATACATGAGAATCCATGTTGTACATATTCGTCCGACCACTTCTTTTGCCCGACATAGTTAGTATGGATAAAATATTAAAGAAATCACACGATGTACGACAACAACAGTCACATGTTGACTACTGAGTACGCACTAAATTCCCCGCAGCGCTGATTGGCCAAGCAGTGTTGCATGATCATCTGCAGCCAGTGATGGCCAAGCGGGCCGTGTGTGTCATCACAAATTTACACAATAATTCAAGTGTGTCCGGACCTCCGTGGCGGGGGCTCTGCCGAACCCCTGAGATCGACTCACCGAACCCCTGGGGTTCGATCGAACCCAGGTTAAGAACCACTGCACTATACACTACGCTGCATGCTACACTATACAACTATACACCAATCTACACTATTCTACACTACTGTAATGTCCCTCGGAAAACTTGCCTTTGTTCTTTTTTTTATTAGGGCGCATCGTGCAGATAACATACTTTCATATCCTACGGTACTTCGCTATGACCAGCATATACAGCGCTTGGGCTAGGATAGAAACAAATACTTGGGCTAGGATAGAAACAAAAACTTGGGCTAGGACAGCCACCCAAGCAACGCCGGCACGGAGACGGCGGCGTCAACGGCGATCGCAAGATTGCGATGAAAAAAATCTCGCGGTCAAAAAAAATATCTCGCGGTCAAAACGACGACGCTTCTCGCGTTCGTTTCGCACTCTCGCCCCGTGCTGTTCCCCCCCCCCCCCTAGTCACGGTGGAGAAGCAATGCGGATGCAAGGAACAACTCCACTGGAACGTCGATTGCGAGCTGTGCCCATGGACCGATCAATTCTTGTGCAAGTAGCCTCAAGCCGCAGCCTAGGGGTGGCCTCGGCTGAAATCGGACTCCATCTGGTTTCAGCCCCAGGTCCTGCGGGTGTTTGGTGACCCCCACGAAGTTTGTTTGGGGCACCACGGCATCCAGCATGCCCATCGCTACGAGCCGCGTCACACTATACATTACACTACTACAAACGCTACACGTTGATACGCTACACTTCACTACCCTACTATACACTTGTCAACATCCGCACATGGTGAATTTCCACAATGCAGAAGCACCGTTGTTTTTGACCGTCACCACTTGAATGCGGTTAGTGACTAAGTGGCCTTGTTGTTCCTTTTAACTCCGTTCTTGTTAACGCCGCGTTTTGCCAAATGTTAGAAACATTCACTCGGCACACTGAGGGTTCACAGTGCGGTTCGGTGACCCCTACAAAGTTGTTTAGGGAGCCGCCCCTGCAGCATCCGTCATACCCTTCACTGAGCCGCGTTGCACTGTATACACTTCACGCTACACTTGTAGACAACCTTGCCTATAAAAGTAATTTTCTGTGTGTCTATCTGTGTGTGTGGACGTCGGGGATGCGTTCCTGAGTATCGAAACGGCGTTATACCGAAGCGATTGATAGTGTGATGGTGGTGGTGGTAGTGGTAGTAGTAGGTGGTGGTGGTAGTGGTGGTAGTAGTAAGTGGTGATGGTGGTAGTAGGTGGTGGTGGTGGAGGCGAAGGGGCTGAGAGGCGATGGATAACGAGAGAGGACGAACGGTGATGCTGTCAGCGACGTGAGTGTGGGGGTTGAGGCGACGCAAATCGGGTGGCGAGGTTAATAAAGTGACCACGTAATTTGCGAAGCGACGTTAAATCAGAGTATCACTGTAATTTCTGTGCGTTTTGGATCTCGATTAAGTCGGCTGTAGTGTTCATGATGGCGTATAGTGGTGCACTAGTTCTGCATTGATTGCAAATGATAACCAAGGGGGGGGGGGGGGGAGAGTGGGCGTCATGATGGATACCGTAACGCTCTCCAGCAACGCCTTATCCCACTGGAACAGTTTCATTATCGATAAACTAGAATCGCGCAACATTCACGAGTTTCCCCTCCATCTGTCCACACGCGCAGGGGCGGAGCCATGATTTTGACTTTGGGGGGTTGCTGACTTCAACATTCTGCGATATCCAGTTTATGTTTTCCAATGGGCGCCACAAATGTATGAAACACATTTTATTGGATTTGAACGCGGAGTTTATTATTAGGTCGGAGCCGCTGACGTGGCCGATAAGTTCGAAAGGCTGCCGCTCAAGCAGCCTGCAGGGCAGCACACAGGGTGGCAGCACAAGGTGGCAGCCTGCAGGGCAGCACGAGGTGGTAGCCTGCAGGGCAGCACTAGGTGGCAGCCTGCAGGGCAGCACAAGATGGCAGCACAAGGTGGCAGCCTGCAGCATTTTGCAGCAGCCAGATATCGGGTTATCCCGATTACCGACTTTCCCAAAATTTCAGGGGGGGCTAAGCCCCCCCCCAGCCCCCCCCCCCTGTGGCTCTGCCCCTGCACGCGCGTGATGCCTCCCCAAATCGGTACATCAGATGACAGCAAAAATAACAACTGGGTGCGGAGTGTAAATGATGATAATTTAATTATCCAGGAAGTTACACAGAATGAGCAATGCCTGAATCCTTACCCTTGGGGTTCCTCTAGAAATGGCAAAAAGCCACTGAGAGTGGCCACGTGGAGGAGAGGCTGCTACTCTGTACAGAGCTGGACCGGTACCGCCTGGATCTCTGTGGCATTCGGGAGATCCAGTGGACTGGCTCTGACTCCAATCATCATGAGGGGTGCAGAGTCCTCCACTCAGGGCAGGAGAATGCCAAACAACAAGGAGTGGCTCTTATTCTGAAAAAAAGAATGAAGGCGGCGTGGGAAGGTGGCGGCGAGGTGTGGGAAGCTGTAAGCCCCAGGCTACTTTGGGCTCGCCTCCCCATCAACAGGAGGCAGAGAATGGTGGTGGTGGTTGCTTACGCCCCCACCGAAGATGAACATCAGTGGAGGGATGCATGCAAGCCCGTGGATTCAGATTCCTTCTATGACCTCCTGTCACAGGTGTTAGCTAAAAGTGGCCCCTCCTGATAGAGTCATCCTGTTGGGTGACTTCAATGCCCGAGTTGGTGATGATGCTGGCACCTGGTCTGGAGCTATTGGAAGGCATGGGCCAGATCAACTCAATAACAATGGTAGGAGGCTGTTAGACTTCTGTGCAGCCTTTGGGCTTCTCATTTCCAACAGGCTGTTCTGGCATCTGTGCATCCAGACAACATCGTGGATTCACGCCGGGTCCAAGCAAGAACATCCGCTGGACTATATAGCAGTGGACCAGCTAATGCAGGCCCATGTCCTTGACACCAGAACCTACAGTGCTGCTGACCTCACTGACCATTAGCTTTTCATATGTAAGATCTGTGGGCTGGGTAAATCTGTGAGGAGGAGCGAGGTACAATTAAGCTCCCAAGCATTCACTACGTTATAAACAACATTTGCACTCATAAGTCGCTTGCCTAATTGCCTCAGCAACTCGGTGTTTCGTATTGAATTTCAAACAATCGAAGGGTGCCCCTAAGTGGCAGCTGCCCCTGTGTAGCACAAGGTGGCCCTCCACCGGCCTGCACGTGGCATAATTCTGTCTGTAGGGGGCGATCATTGACGCGTCATTTCCGTTGTAGAGTTTCCGAATGTTTTGGAATTAACCACAATTTTGACCGTGACACCAACATGCAATGACCTGTGCGTTGTGAGTGACACAATACTCTGTTTGACATCCGCCGTGAAGCAGAACAGCGCATATTGTGGTGAATGTTACTGGGGTAGCCAGGTGTGCCTGTCGGATTTGAACTTTGAACCTCTGCAACAAATAGAGAATGCGCTACCATATTCCTGGTTCTTTCGGTAAAGTCACGTAGATAGAAAACAAAAACATAAACAAAATAAAATATTAAAAAAATAAAAAATGTAATGCAAATAACAAATAAAAATACATTTTAAAAAATAAATTGATGAGAAGATGCCATGGGTCGACTGACTGAGATGACTGGCCAATACACCGCCTTTGCTCCCCACTACACGCACACACAGTGTGTACGTACACACAGTGTACACACACACACAGTGTGTACGTACACACACAGTGTGTACATACACACTGTGTGTGGGGAGCAAAGGCGGTGTACACACACACTGTACACACAATAATGTTCACGTTGTTGTTGCTGAGTTCACGCACCCAAGGGAGGGGGCAATGGAAAATGAATCTAAATCAACTTAAAATCCATCCCCGTTCTGTGCCGTCACCACTCAGCATGACCTCATCGGCATGAAGTGCCGGCGGGAGGTGTACCTCGCTAGTGATGTCATGTCACCAAGGTATTCACACTCGTTACAGAGCCGCTCATTATGGGAGGGGCGTGTCTCTTGCCCCGGAAGTGACGTCACGTTACCTGCTTACCCGCGTGACGTCGCGAGGTAACAGGAGGCTGCCGATCCACGCTTGCACTGAAATCCGAGGTGAGAAATTCTCATGGTGGTAGTGGTGGTCGTTGTGGTGGTTGTTGTGGTGGTGGTTGTTGTTGTTTACCAAGGTAGAGCCTCTCTCTCTCAGGGATGTCAGTTGAGTAGCAGCGAGCATGGGAATCGATGTCCAGGTTGGAACTTTACAACGCGGGGCCTAGCCACGCGGGGCCTTGCCTCCTGCCCTCGCCTGATTGCATTCACTTTATCTCGCTTAAGTTTAATTTGTCTTCACCCGGCTCGCCACTTTGTAACTTTGTTTTATTGTAAATATTCACGCAGTTTTTATTTTCTTTTGTTAGCAGGCCAAGCCCGCTTGAGCTGCTATACCGCTCTTGTTATCAGAAGCGACCTGCCCACAACAACACAAGGTGAGGCTTTGTCAACGTGTGTGAATGTTTTGACTTAAAACTTTGGTGACTGCAGGAATTAATATTCTTGGTTCTTTCGGTAAAGTCACGTAGATAGAAAATAAAATGAAAATAACAGATACTAATTTTTTTAAATGAAGCAAAAAACCCCACAACGTTTCTATGGCAACATTAATGTTGAAGATGCGAGGGCTTACAGGAATATTTATGACATTTGCCCTCTCATTGCGTGCCATGACAGTGCTGTTTGCACAGTCACACATAGTCACTGTAAGATGATTTTCTTGGTCGTGTTTTTGTTTTGTTGCTTGTTGTGGTTGCACCCGATTCAAGAGCCGAATGGCTCACGGGACTATAACCAAAATAAATCAAACTGAAAATCAAAAAACTGAAACCGCGTGATGAATTTTGGGAAAGTTTTTCACTGCATCTCCAAATATATATAAAAGGCAAAGTTGTGATTGTGTGTGTTGTCTGTTCAAAATGTTTAGCGTACTTCCCGACATGCAACAAACTGGAAATTTGCCATGTGGGTACTTTCCAGACTGTACACCGTGCAAACATTATACAAATACACTTTTGTGTTTTCATGGGGGGAAGGGAGCTCAATAATGTATAGATTTTTTGGACGGCAAGTGAGCTGTGACGTCAAATCTGTCACGTGACCCTCGCATGTGGAAGAGTTACGCATTGTAGTGTAGCGGTTAGCGTTGTCTGTGTGTTTGCGTGTGTGTATGTGTGTCTGTGTGTGTGTATCTGTGTGTGTGTGTGTCTGTGTGTGTGTCTGTGTGTGTGTGTCTGTGTGTCCGGCAAAACAACCCCCTACCTCCTCGCGGTGCCGGACGGGCAACTCTGTCGTGGACAGCGCTGTGGGGGGAGATCCAATTTTGATTGGCTCCTCCCCTCATGGCATATGCGTCCACCACAGGGGCTAAACGGGGGCTCTGGACGGGTGCGAGGGGCTGGTAACCCCTCCACCTTCAATTAATTACCACGAAACTACGAATTAAACTGAAATATGTAACAACTAAGCTTGTGCCGGAGGCCCCGGGGGGCCAGGCGTCTATGACGTCTCCTGGCCAAACCCCAATTGGCGGAGCCAGGAGATTGAATAACTACCCTCGGGGCTACTCCAGAAACAACGAAAAGCCACTACGGTTGGCCACGTGGAATGTTCGAACGCTCACTGCAGAGGAGAGGCTGCCACTCCTCTGTCGGGAGCTGGACCGGTACCGCCTGGATCTATGCGGCATTCAGGAGGTCCGGTGGACCGGCTCTGGCTCCTGCCACCATGAGGGGTGGACAGTCCTCTACTCGGGGCAGCAGACTGCCAAACAACAGGGTGTGGGTCTTCTTTTGAACAAAAGAATGAAGGGGGCGTGGAAGCGTGGCGGTGAGGTGTGGGAAGCTGTAAGCCCCAGGCTACTTTGGGCTCGCCTTCCCATCAACCGGAGGCGAGGAATGGTGGTCGTGGTTACTTATGCCCCCACCGAAGATGAACATCCGTGGAGGGATGCAGGCAAAGCCGATGAGTCAGATGCCTTCTATGACCTCCTGTCACAGGTGCTGGCTAAAGTGGCCCCTCGGGATAGAGTCATGTTGGGTGACTTCAATGCCCGAGTTGGTCATGATACTGGCACCTGGTCTGGAGTGATTGGAGGGCATGGGCCAGATCAGCTCAATAACAACGGTAGGAGGCTGCTAGATTTTTGTGCAGCCCATGGGCTTGTAATTACCAACACGCTGTTCCGGCATCGGCGCATCCACACAACATCATGGATGCATGCCGGGTCCAAGCAAGAACATCTGCTGGACTACATAGTGACGGACCAGCGAATGCGAGCCCATGTCCTTGACACCAGGACCTACCGTGGAGCTGATCTGCCCTCTGACCATCGACTAGTCATCTGTAAGATGCGCCTGCCATTCTTCCACTCCGGTGGTGGGTGTACACCCAGGACCCCATTCCAACCTAAAGTGGCCTGGTCTCAGTTATCTGATGAAAGTTGCAAGCGAGAATTTCATCATCGCTTGCGGCTGGGATTGGCATCGTCCCCGACTCCTCCTGATGTCGAGGGTAAATGGGCGAGGTTTAGGACTGTGACTCATGCAGCTGCAATGGCTGCTTTGGGTACGCGGTCCAGACCTCCCCAGACACCCTGGATGACAGAGGAGTTGTTCACGATGGTTGAGAAAAAGCGACAGGCCCACTGTCATCGGCTACAGAATCCCACGTCAGAGAATGAGGAGGCTTACCGCAGCCTTCGCTCGGAGGTTCGGAGAGCCGTGAGGCGCTGCAAGGATGGGTGGTGGTCGCGGGTTGCTGAGGAGATGGAGTCTGCCTCAGTGGCCCGTGATCACAAATCTCTATTTAACTCCATCAAAAAAGTAACCTGCAGCGCCACACCTATTACCATCATTAGGGGAAAAAACGGTGATCCAATTTCCGACCCCCAGGAACAGGTTCGCAGATTTGCTGAGCATTTCTGTGAGGTCCTGGGGGAGGGAAAATCCCTCAGCCAGGAAAACATCGTGGCACAAAGTGAGGATGACCCTGCTGAGGCTGCGGTGCCTCAAATATTGGATGAAGTCACCCCCTGTGAGTGGCTGGCTGAGGCGCCATCTGCTGAGGAAGTATTGAAGGCGATCCGGAGTCTGAGACCAGGAAAGGCAGCGGGCAGAGATGATCTCCCAAGCGAAATGCTGAGGGAGGGTGGCGTTTGTGCACAGACTGCCCTATATGACATCATAACAACAGTCTGGACCACTGGACGGGTTCCGCAGGATTGGAAGGATGCCCTGGTGGTCCCCCTTTTTAAGAAGGGGGACCGCACAGACTGTAACAACTACAGGGGCATCTCACTCCTCAGTGTGCCGGGAAAGGTCCTGGCAAGGATTATTCAGCATCGCCTTGCCAGGCACGCTGAGGAGAGGCTTGCGGAGCCCCAATGCGGTTTCAGGAAAGGGCGGTCCTGCACAGATGCCATATTTTCTGTCCGTCTGCTACAGCAGAGGTGTAGGGAATTCCAACAAGACCTACATCTCTGCTTTATTGACCTGGTCAAGGCCTATGATACCATCAGTAGGCCTGGGCTCTGGGTCGTTCTTCGTGCTTTTGGAGTACCTGACCCTCTGCTCACGATCATTAAGGACCTTCATGATGGTGAGCGGGCCCGGGTAAAACTACGTGGCCGGGAGTCAGAGCCATTCCCTGTACACCTTGGGGTGCGACAGGGATGTCCTCTGGCTCCCACATTATTTAACATCTATTTTGACCACGTAGTTCGTGAAGCCTTCAATAGCTGTACCGGGGGAATCTCCATATGGTACAGATATAATGGGAGGCTAATCGATGCCCGGGTGCGGTCAAGGGATGGCTCCCTATTGCTCAACCACGTTATGTATGCTGATGACTTGGTAATAGCTGCTCAGTCAGAGGAGGAGTTGGAGACGCTGCTGCTGAGACTGGAGCGTGCCACTAAGAGGTGGGGCCTTACCATCAGCCCCACCAAAACTAAGCACCTGCCTGGGTATTTTGTACCATCGGACACTCCACCCCCACAACTCCGAATCGGTGATGGGGCAGTTGTGGAGAGAGTGGAGAGTTTCCCATACCTGGGCAGTGTGCTTATGACTGGCTCCAGTTTAACAGCAGAGGTCTCACTCCGAATCAGTCGAGCGGCAATATCTTTTCATCGGTTGCGTAACGCTGTGTGGAAGCTACCTGGTCTGTCGCTCCGCACTAAGCTTCAGGTCTTCTCGGCCACGGTCATTCCCTCCCTTCTCTACGCTTGCGAAACGTGGACCCCCCTAATGGAACATCTTCGCCGGTTAGAAACATTTAGGCTGGCCTGCCTACGATCCATCCTGGGTTTAACCAGACTGGATTGTGTGAGGAGCTCACAAATCCTTGAAAGATCTGGGCAGGGTCCCATCGGTGAGCTCCTCCGGCAGGCAAGGCTGCGATGGCTGGGTCATGTAGCCCGCATGCCCAGCCACCGCATGCCGAAACAGCTTTTGTTTGGCCGGATTGAGGGGGCTAAGCGGGCGCGGCACGGGCTAGAGAAGAGATGGAGTGATGTGGTACAGGAGGACGTGGAGCTGAGTGGACTTGCCGATGACTGGTACCAGCGGTGTCAAGATCGGCCTCTGTGGAGGAGGCTCGTGAAGGATGCTACTGGGCAGTTGGAGGCAGTCGCCCTCCAACCACAACGGAGGGCGGAGGAGCGACACTCACAACAGCGAGCGGAGCGCCGGGTGGCTAAAGCACAGCAGGTTGGCACAGTCGGGGGCACAGGTGGTGCATCAGCCAGTCATCTCAGTCAGTCGACCCGTGGCACCTGGGTCTGCCCCGTGACCTCCTGCCAGCGGGCGTTCGACACTTCACGTGGCCTCAGGGTGCACATAGCCTGGCACAAGCGTCGTGGTGACGTCACCGCCACTTAGTGGCGAATGGCGGTTGTTGTTGTTGTGTCTGTGTGTGTGTCTGTGTGTGTCTGTGTGTGTGTGTGTGTAAGCGTAACGCATTGTAGTGTAGCGGTTAGCGCTACGCTGCGCAACGAACCCGGTGACCCGAGTTCGATTCCCGCTCACGGCCACCACCGGTGATGATTATTTGAACCGCTTCTGGGCCTCCCCTAGGTCGACTCAGCCTCAAACGAGTAACTGTTGTGGTGTGAACATCGCCACTGGGGAGATATAGGCGGCCGGACGTGGTAGATCCAAGTCCCGGGCGAAGCCGGGTAGTACAGCTAGTGATGAATACATGAATGAATATAGACGTGTAAGTCACATGTGACTGTATATATTCATTCCTCCATGGCTCGATACTGACGTGTAGATGGTGTGGATATTCTTATTTTCTGTGTGCAGCTGACGCTGGTCTGATGGAGCAAAGGCCCTCAGCACAGCATCTCGGTACG